>NW_024037860.1:3870000-4277500 GCF_016077235.1 Cyprinodon tularosa
TGTTTCATGTATATAAATTGCTTTATTATAATTATGCAGGTAGTTTTACAGTTCATATGGACACTGCAATGTAAGTAGAGCAGAAAAACAGAAGAAGAAGAAGGAAAAAGAAAAAGAAAAAAAAACAGGACAAAAGATGAAAGAAAGAGGAGATAGGAAGGAGACAATGACAAAACATTTTCAGTCTGCTTCAACACCTGTAATGAGATGGAAAGAAAAAAAAAAAGAACAGCACAACCAAAAGACATGGTACGAGATATACAATAAAGCAACACCTTGAAACTATCGCTAAAGTAATATTATTAAGTCTGACATGTACTCTGTGTTACCTGAAGATATGAATGTGGGGTTTCTGTTTGGAAGTGGATCTCTAAGTACCTGAAGCCTAGCACCTGTAGTTGTTTGTGAGGGTGAACTTGTGCATGTAAAGTTTTAACCATAGAAAAAATGCTCAATAGTGGTTGTGGAGAGCCGGAGAGGCACACCCCCCAGAGCACTGAGTCCAGCGCCGGGAGACCCAAAACCCCAGGCGCCCAAGGGGACCCCAGAAGCGAAGGCACCAAGGCGGGGCCAGCCCCGGAAATCAGACCCCCACCAAGGCAGGAGGAGAGACAGCCACGAAGAAGCCCCCCAGCCACCGCCGTGCCGGCGCCCCGGGGAGCCGCGGGGACGAGTCCGCGAGCCCTGCCGGCAGCCGGCCACCCCGAAGTAGGGCCGGGCACCGAACACCAGCCCCCCCACGGCGCCGACCGAAACGCCCCAGCCCCACAGAGCACCGAAACACGCCCCGCCCCCCGGCACCAAGCCCCGGCGACCGGCCGCAACACCCACCGCGACCGCACCACCCAGGAAAAACACTCAGGCGGCCCCGCCCCCTACCAGTTGATTTGCTGATCCCCTGGGATTTGATTCAATAACCTTGGGACAAGCAGTTTTCTGCTATGCCTGATGGTGGCAGCAGTGATTCCATCATTTGGAATTACAGGGTTTCTGCGGGTCATTAAAAATCATTAAAAGCCATTAAATAATAATTTTTTTAATTAAGGCCTTAATTGGCGTTATAATTCATTAAATTTGATAATCGTGGCATTAAAATGCTTTGGAAAAGAAGCTTGAGGCAGAGAAAAGGCTAGAGAATGGGGAAAATGCAAATATGAACCTGCATACGATGGATGGATGTTATGACCATCAATAAAAGTGGCTAACTACAGACGGGAAGTAAAATGACTCTTGGTTTTCAACATATGGAGATAGAGGTCTGAAAAATGTGTGGAGAGTATCTGTGATCAATCTACCCCCTTTAGACTCTAGGCTGCTTCTACCAGATTAGCTAAACTAGAACCTTATACCCTATGTCTTTTCCGTTACAAATCTTTTCGCCGATTCTTTACTGGATTTAGGTCTGCACTTTTGCTTGACCAGTCTAATGCATGAATTTGCTTTAAAAAAAAAAACAGCCTTTTTTTCATTGTCCGACTGGAAGAGAAACCTATACCCTGTAAGCCTGCATCCTTCCAGGAACATCCTTTATTTACATGCATCTACACTGGACGGTCTTCCTATCCGATTAACAATTAAGAAGCTGTGCACTCACTGTGGAGTGTTTAGGGAGATCTGCAGTGTTGGTTTTCTGCCTTGCATGTAGACTAGAGAGGTTAATTGTGGTTTCATCTGGTGGTTGTTTGCTTAATCTGCAAACAGGACCTTTAATAGTGTCCAAGGAACATTGGCTTTCTTCTTTGAGATATGTATGTGTGTATACATGTATAAGTAAATCTCAATACAAAACTTTAAATTTGCAGTTGGTAGAGGACTAAATGTGGAAAAAGGTTGAGGGGTGGGAATACTTTAGCTAGCAAAGGAATCTGGAAAAGACACTGGATCAGATGTTCAATATCCCCAACTTGGAAGACAATAGGAGTAATGGTCATGAAATGTTAATCTGTAGCTTGTCTTTGTTGGTCGTGGGGAGGGGGACAACAGGTGTTTAATTCACATTTAGAAACTAAACCATTACTTTTCTGCTTTAATTGGCCTCGGTTGTTTCCCTCGTCTGCAGCAGTCAGATTTCCAATACAGCAAGTTCCTTGGTGCTGAATCTGAGCTGCCAGGCTTTTTCCTCGGTTCATCCTGGCAGACGTTCCAGCCCTCTGTGACTCCTGACAGGACAAATTGTAGAGAATAAATGGGTGGCAGGAACAGATTGTGACTTGGCTTCAATTAAATGGTGAACTGTTCCTTTAAGAGGGCACAGCTGTGGCTCTGCAGCCATGCAGGAAGTTACTGGTGTGTAATTACGCCTGATTGGTCCTTCAAAAAGATGGCATGCACCCCCATTAGTATCGAATGCACAGACTAAAGCGCATGATTATCGATCTGTAAGGTCACAGAGGAGTATTTAATTTATTTATAAATGTTAAAGTTATTCAGGCTTTTAGATTTCATTACAAACATTGTTGGAAAAGCACAAATACGACTTGTTGATGTGTTCTTTTGTTTTTTTGTTCGGCTTTAGGAGAAATAAATCTATAAATGCAGATTGAGCACCCATCGTGAGGCAAGTGGAGACAACCAATCAGATCCGTGGTGTGTCTGTGATGTCATCAAACCACGGCAGTGTGGAGAAGAGCCGACGCTGACACAAGGAAGAGGAGAGCCAAAGCTGGACTTGACGCAGATCTCCCACTTCTGTTATTATTTAGTTGTCTTAATATTTCTGTAAATAGTTTTTCATTCAGAGGGAACGGCCTGTTCAGGTGTTCCTGCAGGGCAGATGGCTTTTCTTTTTAGAGTTTTTGATAACTGAATGTTGCCCCAAAACCTGGAATGTTTCTGGTTGATGTAATGAGATCAAAATGTATTATAGTCTATTTACTGGGGAACCACCCCCTCCTTTTTTTAAAAGATAAAAATAGATGCATTTTGCTCAATATGAGCAGATCTTGATGGCACTTGCATATTTTCTTGTGGTAGAGGTAGATGTTCTCATACCAGGGCTGCTTTCAGATGCCTTTACGGTGATACGATGTGGGCGAGCGAGAGGAGTGTGCTGCTGAGGAAACAAAAGTGCACCAGGGTGCTGATACTTTAACAAACCTCGCCACGGTTTGTGTAAGCTGCACTCATGAAGCCGATGTAGAACATAACGTGCACATTTCTACAGAGAACTGATGAATCCCGGAGAATGCAGGGTCTGTTGGACACCAAGCTGCCTTTCCAGCTCATACCTGCAGAGTCGGGTATAGTTTCAGCTTCATGGTTGGTTCTGTGTTGTAGGTTTTGGCTGAAGCTACCAAAAGCCTTTTTTCTCTTTTATTTTTTAGTGAAAATGCTACATGCACTCTGAATACGCCGAGCACCTTTATCTGAGCCTTTTCATGTATCCGTCTTGTTCAGCTGTAAATACACCATCTAAGCTTCTTTTCTTTAGACTCAAGGTGGGACTGAATTCCCTTTTATTTCTGTACACAACTAAAAAGGTTGGCAAATCGAGAATACAAAAACAAAAATTTAAAAGGCGGATGTAATGTCAGCAGTCAAAAGCTGTCATGGATTTCAAGGGTTTGTTTTTGATTCATACCGAGGCATCGTTTTAAACTTGACCTCTGATTTCTAAATGAATGAAATGTTGTTTTTTTTCCTTTTCAGACAGCAAGTAACGGAGCTGTAAGTTGCCATCAGCTGTATGACTATGCTGACTGCATGTTAGCTCCTGCTGCTTTAGCCTCACGGTTTCAAATACTGAACGTTTTCCTGACCTGTTAAAGGAATACTGCTTGCAATTTCATTTTCTACAAGAAGTCTGATGCAATTCAATAAAAACAAAGTTGACAGCAAACACTGGTCAGCCCTTTTCTAACAAGAAAAACATGATTTTGAAGAAGGCACTAGCCTGCAAAATTGACTATATTAAGATTTCCTGTTAACTAGCATGCAGTGATTTGCAAAGATGTTCAAAAACCTTTCATGTTTTCATCTATTTCACTGGAGCTTTGTAAAAGATGCAAGTAGAAGTTAAAGTTTTCATGGTTTTGAACATTTTTCACAGATAAAAACGTGGTTAAAATGCACTCAGACACCGGTTATTTGGCACCCAGGGTGAACTGACCAACCCACCCCCCACATACAAAACAAACCAACATTGTAAAAACATTTACAAAAATTACTTGACATTCTAAAGATTCTAGTTACTGTAAGAATATTGTTACTTTACATTATTAAGTACAAGTAAAAGATATTTTGTATTACAGCTACTCTTAGAAGGGCATTTTATCCCGAAAACTTAAATGTCATCACTAAACTTGCGTCTCTCTGTTCCTTTGCCACTAAATATTGTCAAACAAGCCTTATTGTATAGGTTTGAATAAATAACATCTCAATTTTTTCAATATCAGTCCATGTTTTGCACTCCTGTTCCTCCTTGTAAACACTCGCTCCAGCTCAAACAGTCGCCCGAGGGACGCAGTGAGGAGGGAAGAGTTGGGGGCGTGTGGTTGGTGTTAATCTGTAGCTTGTCTCTGATTCATATTTACACATGCAAAAAGCTGTTGTATACAAAGAAAGCATAATAAATTTTTTCACCTTGGTCTAGCAGCTCCCCCAGCCCCCATACATTTCTGGTGAGGGGACCCTTAAAACATGCAGGACAGCTTCTGAGAACCATGGTTCTAAAACAAATAACTGAAGGTTAATAGAAACCTAAGATTAAACTTTTAATTTCAAATTAGACAAATCTCATTCAAAAGTTTAGCCTTAGAGTTAAATTATCACTGAGGTTAGTCAGTTTATCTGTGATTGAGTTTCAGAGCCGTTAATCCAAAGAAATGTTCTAATTTAATGTGAGCAGATTCCTTACGTTGGTCCTCAAACTCTTTAACCCCCCCCCCCTTAAAAGATGCCACCCAGAGCAAAGAGCCATGTTCCTAATTAAAAAAAACACTGCACCTGCTCCTGAGCACATCCCACAGGGGAATATGGGCCGGCTCGAGCTAAAGGGACGGGAAGTGTTTCCTAGCAACATTTTCGTTCCTCCAGGATGAACTAAAGCGTTGGTGGGGGAGGGGGTAATTGGCCCGTTACCCAGGCGGCTCGATGGATGGCCATCACTCCTCCTCGATAAAATGATGTACTGATAATCAGACTGGATCATTGTGGTAGTGGAAGATTGTTAGGCAGCAATTAATGTCAGCTCTTCCTCTTTTAGGGAAAAAAAAAACCTTCACAGAAACCATTAAACTGGCATTAAGCATCTTCTCCTTTACATATTCCAAGTTTATTTTAATCCAAAGTATTGCGTTAAATCAGCCTGAAAAATAATGAAACACCCACACATATTTTCAATAAACAGCTGTATTTACAAAATAAATCATTTTCACCTCTTTCAGATCGTGTCTCTTGACAGAAAAAAAGTTCCAACTCTTCGCTCAATGGCTCCAAATTATTTTACACTTATGGAAACTCAGACCTGGCAGCTACAGTTTAAACAGCCTCAGTCCTCCTGCTGATGGCGGCACATTGAGAATTACAATGTAATCTGAAATTACATTGTAAGCGAGGGAGGAGTCTGAATCAATGTGTGCAGCTGCAATATCCCGACCGATGGCATGTGGAGGAGAAAATGACGGAAGAGGACAGGAAAGATGGAAAGGAGAGGGTGGCAGGATATGAACAGTTAGTTTTTGTCTGGCTCCTTCACACAGAAACACGTGCAGTAGTAAAATCAGTGGCCAGAGTCTGAGTCCTGCAGTGCAAAGCAGTTGTGGTTAAAATACAAACTTCCTCTGATTTCACCCTGGAGCATCTTTTAGGATCTAACGCACAGATTAAATTTGAGGTAAAAAATTTTTCTCTCTTTCAAACAGTAAATATGAGGAAGCAAGAATTTTAGCCGAAACAAAATCAACTGCTGGGCTGTTTGTTGGTGGAGTTGAGGGAGAGTAGATCTCATTCCCCCCCCAGGCGGAAGCCCTGTCCCCAGTTGTGACGTCCTCCACCCCCTCCTCCTGCGGCTGGCTCCTGGGGAACTGGTCTCCTGGTCGGAGGAACTCCAAACCCGGATACTCCTCCTCTTGTGTTCGGAAAGAACCGATATCTGGAGCAGGAAAACAGTTGATTTAAAAATGACCTTGTTACTAACATGTAATTGTTTAAAGTTACAGAAACACCTGAAAATTATCGGTAAGAAGAAAAAAAACTTTTCTACAGATGGAGTAAAACCAGAAGCTACTATTTTCAGTTATTAATCACAAAAAACTGATCAGTGAAGCTCTGCTTTGATCTATTTTAAAAACCACTGATTTCTATTCACTGGATTGCTGATAGGCTGTTGGTAGTACACAGTGCTTTGAAATCACCAGCCGCCATATTGGTCCTCCCTAGTAAGACCGGTCTTAATGTAAACAAAACGTGCGCTACAGTATCAAACAACGATGATGTTCTCATTTTGAGGGGGGTTTAAGACTTTTAAAATAAAGATAAATTCATTATTCTGACACATTTGCCGTTTCACAGCATCACTTGATGACTGTAATTTACAGTTAAAAAAAAGACATCACATTGCATATTTAGAATGAAGTCTATAAATAATGTGACATCATACAAATCTACCACAAGAAAATTAGTGCGTTAATGGAGTATAACACTACTGTAGGCAGATATTAGGAATATTACAGACACATACTATCTGATGATGTTCCAAAGTGCTAAAATGATAATGTGCATGTATTGATTACATTGTTATGGTAATTACATTACAAGATATGGCGTGACTCCATGGCCGTTTCTCAATATGCGTACTTGTGCGTTCTCGTGTGCTCGTTAAACGTCATCCACCTCAGCCCTAGTGTTGTCCAAATTCACATGAAAGCGAAGACAGAACAGATAGAGTCCCCGGTTGTTGTTCTCGCCCTGTTGCTACCCGATCCTAGCCTGGGTGCCATTCCGAACTTAGTCCCGCCCACAACGTTTGAGGTCGGGAAGTTCGGTCTGGCATTGCTCAACAGTAGCGCGAGTATGCTAGCACAATATCTGGCGGGCCAATCAAATTGTCAGGGTGGGCTTTATACGATGATGGACAGATGATCAACAGTAACGTAATCAACCACGTGACCAAAGCGGGCTTGGGTGACAACAACAATGGCTGCCGCTGGAGAGTTGAGGTGTGTAGATTTTGCTATTAGGTCTGTTCTAGAAGATATCGACAGCAAATTAATTTTAAAAGGAGGAACAGAGAAACGCGATCAAGGCTCATCTTCTTATTCTAGGCGCGCAACTGCACGCTTTGATTTTTGTTGACAACAACTATGCCTGGCTTAACATACGTCACGCACTCCGTTGCTCTTATTGGTTGTAGGTCTATCCAATTGAGTGCAGAGGCATTTTTTTCCTGGTTCGTTCAAAACACGCCCCATAATCACAGCTCTATGGAGCAGTATCAGACTCATATTCTGACTAGAATTGAGTAGGACTACGTCAGGCCAACCCGATCCATCCCGGAAGCACGATCCGTTCTGCACATGCGCCATCAGGTAATTTCCGCATGTGCATCCAGATATACATTGGGTTCGTCCTCAATTTTATTTTGTTAAAAAGACCTAAATGTTTTCCCTTCCCAAAAATAGTAAACATACTAAATTATTATTTTTTTTTTGAAGGTTTAATAATATATTTCCTGAGAAAATAAATTCCTTAAAAATCCTGTTTTATCACTCGTCTCTGCCCGGCGTGCACCGGAAATGGGATCCTACGCTACTTCCGACGGCTAACTTCTTCGGCTTTGGATTAAACATAAATCTAGTCTTTTTGAATTTTATGTTTTCGTTTCGTTTTAATCTCATGCTATATAGTGCGCAGTCTTAAGAAAGAAACAACTTAAATGCAGATTAACATGTTTTAATCATATTTTGCCAGACTGCTCTGAGCATGTCCCATGATGACGTCAGAGAAGCAGTTTAACGAAGAAAATGTAAAAAGCATAAAATTTGTCTCATAAAACATTTTTTAAAGATGTGTATCAGCATTCTTTAGTGAGTTAAGGATAGAAATAAGTAGTCGTAGTTTTAGCATCATAATTACATTATCTATGGACACCGGGATGTATATCTTTCCGCGCATGCGCAGGACGCATCGTGCTTCCGGGATGGATCGGGTAGTGACACGCCCCTCCCTATTTACCCAGCATGCATCAGAGCAGACTTGACCGTTCTTGAGATTCACAGCTGTCCCAGCATGCACTGCGGCAGCAGCAGCTTTCAATGGAGTGCTCCATTGAAAGTTTAAAGTTCTGTTTTCTGTTGATCAATAAAAGTGAGTTTTAAGATCATCAGAATCTCAAACTTTAAAGCTTCACTATATGGTATATTTACCTACCTAAGGTGTAATAAAAAAAAAAATAAAAATCAAACTTGAGAGGACAGCAGTAACCAGCGGACCTCCGAGGGTAACGGCAGTCAGGGCTAACCACAGCCCGTGTGCAGCGGCCCTCTCCCAAGGATCGCTGGCTCCGATGGCAATGTTTTTGTTTTATTTTGCAAAATGATCTTTGATTTGTGTTTATGTGACTGTGTTAATTATTATTCCCCCGCCAGATGAAAAAGTAATAATTTATCATTATCTAGAGACTATTAATAACAGGAGATGAAATGCAGCTCTAGACAAGCATGTGGTGATGTCATCAGTACGCGTCTGTTCCAATTGACCCATATTTATGCTGCGTGCAAACCATGAATAAATAGAGATCAGTGCTTAAAACTCACAGGAACTCTGGTGTGGACAGGAAGCAGCGTCCTCCCAGGTCCATGGGGTATTTAAACATGAGAAAGAAGTAGAGGTGGCCCACCAGGTTACCCGTCAGCTCATTCACAAACCTGCAGAGAAACCAAAACAGGAGGAGTACAGAAACACGTCTGGCTTCTCATGGCGTTGGAACCCAATGAACAGGAAGTGGAACTTACGAGCCTCCGATTATGAAGTTGAAGACCAGGATGACCCAAGGGAGATAGTGCGCCTGCAAACAGAGCAGCAAACGACCTGTTAACCTGGGGGGCTTATATGCAACCATATCCTTCATGGTGATGGAGGTGGGGGGTTCTTTACTTTTTTACCTTAAAGCGAGTTCCAAACCAGAAGGACACAATCGTTTCTTTATTGAACTGGGCCCAGACGTACAAAACTGACATAATCATTGGGATCATCAGCAGCTGAAACAGAGCAGAAGCAAAATGAGATTCTTTTAACCAGTTGCTGAGTTAATCACTGGTATTTATTTATTTAAAAGGGAGAGTGCATATTCAGGAACATTTAAATGTAAATATGCAGACTGGCTCCAAGGCTACTGGTCAGAAGAATGCTGCAGCCGTTCCTGACTGGGACCCGAATAAAAGTTGGAATAGATCTCTGAGAAACTCAGATTAAAAATACAAACCTGATACAACGATGTATGAGGATGGTGTTTGACCTATAACAACAATCTGAATAGTGTGGGGTGTACTGAGTCGACTTCCTTCAGAAGTTAGCATATTTTATAAACTGAGCTCTTCTGCGTAATAAGAAGCTGTTATTACCCAGAACACACCATCCTAATGACTACACAAGGTGGCTGCAGCATCATGCTTTGGGGAGACTTGTTGCAGGTCAGAATTGAATTGAAGATAATGGGAGCTAAAGACTTATGGTTGTGGCGGAGGCTCGCATTCATGAGCATTCAGAGGAGTGATGCGGAGCTACAATGGTTCCAGCTGATCCACATCTGATCTGTAAAAACAGCCAAACCAGCTTCTACAAACCATTCATTCACTCACAGAGGAGGTTCATTTTCAGATTTTGATCAGATAATATCAGTGAAGGTTGAGGCTGTGGCGTTACAAAATGTGAATCGACGAATTCAATGTTGCACATTATGCTTGTTTAACCGGATCTTAGTTTTGCAAACGGCTGCTGCTTTCTTCAAACGCTCAGTGGAGTCCAGCCAGCACTGTGGTGTGCACACAGTGAGAGACTGCACTGTATTCTTACCCGCATGTCCATCAGCAGCCCAGTTATCTAGAGACACCAAGTCAAGGACAAAAAGCTCACTGTGGTTTCATTTTCAGGATCAGAGAGGGAGAAAAAGAAAGAAATCGCCAACTTAAATCCCTATTTCAGCTCTAGGAACACTGGAGCAAAGGATCCGACCTTGGCAGATGACATCTTTCGCACCTCACTACCTCCACACATTCCTCTCATCTTCATGCAGTTATCAAAACTGGAAATATCCTAATATTGAATTATACAGAGTTTTAGCGTAAGCTGGCTCTAAACTCCTGACTGAACATCATGGAGACGTAGGCCGGACTATAGAGCTGCTAGAGCTGCATGTGACCTAGATTGGGTTTCTCTGCTCTGCAGAGGAGCGACTGACACTGGGACACTGGCGCAGAGCCACCCTGACATGACACGCAGCGCAGAGAGAGAGTATGTGAAAAAACAAGCTACCATGGAAAACAACTAAATGTTCATTCAGTCCTTAAAGGTTTTAATCTATAGTAGATGACGCTGAAAGGATACAACAATACAGATCCAGTTGAAAAGGAGCATAAAGACATAGTCGGCAGGCCGGCCATCAAACGCCCCTGAAGATTACAAAAGGAAGAAACATTTTTTAAAATGTAAATAAGACAGATTATGTTAGAATGACAGGAAGCAGACTATGTAATGAGCAGCCTCACCTGTTTCTAGCCGAGTGGAGTACTGGTAGAGGAAATAAAGATTGACCAGGTATAGAAACCCAGTGTTTGGAGTAATAGGGAAATAAAGGGTGGCTGTCACTGGTCTCCAGATCTGAAACAAAAAAAAAAATCACGAGGACTGTGAAGGATTTTTAGCCATCAGAATCTGTGATAACTAGAGCTGCAAAAATTCATCGATTATTGAAATTACTCGCCAACTAACGGAGTATAGAGACAGTAAAACATGCCTTTAGCTGACAGAGCAGCCCACTTAGCGTGTTAACTATACCAAAATTGTGAAAAATATATAGATATTTTGCATTTAAGATAAAAAAAATACTTTCTCCTGTCAATATGCTCTTTTCAGAACTCCACAAGTCGAAAAGTTTGTTTCACTTAGTTTAATTGTGTATAAAATCTACTTTAAGGAACGTTTGCTGTCAGATTAATAATTATAATTATTAATCGAAAACATAATCGTCAGATTAATGGATGATCACAATCATCGTTAGTCGCAGGCCTAGTGATATGTCTTTCACAGCATTAAATGTGCTGATTAGAAAGATTTGCAAACAAGCCAGGAACAGTTGAAATTTGCAATTAATAATTTTAGCTATTTTCAGCTTGATCTCAAAGCTGGAAATAGATGCACGTTTTTATGATCACGATTTTATGAAGAAATACAATGCAAACAAAGTAGAAAAGATTGAATTTTGTTTAGTTTCCATAAAAGAACCAATAAAAACCTGTAACCTCCATGAATACAGCATATACTCTAATATATTTTCCCATTGATAATTGTTCTAAAGTTATAATGCTAAAGCAGTTAGCTGGACCATGACTGATACAGGATGGGATCTAACATGCATTCAACTATGATTAGGTTCTGATATGACTGAATATAAGGATGTTTGGAATGTGGGCTTAAAAAGGGGCCAAAGTTTGCCTGCTGATGTAAAATAAATAGAATAAATCTTGATTGTTTTCAAATGTTTTGTTTGCAGACAAAAACACACTCCTAAGATAAACAAACTGAGTTGTTGTCGACCACAAAGCGCCATATACTGGTATATAAACCTCATTTTGAGGCACATCCTGTGGATTATATCAGACATGTAGCTGCTACTTCTGATAGTTGAATTTTGTAAAGGTATCCATCAGATATTAACTATATACCTTTAGAACTTCTTTCTAGAGAACATGAGAATACAGTTATTTATTAATATTATCATTATAACATCTAGATATTTTTGTTCATCATACATAATTATGCTGAACAATGTTCAATGAATACTATTAAACTTATAAATTAGTTTGTGCTTGAATCCTGATGCCTTGAAGAACACATTTAGCAGTTTTTATATTTGCTGTCGTGCAGTCGCCGCCTTGTGGACACAAACAAAACATCATCCTTTAAATAAATACACGTTCCCAAACCTTCTATAAATTACATTTATAATCAAATTTACTACACAAATTAAAATTATAAATTTAGTCCAAGTAATATCTTCGATAATACGTCCAATCCGATGTTGATTATCGTTATGTACACATAGGGAAGATTGTAAAGCACCCGGAAGTCCTAACCCCCCTCTCCTCTACGTGTCAAGTTCTTATTGGCTGCAGCAGAAGGCCCGTTGGTATTAGCCAGCTGCTAACAACAAGAACACACGAATGACCAGGAACTACACGATAAATAAGAGCACCGTTCATACACAACCACACAGCCTTGATAAACTCACCTGAAATCTGCTAAAAACCAGTTCCGGGATCAGCATAAGGTTCCTAAAATCAATCAGTCCCAGTTTCCCAATAAAAGGCACAGCTACCGAAGCAGCAAACCAATACCGGGTGACCAAAGGGATGCTTCTGAACCAGTCCCCGATGTCTGACATCTTCCCATAGGACTAATGCCAACTGATTAGTCCGAAATAACGCCTCTTCTTTGAGAAAGGAAAACTCAAACTCGCTTCTTCTTCTTCTTCTTATGGGATTTTATGGCGGTTGGCAGACTTGTGAATTGTGCATTACCGCCACCAACTGATATGGAGTAAAGCAAGAAAACAGGAAACGATTCACCCCCCCAAAAAAAAAAAAAAAAAAAAAAAAAAAAAAAAAAAAAAAAAAAAAAAAAAAAAAAACCTGTGTAACTTAAACCAACATAATACTAAATCACATTTGCCCATATAATTTTAATTTACTCTAGGTCATCTTAACTCTGCCAGTTTCTGATGGTCCCATCGGTCCTCCCATCATACTTCCAACCATCTCCCAGTTCAAATCTTTAATGTCCAGATATTTTTCTGCAGCCTTCACTATTATTTTGATTTTTTCCGTTTTTTTTGTTGTCTGTGCAGTACAATTAATAACTTCTACCATGAAAAGAACAAAATTTGTCTTTTTAACAATAAGTGAGTCTTCATCAATTTTTAGAGATTTCTCTAGAGGTTTGGAATTTGCTGTGTGTTGAACTGTAGGTTTGGGTTTTTCTGACTGAGATGGGATCCTTTTTGCAGCTTCAGCGTAGGTTATTCCGAGCTCAAATTTCATTTTTTTAATTTCCTCAGACCTTTTGCTTGCTTCACAGCCGCGATAGGCAGCAGTATGTTCTCCACCACAATTACAGCATTTTATTTTAGCTTCTTTTCCACATTTTCCGTACTCATGTTCTCCTGCACACCTTCCACACCTCTGTTTCCCTTTACAAACTGCTGCAATGTGACCGAATTTTTGGCATTTGAAACATCTCAATGGTGGAGGATTGTAGATTTTGACATTATAGCTTATGTAACCGATGAATACTTTGCTTGGTAATTGCTCTTCTTCGAATTTAATTAGCACAGATAAACTGTCAGATCTTTCTCCGTTTCTTGTTGTTTTTAACCGTTTTACTTCTTTTACTTTTGCACCTCTTATGTTTTCCAGAATCTCTTTTTCAGAAATTTTTAGAGGAACTCCTCCAATGACTCCCCTGCTGATCTTTTTGTTCTCCATTAAGCTGCACTGAACTCTTATCCCGTCAATTTTGTTGATCCGTATTGCTTTGCCTTGCTGGGCGCTGTCTCTGCAGTTAATTAGCAGGTCTCCACTGTACAGAATTCTGGCACCTCTGACTTCTCCAACAAGTTTATTGATGGTTTTTGTTAAGTGAACCGGATTCCAATTTGTAAAAGAGTCTGCCTGATTAACGACTTTGAATATGACTTTGAATTCATTTTGTTGTGCTGTGGAATGTATGGATTGATCATCACTGGATTGTTCTGAACTAGATTCCCCTTTAACTGATCTCTGTTTTTTCCGCTTTTTCTCATTTTTTGATGCTGCTATCTTCCAACCTTCATTGTCACTATTTCCCTCTTCCATCCCACAAGAATCGCTTCCTGTTTCCTCACTACTCACGGCCCAGGACATTTCTCCACAAGCAGAGCAGCTTCAAAACACGCGCCATGCACCAAACGACCAACCAGGTCCACACGTTTAGTTGAGGAGCCCTTCTTCCGTGCCTCTAACACCTCTCCTCAAACTCGCTTAAAAGTCCAAGTCTTTTTTGTATGTTTGACAGCTTATTCAATGCTAAGTTAACATGACGTGGCTAATCATTGGGAGCTAGCTTTGCATCTGTTGAAGTCGCTGATGTCAACGAAGCGAAGATCCGGTCAAGATTTTCACAATAAAATTCACAAAAAAAAAAAAAGGAAAGAAATAAAAAGTTGGATTACCCCAGTTGTTTTATTGATATTCAGTATCAACAAGGCATGCACAAGCTTTGAGAAAAATTACATAGTATTAATTTGGAAAGCTTTTTTTCCCGAAATTATTCTTTATGAAACTCCCCACAAACTATTTTTATTTTTTTTTCAATTGTGGTTGATCTGATGAAATACATATTGTGCACTAATAATGTTTTAAAATGCTATAGCTGTCCGTGCTCCATTCCCCATAGTGAGGTCCACTGAACTAAAATAATAATAATACATTTTTTTTGATCAAGGTTATGTTAAATCTGTAAAAAGAGAAACAATACTACCCTTAATTTGGAGGTGAAGGGGCCAGGAAGACCGGATATATTTTGAATATCTAACCCCAGTTTTTCTTTTTCGGTTCTGTTTCCTGACAAATTTGCATAAGCGCCCTGCTGACCATTCAGAAGAAGCCAGCGAAAGGAAAAGGCGTGCAGCTGCCTGAGGAGTGGGTTTAAAATAGAAGATGAAAAAGATGGGCAGCATCTAGATTAACATGCATACGTTTTTGTATTATTTGTAATGCACTATAATTTGGAAATGGTTAAAATAAATTAAAGTATATTTTTTCACCTGCATGGAAGTAGTCCCACTAAAGTCTTTACTGGTAATAGTTTTGCAAGAATGTGCAAGGTAGATAGTAGTACAGCAAAGTAATGATCAAGTATATTGAATATTAACTGCAGAGTATGCTTTTTAATTAATTGTACTGTAAGAATATATTAAAAGTATAAAGCTTATATATTTTTTAGACACTAACAAATCATTTTTAATGTAGTTATATTTTTAATGTAGTTATAATAACACCACAGTAGACTTTAATTTAACTAATAAGGCCTCCTTAATCCCACCAACACATCTTCCATTGTTTTGTGGATCTGTAGAAGGCATTGGACCGGGTCCCTCAGGGGAGGGGTTACCAGGTCCTTTAATAAGGGCTGTTAGGTCTCTGTATGACAGGTGTCAGAGCTTGGTCTGCATTGGTGAGGGTTGGACTCCACCAAGGTTGCCTTTTGTCACCGATTCCCTTCATTCCCTTTTATTGACAGAGTTTCTAGTTGCAGCCAAGGTGTTGAGGGGATTTGTTTTGGTGGCCTTAAGATCACGTCTCTGTTATTCGCAGATGATGTGGTTCTATTGGCTTCACCAGGGCATGATCTACAGCTCTCACTGGAGCAGTTCTCAGCTGAGTGTGAAGCGGCCAGAATGAGGATCAGAGCCTCCAAATCCGAGACCATGGTCTTGGAGGGCCTTCTCCAGGTTGGGGAGGTAGTACTGTCTATAGTGGAAGAGTTTAAGTATCTTGGGGTCTTGTTCACGAATGAGGGGGAAAATGGAGCGGGAGATCGATAGGCGGATTGGGGCGGCATCTGCTGTGAAGCGTGCGCCTGGTCAGCTAGGACAAAAGTGAGCCTAACTTCCTTTTCAGAGGCATAGGCCATTATCGGGTATTGCAGGACAACAATGACCTCAATGACGAACCATTACTAAAAGGAGAACCTGTTCTTTCAGTTCAATTTGCATTTTTTTTCAAAGCCATAATAAGGCACTGTTGGCCCACTCTAAGGCCCCGTCCACACGAAGTCAAAACGAACACGAAACGCTAATATTTTCCAGAACGTTTGTCGTAAAGACGGAGACATAAAATAAATGTGATCGTCCACACGAATGCATGAAAACGCTGCAAAATGTATGCCAGGCCTGTAAGTGGCGCTGTGGTGCCAAAGCAAAAATAGGCGGAAACAGGCAACGAAATGTATTTTAGGTTTAGAAATTAAATGTAATTGCTTAGAACACTTTTAATAATGTCATTTCAGTTTTGTTTCCTTTCTATTCATGTGTCATGTATCTAGGTGCTTTATAAAACAGCTAATCAAATAGATTCACAGGTTTATGTGGAACATCAGCTTAAATTATTTAATGGTGTTTTGGGTTTAAGCATTAAAGCATTTCAGAGCATCCTGGATATCATTTAACATTTCAAATTGTGTTACATAACACTGCTTCAGCCCAAAGTGTAACTTCAGAAGTTTAACCGTATCTTACAAGTATAGGTCAGTGAATCTATGAAGATTAACTCCTTTTTAATGGACCCTGATGTGCGACATAAAAACAGAATTTTTTAACTGAACATCATGGAGCTGAAAGGAAATTTGTTCTCATAATGTCACAAAGGAGGTGGCTGTTGGATAGGACCCAAAGGCAGACAAAGTTTGAGGTGGTTACTTGAATGTTTATTTTACCAAAAGTCCAAAACATAAATCCACAAAAATACTAAAGACCAGGAGTACTCCAAACAATTGGGCAAAGAAATGATGACAAACCAGCAAAGAGTGACTAAAGAGGAGGAGATTATATGGGAGAGAGCTTCTCAGAAAGCTTTTAGAAAAGATAATGTCTGGCTTTTATACCACTAGAAATCTCACCACGTCCTTAGAGTGATGTAGCCTTTGAATTGATTTCTTGATGTGTCATAAAATGGGACAAATGGACCCAGTATTCCAGTTGAGACAGCCAGTAGGAAAGTTCAGAATTAATTAAATAAAAAACAAACAAAACTAAAGTAGAGCTGCTAGGATCTGTGGCTCGTGGATGCAGTCACAATCACTGACACTGTGTGGGAGAAAGACAGGTAAGTGACCACGATCATCTGACAGAATATGGTGATGTCAGTGAGTCACTTACCTGGTGTAACAGTTCAGTCCATCACCCTTGAAGGGGGTGCGATCCAGCCGATGGGCTGACAGCTGACGCGGCATGCGTGTCCCTGGAGCTGCAGCTCCGGGGGATTAGCAGGAAGCCGATCCTGGACAGGGATTCAGAACAGGCAGGAACAGGAGACGAGACAGACACAAAACCCTCTTTCCACTGGCAGCCAGGATCCAGGACATGAACCTTAGAATAAACAGAACTGAACAGAAAACAAAATCTAATGATCTGGCCATGATAGCTGGAATTGAGCCCAATATAAGGGAAACTGGCAGGTGGATGAGATGAATGCTAATTAGGAGCTGGAAAGAGTGAAGCAGGTGAAAGGCATGAGTAATTAAGGCCAGCTACCACAGCAGATCATGACATGATGGCTCTGTTCGAAAACCTAGGATGCATCCTTAGAAGACCGGATTCGAAGGCCGATTACGTCATAGCGCGGCGCCGAGGTCTGGTCGGATTCCAAGAGTCCTCGTTATGCGGCCTTAAAATGCGTCCTTCTTTTTGCCCGATTTGAAGGACGGGTCTGATGTATCCTCGGTATTCTTGGATATCCCAGGATTCATTGTGAGACCAAGCAAGCTGTGATCAGAGTAAAGATTACTTGGCGCCGAACAGTGGTGAAAATTGGAAGTTCAGTTTAATATAATACAAGTCATTTAATAGTTCCGTCTGAGATTAATGAAAAATAGTTGTTTTAATGGTTATTGAGTCAGATATGTGGCGGTAATGTTTGATTTATCTTAAGGTTTTAATCAGTTACTGTGTAAATGGGTTTGGCTGTAATTAAAGGACAGATTCTAATATATCTGCAGGGTGGGGACTATAAATCTGATAGGATTTTTATCTTTTTATTGCTGTTTTGCACAATATGCTTAACTACGTATTTTTTGTTGTTGAATATTAGAGATTTTGCAGATATGTTTTTTATAAATACATTGTTTAGATTTACTTATATCTTTCTACCCCTTTTATAGAATAGAATAGAAAATCTCTTTATTGTCCCACAATGGGCAAATTTACAGCAGCAGAAAGATTATTGAAAATGGTCACACAAATGTGGACCTTAGAAAAATGTATAAGAATAACATAGGGAAGAGTTAAAATATAAACAATAAAATACTAGAAAGTGTTTTAACAATATAAAACTGGGGAATAAATAACCAATATGCAGCTATGGACATTTTTACAGTAATGGATATTTGAAAATAGCAGCAACATCAGAGATGTGCAAAATGACAGCAGCAGGTTATTTAACTGACTAAGGTTTCTATCATTACATTTGATTTGATTTGTTCTGCTCCCGGCTGTTGGAACATTTATTCCATTCTGGATTCTTGTGAGTGTAGTCTTTGTTAACTTCACAATAAAAAATAAATAAATAAACAGTTTTGAAAACTTCTGTATTCATTCTTTTCCTGCTTTGTGTGTCAACGTTTACGGTTGCTAAGCAACAGAGCATACGGCGGTAAAACCCGCTGAAGGGTAGACCTGGTCAAATTCACAGCCTAAACTCTTCCGGTCTCCTTATTTTCAAGGACTTCGAAGGATCCAGTCTAGGTAGACCGCGTCCTTGGAGGACACGTCCTAGGTTTTCGAACAGAGCCGATGTCATGTCAAGAACAAAACTACCTTTTTGTTCAAAAGAAAGACAAAATAAGATTCAGCCAGCTGACAAATCTGTAAAATAACTGGCCAGATGAGCTATTAGGTCTTTAGCATATTGACTCTGGTGTTGGCAGAGTCATTGATATATAAAATGTGCTCCATATCTACTACATGTTTGCGTTTAGTTAGTTTCAATGCACTTAGAAACACATCATGGCTCATGACTATAAAGCTAGCTGCAGTGTAGCACATAGCCCTTAAAGGTGCAGTGGGAGATCTTTTCTAACGTTTTCTTTTGTTTTACAATTTGTCCTAAAGATCTCACCACAGCTACTTAGCAAACACACAGCATTTCAGAATTAGACATCCCCATTTATTAATTTCAGGGGGAACGGTATCATATGGCCTTCTAAATCCCCTCAGATAGTGTTTCCCCTGCTTAACATGGGGGGAACGGTGTCTGATGTGGTGGAAATATCATTAGGCTGCATTACCTCTACTCATGGGTGTGAAGTTGTTTAGCAGGGCATTCAGATCTGGTGAGTGTATGAAATTAATAACTGGGGATGTCTAATTCAGAAATTCTGTGTGTTTGGGTTGTTATAGATACTCCATCCATCCATCCATCCATCCATCCATCCATCCATCTTGAAGTGAGAAAGTCCACCTGAAAAACATTGTCAGTACAGGCAGTTCATCCAGATTACCATCCTGCCTTCAAATATTAATTCTGTTTACACCGTGGGTTGTCACTAGGAAACACATTCAACAGCCGCCTTATGGCCTGATCGCCTCCTCGTGGTTTGTTGCGGCGGCAGGAAGGCCTTTTTTATGTTCGTAATCCAATCTGCAGGCACCAGAATAATAAAAGTGAACATGTTTTGCCGGCAGATTTCAACTTTTTTCGTTATTTTAGCCGTTAATAAGCTGTTTCAGAGGAGTGATCATAGCGCTCTGCATCATCAGGGCTGTCCGTCTCCCTGCCAGCTCTGTGCGATGTGCCACTTCAGCTACTCTAGACGCGCTGCAGACAGCCTGCGCATTCATGTGTTTTGAATGCTTGGTTTCACGGGGTGGTCTGAAGGGAGAGGCATGGTTGTGTATGTTCAAAAATATAGCTTGCCGCAACCATTTTTCCAAGATCTCCTACAGCACCTTTAATGACTGTTCACCCTTATCACAGAAATTACACCTCAACATGTCTTCCACTTAGCTAACCTCACACACATACTGTATGCCTCATCAGTCAGTTTCTATCTTTTTCTATACTCAAAACTTTACTGGTAGGTTTTCTATAAAGCTGATAAAACGAGTCAACAAACCTAGCAAACTCCAAGAAACAATTAAATTTGCATGGCATCTAAAATACTCAAACCTGGCGGGTGTACTGCATATTAATTTTAGGCATTCCAAGTGAGGAAAGCATCAGACAACTAAAATATTTTTGCTGCGCATTGACTGTCGGTGGTGGGAGCTCAACAGGTACAGTCCGTTAGCTGATGGCGGCTCTCTGGCTCTTCCTACAGGCAGTCAATGCAAAGCTTAGCAGCGCATCACCCTATTGGTGGTTCATTGGATAACAAAGATTTAAAAAGAGGAGGGAAAATATATTTTTCTTTTAGCCCGCTGCAATTCCAGCTGTCACAGTAATTTACATGTTATGTGATTTCAAATAGTAAAACAGATGTTTAGACTTCTACAGCACAAATAAAAGGCAAGTGGACAAAACAATGTCACAAACATTTTAAATGCAGCTACACTTTTCTTCAATGATACTTTATTTTTTCATTTGTCTATTAAAAATGAAACATAAAATTAATAAGCATTAGATAAAAATGGAGCAATTCGTTTATTTTTAATATTTTGTCATTAGCGGAGATTTAATGTTTTTTCTATAATAAAATGTCTTTTTTTGTCGTTTGCTGCTAATAATTTATCTTTTTTACAAAATTGCACTGTTGGCATTTTTACAGTGGGCTATATTTTTAAACATAAACAACGTTCATCCTTGCTTCACAATCCTATTTCCTGTCAATTTTAATGTGCAGAACTCAGCCGCATAGTGAGGAGTTTTATCCAAATGCCGCAAAAATGTAGGTTCAAGAAAAAAAAATTCTGTACCGCAACTTTTATTTATTTATTATTAGCATATTAAATAATTTTTACGCTAAATGACTGTGAGTTTTATATATTTTTACTGTAATATTCAGTGTTTTTTCTAGTCACTTGATTTACAGTTATTTAATGTATTTAATAAAGTAAAGGACAGTTTTTTGGTTTTATGGTCTTTTACTGTTGCTATTTTAAGGTGTTTTGCTGTATATTTTACTGACTTTTTTACAATGTACAGTGGGAGGGTTGCTAGGTTACAACAACATTCTAAAGGGGTGGCGACTTTCTTTATGACATCACAGATGCATAAAAGGTCAACATTCTAAAGGTGTGGCTTCATTCTTGATGACATCACGTTTTGCATAAATAGCCAGCATTGTAACTGGACCTCAGGCATTTTTTCAGAGCTCTGTGAAAAGGTTTCAAGCTGCTTTCCCTTGTAGGTGAACAAATTAAACAACAAACAAAGATGGTCAAAAACTCTAGAAAGACGTGTACAGCGTCAGCCATCAGAACAAAACAAGAGAGCAGGTCTAGTGAAGACAGCAGTCCTAAGAACGTAGCAGAAAAAGCAGAAAAACGTTGCAGAAAAAGCACCAAGATCTCTGTGGAGGTAGGACCTTACACAAGTTGCCAGAACCAGATTAGGACCATGGCGAGACCAAAAAGGAAAATGACAGAAGATGGGAAAACTGATCCACCTAAAAAGAAAATAAAGAAGGAGAAACTGATGGAGCAAGTCCCAACAACAACTTCCATGTCATTGGACACCAGCAAAGAGTCTAGGAGCACCAGACCACTATTTTCCAGTACAAAACAGGATTCAAGTGAGAGGAATCTTAAGGACGCTGAAGACTTCATTAAACAACCGAACAAGAAAAGGGGGAAGTTTGCTGAGACAGAAAATGGAGCAGATTTTCAAGAAGCGGAGTTTCAGGAAAAAGATTTTGTTAAGAATGAAGCTGAACATGAGACCCGCAGAAAAAGCACTAAGATCTCTGAGGAGGTAGGACCCTACACAAGTTGCCAGAACCAGATTAGGGCCATGGCGAGTCCAAAAAGGAAATTGACAGAAGATGAGAAAACTGACCAACCTGCCAAGAAAATAAAGACGGAGAAGCCGATGGAGCAAGTCCCAACTAAACCTTCCCTCTCATTGGACACCAGCAAAGAGTCTAAGGACCCCAGAGTGCTACTTTCCAGTACAAAGCAAGATTCAAGAGAGAGGAATCTTAAGAGGGAGGCTGAAGACATAATTGAACAACCGAGCAAGAAAAAGTTGAAGTTTGTTGAATCAGAAAATGAAGCAGATTCTCAAGAAATGGAGTTTTGGAAAAAATATGTTGAGCTTCATAGACTGGGACGAGGAGCCTTTGGGTCTGTTTTTGCAGGTTATCGTCGGGAGGATGAATTACCTGTGGCAATCAAACACATCCCCCAAAAAATGGTGTGTTACACCCGTATGGAGGAGAATGGTAGAATTCTTCCCCTGGAAGTGGCTGTCATGCTCAAACTGAGAGATGAACCAGTGCGACAACCATCTATGGTGTACCTACTGGACTGGTACAATCTGGATGAGGAGCTAATTCTAGTGATGGAGAGACCCGTGCCTTGTGATAACCTCCTTGTCTACCTCATGAAGCAAAAACCTCCCCTCAATGAGAATGATGCCAAGATCATAATAAAACAGCTGGTGCAAGCAGTCATTTACCTCCACAATGCAAACATCGACCACAAAGACATTAATTTTGGTAATATCCTGATAAGGAAAGATTTAGAGGAGCCAAAAGTCTACCTCATAGACTTTGGGATAAGTTCCTTTCTTGACAGAAAACCACATCAAGATTTAATCAACTTTTATGACCTACCAATCGACTCGTTGAGTCAAGTCAAACGCGATGCTGAAATCAGAACAGTATTGCAGCTGGGATCGGTACTGTTCAAGTTAGTCCACTATCCGATTATCTTCGGACTGCGCTATGAGATTAGTCAACTGCTGTCAAGGAATTGCCAGGATTTTCTGACGAAGAGCCTGTTTAGTGGTCCCAAGGAATGCCCCTCTCTGGAAGATCTGCTGGCTCATCCATGGCTTTCTTAACCTACACCTCATCCCAACCCTTTACATACAAACACCCAGAATTATTTGCCCCATCCTCTTTGGTTCTCCCTGCACACCTGCAGCTCATTGCCTCATTACCTATGGAGTGTTCTTAAGCTGCTGACTGCCAATCAAAGCAATTTAAAACCACTCACACATTAAAATAACAGTCACAGCTCAACTCCAGGATGGCAGTGTAAATCAGGGTAGTGACCTACAAAAGAACACAGCAAAAAAAAACAAACAAAAAGAAAATCGTGCACAAACCAAAAGGAGTACCACCACCAGGAATGTCCACCACCAACACCAGGAGCTGGCCGTTTCTGTCAAAATAAAGACAGTCAAATCACACATTTCATAATAAAAAACGTTCAGTTCACAAAAATCAAGCAGCAGTAGTTTCAATAAAGTCAGTTTGGGGATGAACCCCCACGCCGCAGCAGACACTGCACAAAGATTCACCAGAAGAATCTGTACACGCCAGTCACAGCCTGGCCTGAATCAGTCACACTGGATGAGAGACAGGAAGCAGCTTCACGCTGACCAGGACAGCGGGCATGGAGCCGACAGCCAAAGTAACAGGCGGCCGGCAGTCCGCCTGTAGGCGTCCGGAAACAGCAGACAAAACAGCCAGCCAAGGACAACAGCAGCGTCTAATCAAACATGCATGTCAAAAAAATATAGAATCTAGAAGCATGGGAAGAATGAGCTTTTCACTTACCACTGAGCTCTATGTAGTGCCTCTGGCAAGGAGAAGAATCAGGCAGCTTGTATGGGACACCTGCATATATATCAGTAAAGCTGAGCTAAGGCTAGGCTAACAGAATTAGAGTATAAAATAACTCTTACCACAAGAAGGCTTGATCAGTGCTTAGTTTAAAGCGCATCATTCGAGCGCGCATCCGTATGAAGCTGGCGTGCTGCGCCAGCAAACACCGAGGTCTGAACCGGAAGGACAACATGATGACCAGGTGAGGGAGGGCCCTTTATATACAGCCAGCGCCACGACCAAATGGATCAGCACTTGTGTGGTGCGTTCAAAGCCTGCAGGGCATACTGCCACACATGCTTAGTTTAGCAGAGTCTAACCTAAGTCTTTGTCTTGCAAATACTGTGCACTCTAGCCATGCTTAGTTTAGCAGAGTCTAACCTGAGTTTGGGTTTGCCAGTTTTTGGATTCTCTAGCCAGGCTGAGCTTTTCTGAGTCAAACTGAGTTTTTGTCAACCTGAGTCTTAACTTTGTTTTTGTCTTTGCCTCTCGGCAGGAAGTCATCCTGCAAACTGGAATTGTACGGTCCTTCTCTCTCTGGAAGGTTCAACTGAGCTTCTAACTGAGCTGGGGTTCCAAGCAGGAAGTTTGGACCCACTTTCCCCAAGAAGTACTGAGCTTCTAACTGAGCTGGGTTTCCAAACAGGAGGTTTGGATCTACTTTCCCCAAGAGGTCATTTGAGCTTCACTCCTAGCAAAGGTTTCTTCAGCAAGGCAGCCGGTTCAAGTACCGCAGGAAATCAGAGGGGCAGTCAGCTTCTATTCACCAAGGAACAACCGCAGTCTAAGTAAACCAGTCCACCCATCTCCAAGCAAAACTCTCTCTGGTACAATCCTCTCAGTCTGGATTCCATAAAGGACACCTTTCCTTGGAGAAGTGAGTCTGCAACCTTTTCCTCCAATTCCTAGATTCAAATTTCCCACTAAGCCTGAACTAACCGCAGTGTCTTCCTCTCACCTTTCAGTCCCTGTTGAGCCGTGTTCAGAGCAACACTGGACTTACTCCCTAGTGCTCAGAGCAGCACAGGATGCATCACCATACTCTAAATAAACCTGTTAACCTTTAACTCTGTGTCTCTCTGTTTGGCTTTCTGCATCTTGGGGTCAGACTTTAGATAAAATCATGACACTCTAGTTGAAACACAATAAATCCACCTATCATCTTCCATCGGGTGTCCATCAAGGTCAAGGGTTAGGTCTGGTGCCTATCAAGAAAAAGCAGAACAATCCTAAAACACGATCAATTTTAGAGTAATTTGACTAGATTCCTTAATTTTCTCAGGGTGATCCTGTGTCCTCTTCAAGTTGAAATTACATACATTTTAGGTTAGCTTTTAGATTTGGGCTTTTCTCCGGGTGCTCCGGTTTCCTCCTGTGAAAATAAATACATTTTAGATTTTACCTGCAGAACATAAACTGTACATGTTGGTCAGTTCACTTCCATTGACAATAGTATGCACCAGAGGTCACGGATTAGTGGACCACAGTCCGGATCCGGACCCACCTGCTGGCTAATCTGGACCCAACCTGATTTAAAACAATTATAAATTATCGCATGTTGTCCGACGACAGTGTCTAAACTCACTTGCACCACTTCTCCTGTTAATTTGGTAAAGCCATCCAGAGCGCCAAGACCAGCCCACACGTGATAGAAATTAGCCAATGAGCTGTGTCAGTTTGGGTTACTGCTGCTAGCTACTTTTAAACACAGCATTTATCAGCTGTTTATTCCACTTATGGCTCATCAGTCATTCTAGTAACAGATCTGGGACGACACTGATGATCTAGTTATATTTCACTGAAAATACAGTATATATTTTTTTCCATTTTCTAGCCGCTTTCTGATGGAGATGAGAAATGTGCTTCCTGGTCTGTGGAAGTACCAGTAGTTTACATGCAATCTTTTAAATAAACTGTGTTAGTTTTTTGAAATATATAAGAATTATGCTCTAATTTGTTGTTACCGATCTGTCATTAATATATTTTAATTTGACGAATGTGATCTTCTCGCCATTGTTTTTCCTGTTTGGTGCGATTGCAATAGCGGATCTTGACCTGGCCGGACCGGAGCCTGAACATTTAGAGTATGTGTGGCTAAACCTGCTGCTGTGAAGCAGGATTCCCCACAATGAACAGAATCAAAAATAAATATGGATCCAGGCTCAAAATGAGCACCTTGATATGTGCTTGAGAAAAGCTTTGTCTCCATTCAAACCCAGGTTTAAAGCCTTGTAGGGCAGCCTAAAGCCCACTGCTCTCATTAAGCCAGAAAAAAGAAAGACAAAACAAAAACAGTCAGTGTTTTATAAAATATGTGAATCAGGAAACTGTCTGTATACCAAACCATTGTTGTTCCCCACTTAAAAAAAAACACTGTAAATTTTAAAATAGACAAAAAATGTATTTTTTTTATTTTTTTATTTTTTTTAAATTCAATGTATAACATGGATGCATGTTATATTTCAGTGTTAAATTCTGTTTGAGGTAACAGATCATTAAGAATGTCTCCAGACCTTTGCTGCTTGATGATTTTCTTTATTTGGTGCCTGCTGGTTTTTAATTTGTTTCCCCTGCTATAAGGGTTAGGGATGATGAACCTGCAGTTACAGGATTTAAAGGCTGTTGTTGGGTTTTGTATTTAGCTAAAAATAAGCCCAATCAAAAATTTTAATGCCATACATTTATTCAGTGCTTTCATATCGGTGAGGATGCAACAGTAACAAAATAAAAATATTATAATGTACAAATAGACTGGTTCAATTTTTATTTATTTTTTTTACAATTTTTCCACTATGTCAGACTCACCACTGTTAATTGAAAATGTATTTTAATGATCCACCCAGATAAAGAACATTCTTCTCTATACCTTTAAATTTTCACATATTCTGTCAGGGCAAAGAGGAGGAGAAAAAACAATCTTTTAATCAGACTTAATCATTACTCCAAAGTCAGTTAAAGATGAACGCTTTTGAACATTTAACCCTTAGTTCCCTCATCCAAATTGCAAAGCAACAAAACCTCTTCTTTTTATAACTTTGTATTGTCTACCAGTTCCTAATCTGCATATTTAGATGGGTTATCTGACTTCCTATCTGATTTGGTGTTGAATACTTACAAGGTCATCATAGTGAGGGATTTTAACATCCATCCTAACACTAAAGGTGATAGCTTGAATGCAGCCTGTTGACTTGAAAGAATTTGTTCAAAATGTGAATAGTCCCACATATTTCCATCTTCATACTTTGGACTTTGTGGTGACATATGGCATTAAATGTGAAGAAATAACTGTGTTTCCTCATAACCCTGTCCTTTCTTAACTTTTTTTATTAACCTTCATGGTTACTTTAACAGAGTTCTCCTCCCCCAAAGGAAGGTTTCGCCTCAGCAGATAATTATCAGATTTGCAGTTAAAAATATTAAAGAATTTGTTTAAATTTTTCTCTCCCCTGTGTCACTGAGCAGTACTGCAGAGGGCAAAAGTAGTATATTCCCTTTCAAGGGTTGATGATTTTGTTTATTGGGTTTCTAGCGCTCTGCGTTCTTTCATAGACAACGTTGCCCCTTTGAAAAGGAGGCTACACACTTTAAAATCCTCCTTCTCACATATAAAGCCTTAAATGGTTAAGCTCCATTTTATATCAGAGATATGATTGTTCCTTATGTTCCTACGAAAGCACTTTGCTCTCAATGTGCAGATTTAATAGTGGTTCCTAGAATTTCTAAAAGTAGACTTAGACAACTTTTAAATTTGAAATTTGCTTTGTACAGCTTTCATAACATTTCAATTCCTTATAGTGCCGCAGTGATAAAATGTAAACAGTGTTGGAGAAAAAACATGGTGCAAAATAATGCATTGACATGGAAGTTCAGAGTGTTATAAAATAATATATGCTGTAGATTATGAATAATTCATTAACTAGAACTGGAGTTGTAGTTAATTATTTAACTTATTTAAAATCTAAGGTAAAATCAATTTGGTGTTCTTAGTTTAATAACTATAGCTCTAATCTGCTAACTTACCAGGATTTTGGGTGGCTTCTGGACTGGCTGTTAAAATCCAGTCATTCCTACCAATTTAGTGACTTAGGCTAGGCTATCAGCAGCGCCATTAATTATCAATCAAAGAACTATTTATCTCTGTTTATTCAAACTGTCGCCAAAAGGAGGGTGGATCTAGCCTGAGTGATAAACCATTTTTGTATGAAGCACAAACAACTGCAGGTTAAAACAATAATGTCTTTATTCTAATAATTCAGGATTACAGAAATCTAACATCTATGCAAAAGACTACATGTTATTAGAAAATCAACACAAGGTAGACTAAATGACTAATTTTTATAAGAAAGAGAAATCATGAGTCCATTGACTTCTGAGACTGTCCAAGATAAGCCCGATGTTAATACATTTAATAGTGTCCGCTTGGAATAGCAGCAGATATAATGAAAAAAAAAAATAGTGCAGTTAAAACAACATAAATACATTCAGCTTGAATGATAAATGGTTACAAATGCATTAACAACACAGCAGCATGTTACAGCCAACCTCAAGTCCTTTAATCTAGCAGCAACAAGGGGGTTTTGCTCAACCTAAAGGGGGCAGGCAGGGTGTATGAGTGACCCCCCTTTTTCATGTGATAAGGGGGGGGGGGACACTGGAGTCTACTGGAGATAATGAGTCACCAAAACGGATGCTTCTATCATGTGACCCCAAAAGGGAGGGTTGAACTATACAGATGGTGGTATCTTAGCTTGTCAACTTAGTCAACTACAAACTCAGACAATAGATGGCAACCCACAACCACGAAATCATAGACAGTTAAACATAGGCAGATTCGCAATACACTATCCTTAGGCCATGAAGATAAGAGAAGCAAGATAGAAGGAAAAAGGAGAAGAAAGTAAATCTCCTGCAGCCATTCACATCCCACTTATTTCAACCATTAAACCAGAGCTCTTATAACCAGTATAGATACTAGTGTAGTAGTGTCCATCTCAAACCAGGGCGAATCTCGGAAAAATCTTAGATCAGTCTGATGCAACAGCAGCGGAATCTGATGGGCTTTTAAATCAAGGAAGTTACTTACCGAGGGCGTCCCCTCACAGACACACCTTTTCAATGATCTTCAATGTTTCAGAGAGAATTCCACACACACGGCGCACAGACGGAGTCTCCGTTCTTTCTCACCCAACTTGACGGGCACTAGGCACGATGATACACTCCAGTCCGTAACTTCTGACGCAGGAAAACGAAAGCTACTCTCAGATTGCATTCAGGGGCATTCCACCTGAAAATGTTCACGTGAAAAGTATCAAGCCCAGGGAAAATTAGATCAACTTCCTTCCCCCTTGGGTTTTAAATCCTGAATGACGTGGAGGGATTTCATGTTGGGCTCACAGTTTTCCTTTCAACTCATTGGTCCATGTGTGAGTTGACTGTGCAAAAGCTTCCAGGAGCCAGTCCTTTGTTTTACTTACAAAAGGGAGGAGGAGGGGTTTGGTGTGTGATTCACCAAATTATTTGGTCCCACGTGTGGCTATATAACAAGTGTAATGCTGAGTTAGTGACATAATAAAGAGCTTTCACGACAGTTCAGCTGTCTGATGGAAGTGGGGAAGAAGCTGTTTCAGAATCTGCTGGGCCTGCATCTAATGCTGCGAAGCCTCTCACCTTCATCTTCTCCACGTTCAGTATCAGGCTGTTATCTTTGCACACCACACAATGAGACAGCTGATGTGAACACCCTATGGTGCTTCTGTAGAAGGTCGTAAGGATGGGTGGGGGCAGGTGGGCTCACCTCATCCTCTGCAGGAAGTACAAGTGCTATTGTGCCCCTTTGACCAGTGAGGTGGTGTTTACAGTCCATGTGAGGTTATCTATGATGTGCACCCCCCAGGAATTTGGTGCTGCTGACCACCTCTACTACTGAGTTGTTGATGAGCAGTGTAGCGTTTTTAGGCCGTTCTTCCTGAATTCAACAATGATCTCCTGTATCTTCTCCACATTCAGGATCAGGCTGTTATCTCTGAACCAGCCCACCAGCTGTTCCACCTCCTCTCTGTAGTCCTGGTCGTGTCAACTCTGATGTGGCCCACCACCGAGGTGTCGTCTGCAAACCTCACTATGTGATTGGTGGTGAACCTGGGGACGCAGTAGTGTGTCATCTGGGTGAACAGAAGGGGGCTCAGGACACAGCCCTGAGGGGAACCTATGCTTAGGGTGATGACCAGTGTTGCACCAAAACCAGGGGTCCTGATACTATATTAAAATGGTGGTATTGGTATCGGCAAGTAACAACAAATAGGAAACTGATACTATTTTGAGTCCCAAAAGTTTATTCAAATATTGTCACCTATTCCAGGTAGGAAATAAAAAGTTCTACTGGAGTCACTTTGTATTAGTCTTTTTACTGCTTCACAAAGGTAGGCAGCAGCTTGATAAAGCCATGATGGCAATTATTTTACATCCAAGTAGTATGTAGTTCTTCATATACACACACAGCAGTTTCAAATAGATAGTATTGGTATGGTATTGGTATCAGTATCTGCCAATACTGCACAGCCAGGTATCCGGTATCAGTATCTGGGCCAAAAAATGGCATTGGTGCACTATTGATGACATTAGAGGTGTTCTGTTCAACCCGGACTGACTTGAGGTCTGTTTGTGAGGAACTCTATTGCAGAGGGGTGTATTGAAGCTGTTCCAGTTTATCTATCAGATGCTGTGGGATGATGGTGTAGAAAGCTGAACTGAAGTCCAGGAACAGGATCCGCACTTGGGTGTTCTTTTCCTCCAGGTGTGCTAGGCTCAGGTGAAGAGCAGAGGAGATGGCATCCTCAGTGGAACGGAAATAAGCATTTCATCATGATAGGAGTCAGTGTGAGAGGCCGGTAGTCATTGAGTGAGGTAATCTGAGGCTTCTTTGAGACCAGAATGATGGTGGCAGAGTTAAGGCATGCTGGCACTATGGAGTGGTCCAGCAAGATGTTAAAAATGTCTGTGAGGACACCAGCCAGCTGACCTGCACATTCCTTGTCCACCCGTCTAGGTATGTTATCGGGTGTGTGGCCTTTCTGGGGTTGACTCTCTTCAGAGTTTTTCTCACTTCAGCTATGTCAAGGCTGAGTGCCTCCTCTCCCTGGTGTGGAATGGCTTTCATTGCTGAAGTGCTGTTTATTGCTGCAAACCTTCCAAAGAAGTTGTTTAGTTAATTTAGGAAGTCAGCATTAGCTACATCTCCTGGAGGCGAAGATGTGTTATACTGTAGTCTGTGATCACCCGTATGCCTTGCCACCTCCTCCTGGTGTTGTTGGCATCTTGGAAGAGATCCTGGATCTTCCGGCTGTGGTTCTTCTTCGCTGATCTGAAGGTACGGTTCGAGATAGCATGTGTTGTCCTTAGTGCCTCTCTGTAGTGGGAAAAAAGTATTCAACTATTCACCCTAGTTAAATAAACGTAGATTGATGGATTTTACTCAGTCGGCACTGTATTCGCCATATCTTTAGCAAAGAGAGAACAATTCATCATACAGCCCTTATGGCACAGTATGGAAAGTAGTCAGTGTTTAAACAAATTACAGACACTTTGGTTAACAGTAATGTTAAAGATAGGCTCTGTGTCTGCACCCTGATGCCCTATGTTTGCGGTATTTCCTGCAAAGAGATCACTCTGAAAAAACTTTTAAAATAACTTTTTATAACTTCTATGTATTAAATAACCAGGAGACATGACAACAGATTTTGATAGAAATTGTAATCTTTCTCACATCAGAGAAATTGTTTAGGGTTACAGAATGGCAGCTGCTCAACTCTGGGCTCACCTCTTAGGAAGTGGCCCCAATTAAAAGTTAAAAAGGCATTTTATACATATCTTGTCTGCCACATCATCATATTTTACATCATACACATTAGCAGATAATTAGACATCCATGTCTCCAGCCTTATCAAAATATAACACTTCGTTCTTAGCTGAAGGACTCCACTCTCATTCCATTTCCAAATCTTTGCCACATACAAAATTAAGATTATAACTGTATATTCAGACAGAAGAATTGTCCTAATTAGATTAAAATGTCAGTTCTGACGCGCAACAGGACGCCCGTACCAGGGTGTCATAAACTCACATCTTCAATGATAATTATCCTAACAGTAACATGTTATGAATAAACCTTGAGAAAGAATCTGGTTCGTTATAGGAAGAAGCTATGTCTGGTCTACAAACACCCTCACACAGAGACTTGTGTGGCCTTACAGGTGAAACAGACTGAGTAAAAACTTTTATTGTGAGTAAATAGGATAAATTGATATATGAAATAAGAGAAATCTAAATTTTCCGACAACACTTGAAGCTGAGTTCTGTACATTTAGCAATTTCCGAACCACCCCATTTATCCAGGGCTGTTGGTTGGCCCCGGTGGTGATGTTTTTTGTGATGCTGATGTCTTCTATGCATTTGTTGTAAGCTGACACAGTCATAGCATACTTATCTATATCTATTTTGTTTTCTTAGGTTGCTGCAGCTTCGAACTTTTTTCAGAGCATTGAAAACAGTTCTGGAGTTTCTCCTTGGCCCCCTCAGACCACACTCTGACTTCCTTAACTGTTGGTTAAGCACTGATTAGTTGGGGCCTGTATGCAGGAATTAGCATGACAGATGATCTGATCACCTGAGGTCGGGGCAGGGAGCTGCTCTTTATACATCTTTGGTGTTAGAGTAGGCTAAATCAAAAATATTTTGACCCTGAGTTGCAAAGTCCACATGTTGGTAAAAATGAGGGAGCACAGTCTTCAAGTTAGCCTAGCCTGGGTAACCGATTAAAAATCAGTGGGGTGCGAATAAAGAAATCCAACAACTAGTAAAGGTCCGGACACATTTTTAATTATAATCCATTACTTTAAACAGCATTTAACACTTAAATAAAATGTAAATGTATTCATGTTATACATAAAAAATTTTAAATGTGTAATAAGTGTAGTATTTTTGTAGCTTTGGAGACGAGGGAATCCAGGCTTCAGGCTGTTGAACATCCAGGAGTTAAAGTAGGCCCACACGTAGCTGTCCTCCAAAAGTGCCTGAGCAGCCAGGCGATTGGGTAACTGTACGCAGAAAACGTAGTCATGGATCTCTGCCCACTGGTCACCACCAACCCATTCACGTTTCTAACCGGTTTTCCCCACTCAGTGAAACACCCACTGAGAAGCCCACTCTGGTGATTGGCAGCTCCATAGTCAGAAACGTGGCATTAGAGACACCAGGGACCATAGTCAAATGTTTGCCGGGGGCCAGAACGGGCGACATCAAATCCTACCTGAAACTGCTGGCTAAGGATAAGGTTAAATACAATAAGATTGTTATTCACGTTGGCGGTAATGACACCCGGTTAAGTCGATCGGAGGTCACTAAAATTAGTTTTGCTTCGGTGTGTTAGTTTGCCAAAACAATGTCGGACTGTAATTTTTTATGGTCCTCTCCCTGATCTGACCAGTGATGACATGTTTAGCCACATGCCGTTATTCAACCGCTGTTTGTCTAGGTGGTGTCCTGAAAACAACCTGGGCTACATTAATAATTGACAATCCTTTTGGGGAAAGCTTGGTCTGATTCGGAGAGACGGCATCCATCCCACTTTGGATGGTGCAGCTCTTCTTTCTAGGAATCTGGCCACTTTTATTAGTCCTCCAAAACCCTGACCACCCAGAGTGCAGACCAGGAAGTAGAGTTGTAGTTTAACACACATCTCTGCAGCTTCTCTACTCTTACCCACTCTTTACTCCATCCAGACCGTGTCATGCCCATGACCGAAATCAAATAAATTAGCAAATATTCCCAAAGGAGTAAATCATGATAATCTAATTAAAATTAAAATAACTCTAATTGGGGAAAAAGTCAAAATGATTAAATGTGGTCCGTTTAACATAAGATCTCTTTCCTCTAAAAGTCTGCTAGTTAATGACTTGATTAGTGATAATCACATTGACTTATGTTGCCTCACAGAAACCTGGCTGCAGCAAGAGGATTATGTGAGCATAAATAAGGCAAATCCTTCAAGCTATTTAAATTTTCACATACCCAGAAGGTCTGGGCGAGGAGGAGGAGTAGCAACAATCTTCCAGTCTGACTTACTGATTACTCCCAAGACAGTTAATACCTACAACTCTTTTGAACATTTAACCCTTAATTTCCCTGATCCATCATGTTAATACTGGACTCAGTTGATAAGATGACTGGAGTCTGCTGTGCTATTGCCTGGTTGGAAAGAAAACCTGCAGCCACACGGCCCTTTCTGGAACCACTTTGACACCCCTGGCCTATGGGAACCTACCTAGTGTGGAAAAATAGTTTACTGCTGTATAAGAGGACCATTTGCAAAGCAAGAGCAGCATATTTCTCCTCATTAATAGAGGAGAATAAGAATAATCCTAGATTTCTTTATAATACAGTTGCCAAACTCACCCAGAGCCATAGCGTAGTTGAACCGTCCATTCCACCTGCTCTTAAAAGTAATGATTTTATGGGATTCTTTATAAATAAGATTGATCTTATTAAAAATAAGATCATTAGCACTCCTCTATCCGCGATTGTATCTGAGGTAGTCATGGAATCTGAACCGGGTTTAGACTGCTTTGATCCAGTTGAACTTTCAGAGTTAGCAAAATTATTGTCTTCATCTAAGCCTTCAACTTGTATGTTAGATCCAGTTCCAACAAGGTTATTTAAGGATGTATTCCCTTTGATCTCCTCCTCCATTTTAAATTGTTATAGAGATATGTACCAAAGGCTTTTAAGGTTGCTGTAATTAAACCTCTGCTTAAGAAACCGTCTCTTTACCCAGATGACTTGGTCAATTATAGACCTATATCCAATCTTCCATTCTTAACCAAAATTCTTGAGAAAGTAGTTGCCAAACAAGTTTGCGATCACTTACACCATAATGAACTTTTTGAAGAGTTTCAGTCTGGCTTTAGAGCTCTTCATAGCACTGAAACAGCTCTGGTGAAAGTCACTAATGATATTCACATGGCCTCAGATAATGGACTTGTATCTGTGCTCGTCCTGTTGGATCTCGGTGCTGCATTTGATACAGTTGACCATAATATTCTGTTAGAAAGACTTGAATATTGGAATTAAAGGTACAGCACTAGACTGGTTTAAGTCTTATCTATCTGATCACTTTCAGTATGTTCACTTTTATGACATATCTTCCACATGCTCAAAAGTTACCTGTGGAGTACCACAGGGATCAGTGCAAGGACCAATTCTCTTTACTTTATATATTCTCCCAATCGGTAAAATTATTAGACAGCATTTTCACTGTTATGCTGATGATACCCAGCTATACAGTGGGACAGCCTCCAAATCATTCAGGTTCTGAGGTTGTCGCCTGGCAACTTAAATTTTAAACTCCCTCCAAAGATTTTCAATTGGATTCAGGTCTGGAGACTGGCTAGGCCACTCCAGAACCTTGATGTGCTTCTTCTTCAGCCACTCTTTTGTTGCTTTGGTGGTGTGCTTAGAGTCGTTGTCGTGCTGAAACACCCATTCTTGACCCATTTTCAGCTCTGTCACTGAGGGAAGAAGTACAGAATTCCACGATACATGGCCCCGTCCATCCTCCCCTCAATACAATGGAGTTGTCCCATGCCCTTGGCTTAAAAGCTCCCCCATGCCATGATGTTGCCACCACCATGCTTGACGGTAGGGGTGGTGTTCTTTGGATTGTACTTTGTGTTCTTTGCCCTCCAAACACGACGAGTTGAGTTGAGGCCAAAAAGTTCTCTTTTGGTCTCATCTGACCACATCACCTTCTTCCAGGCCTCTTTTGAGACGTCCAGGTGAATGGAGAACTTCATGCGGGCCTGTACATGTTTCTTCTTGAGCAGGGGGGCCTTGCGTGCGCTGCAGGATTTCAATCCATGACAGCGTAGTGTATTACCAAGCGTTTCTTTTGTAACTGTGGTCCCAGCTGCCTTCAGTTGATTCATCAGGTTCCCCCCTTGTGGTTTTGGGATGATTCCTCACCGTTTGCATGATCAGAGACACCCCACGAGGCGAGATCTTGTGTGGAGGCCTAGACCGAGGGAGGTTAGCGGTGGTGTGCTGCTTCTTCCATTTCCTGATAACTGCACCGACAGTTGATCTTTTCTTTCCAAGTTGCTTTCCGATTCTCTTGTAGCCCATCCCAGCCTTGTGCAGATCAACAATCTTGTCCCTGATGGGCTGGCGGCGACGCCGTCTCTGACCAAGGAGAGCCTCTGCAGGGGGCCGGCGGCTTCGCCGTCTCTGATCAAGGAGGGCCTCTGCAGGGGGCCAGCGGCAACACCGTCTCTGACCAAGGATGGCCTCTGGAGGGGACCGGCGGCAACGCCGTCTCTGACCAAGGAGGGCCTCTGCAGGAGGCTGGCTGCGATGCCGTCTCTGACAAAGGAGGCCTCTGGAGGAGGCCAGCGGCCACGCTGTCTCTGACGAAGCAGCAGCACCCACCTTGGGGGGCACCGCCTCTGACGCAGCAGCAGCAGTCTCAGAGGGGGCCGCCGACTGCGGCACAGGAACAGCCTCAGAGCTAGGGAAACTGGCCCGCTAATGGACCCGGGAGCTAGGGAAAATGCCCCATGGACCCGGGAGCTAGGGAAACTGGCCCGATAATGGACCCGGGAGCTAGGGAAACTGGCCCGCTAATGGGCTCTGACACTGGGGACACTGGCCCGCTAAAGGGCTCTGACACTGGCCCGCTAAAGGGCTCTGACACTGGCATGCTAAAGGGCTCTGACACTGGCACGCTAAAGGACTCTGACACTGGGGAAACTGGCCAGCTAAAGGGCTTGGGATGTGCTGGCTGATGGGGAACTGATGGAGGTGGAAGGAAAGGGAATAGATCTTCCCTCTCCCCATAAAAGAAGCCCCATAATTGAGACTCCTCTAGATGGGGAGCTCTGACTGCAGGGGGTGTAATAATGGACACTGGACTAAACCTAACTACCTGTGAAGCTAGCTGCTGGTCATGAAGGTGGCGACTGAAACTAAGGGAGAAGCTAACCTGATGAAGAGGGGAACTGAAGCTGGAGTTGGGCCTACCCACCAGAGAGGGAGTGGAGGCGTCAGGCTGACATGCCGGAGAGGGGGTGGAGGCATCAGGCTGACACGCCAGAGAGGGAGTAGAGGCATTAGGCTGACACGCCTGAGAGGGAGTGGATGCGTCAGGCTGACCCGCCGGAGACGGATTGGAGGCATCAGGCTGATCCACTGGAGAGGGAGTAGAGGTGTCAGGCTGACCCGCTGGAGGGGGAGTGGATTTCTTCCCCCGGCGGTGCTTACGCTTGGAGGAAGCAGATGGCATGGGGGGGACCAACAGCTGGTGATGGTGGAGGAACCGGATCGGAGGCAATTGACAGCAGAGTAGGAAGTAGATGATGGTTTGGGTGGTGGAGGTCTGTTGAAGAGTTGGGCGCTGGCTGCTTGGTGGTTCCACTCCAACTCTTCAAACAGTTCTGACAACACTTGGGGAGAAATGAGTATGGAGTTTGTGAGGAGAATTTGCCTTAGTTGGCCAGCTGCACTCACCCTCTCCTTAGGCGGGCTGAGACTGGCAATAGTGTCCAGAGTTTTTCTCAGCTTGAGGAAGACATCCCTTAGGGTGTCCAGACTGGGCTCTGCTGGGTCCATTTTGGTTGGTTCCTATTGTCAGGGTTTGGTTGTGGTTTGGAGGACCCAAATGCAGAGGCAGAGAGGCTGAGGAGACTTCTTAGAGTGTAATGGAGTGAAACAGTAAACAAAGGCAGGAATCCAAAAATCCAACTAATAATGAAAAGCAAACCGGAACTATGGAGACATCTCGGGGAAACCAAACACGGGGAGCCAGGGAGAGACGAGGCAGGAAGACAACAGCATGGGAAGACAGCAATGACAAGGTACCAACAAAGAGTGAGAGCAGAGGGAGAGCATAGCTGACTGAGACAAAGGGAGGGCTAACGAGCTGACAAGGAGCAGGTGTGAGAGGAGACAACGAGGGAGCCAATTGGAAAGGAACACACACACACACACACACACACACACACAAGAGGGTAACAGAGGACAACAGAAAAACATGAGAACTAACAAATCTAGAAATTACAACAAAAAGGAATTAAACCAATAAAACTAGGAAACATGGAGCAAAGTAAAGCACAATAGAAACAAGACCATGAAAGTATGTTATTGGTTTACATACAATTTAGAGTAAGTGAAATCGGGAAACAGGAAATGACATCCTTATGTTCCTGCCGGACGCCATCTTCATTCCTTAGGTGTGGTGCTTCAGCGTCAAATGGTGAGTAATCTTGGGTCATCCTTTTCCTACTTACATATATCTTACATCTCTCCTACCTTGTATCAATGAACATTTACTTATTTGACTCCAGATATTGGTTATGGATGAGAATGTTTTCATTCACTTCACAAATCTCTGAATAAAATGGCTTCCTGGTCCTGTATTTTTGACATTTTAAGTTGAAATGTCTTTTTGACAATTTTTTTTATTTTGGCAGGTCAAAGGCCCTCGGATAAAATGAAGTCTCCCCGGAAATCCTTGCATCTAAAAGAAGCACGTCACCTTACCCTCAGAGGAGGACTAATCAATGAACATGTAAGTTACTTTCTTATGTTTAATGTGCACCAATGTAAATTCTCTAAATTAAAGGATTATGGGCCGGATCTATCAAAGGTTTCTGTGTATAAAAACGTGAGCTATTTCACTGCGCACGCTAAAAAATGTACAAACTGATCTATCAACAGCGTGCTAAAATGATTTGGTCTTTAAAACGTGCTAAATAGCGCCTCTTATCCATTTAGTACTTTTTCTGCAATGAATATGCAATATGGGGCGTTTACACGCAAAAGTGCGTCTTGTGGGAGGAGAACATGTAAATATATTAATTTAGCACTCGCAAAGTGATTTATTAAACCTGAAAGCAATTTTGCTAACGGTATCTGACTCTATATTTAACATGTTTCAAAAGAAGGTGCAAATGGTCTGTATGCGTAATTGCGCACACATGGCAGCGGTTATTGTCGCAAGAAGGAGACATCGAAATGAAGCAAGGAGATGCAGAGAACGCATTTTTTCACTCCGTGTGAATATTTTTGGAATGAACGAGGAAACGATCATCAAAACATATCGTTTATCCAGCATTGCCATTTTGGAGCTGTTGGGGGAACTCCGAATGGATTTGGAGCCAGCTACAAGGAGGACCCACGCAATACCAGATATCACAAAACTCCTTGCAACATTGCACTTTTTTGCATCTGGGATCTCCCAATCTCGTTCTGTCCGATGTTTTAAATGCCATGTCGCCCGGACGCCCTAACGGAGAACCCCGACCTCATCCTTGCGCCTGTGAAGCAACATGCCAATGCTGCGGGGATGCGTTTTTTTTTTTTTACTGCAGTGAAGTAGAAATTCAGCCACATACCACCTTAGGGAATAAAGGTTGCCAAAGTGTGTATATATATATATATATATTATTATTATTTTTTTTTTTGGAGGGGGTGGGGGTGTCACTGTAAGATTAAAATTTCTTAATGCACTAGTTTGCACAAACAACAAACTACTTTGCCGCAAACCACAAAACGCGCAAAACCATCATTTAAATAGGGCGTCTCCAACAGTTTTGCACCTGCCACCAGTTACACAATCGCTCTTGTTGTTGGGATCTGGAGAGGTTCCACCTGTCTCCAGCAGAGTTCGCTGCGGATCCTCCTGAGCTGAGCCTTCGACACACCTGAAGCCCATCTCATCATCAGGAGGATCCTCTACTATATAAGCAGCCCTCAGACCTCGCATCAACGCCGCAGTGTTTATCCAGTTTGGTTAGCACCTGAGCCTCACTACCTCTGAGAAATCTTTGTAGCTTCTTGTCTCTTAGTTGGATTCTAATTCCCCTTTTGTCTCTGCTTACAGGAAACCTGTTTTTGCCCTGTAAGCTCTGGATGAGCTTAACCTGTCGAGCCTGCCCTCTGAGCCAAACCTGAAGACCTTCCTCTGGATTCCCATGCTGCTCTGGACTAAGAGCTGGAAAACCAAGGTCTGTCCAAACGCTAGATGCAAGATGCTGAAGCTGATATTGAACTCTGCAGAATCAAACAGTCTCTGGACCCAACAGTGCCTCTCTCAAAGCCAAACCCGGACTCTTCAAGGTAGATCTCAGAAGATAACAATTCCACATTCATCAGCTACATGGCTAACTGAACTGTCTCCCCTACAGTCTCCTGTGAACCAGTTCCCCAGACGTGAACCAGTACCTGACTCATTTCCATGTGTTTTTGTCAATAAACTCATTTAAACCTTTTCCCTGTTTCCCGTGGTGTTCTGCATATTGGGCCTCTCTGAACCAATCATGACACTTGTTAAATCACCCGCAAACCATGGTTCAGCCCCTCGCGCAAAATTCCACTTTGCGAGCGCAAATTACTGCACGCAAAATTGGATCTTGATAAATCCGGCCCTATGGGTATTACTTTTAAGCAAAGAGACATGCTGTTCTTTACGGCAGGAAGTGGCCACAAGCATGAAAAAAAGAAATTGCATTGAGATTCTTTTTTATGCGACCCTCATGTGATCAACAATGCTGAAATACAACTTCTTTTTTTATCATATTCATTAGCTGATGATCATTGAGTGTACAACTCCATTGATATCTAATGTTTTGTTTTGTTTTCCAGGCTTTAGGGAGTCAAAGATCTTGTGGTCATTGTGTCCATCTCATTCTCATAAACAGTGCCTTATGGGAATTTCTTGAAATTAAGACACACTTGGACTCATTGATGAGATATTAACTCATTATATTGAGTTACTATCTCATTATACTGAGATAGTATCTCAGTATAATGAGATATTATCCCATTATAATGAGATAGTAACTTAATATAATGAGATAGTATCCCATTATATTGAGTTAGCATCTCATTATATTGAGTTACTATCTAAGGGATGTTAAAACTTTAACCTTCCTAACTTGCCTCTGTTCGATGATTTTTTTGAAAGGTTTTTCATGTTCTATCTTCAGCAGTGGATGACTTGTGAAGAGTTACACTACCTGTACCTCTACTGTCTGGGTCAAGAGAAGAGGTTTTTCTTTAATATAAATAAATCTTTTGAATCCAAAAGGTGGTCTGATTGTATGCATCATTCATATATTGTTAAATAGAAAATAGAAAGAAAAACTTTGGATAATAATCATAAAAATACATAAATGTTACGCATCTTGATTGAATATAAGCTTAACTGTTATGTATTTCTAATACATATACATTATTAATCTAGAATAGGTAACCTGATTGAAGTCAATCATTTGATATTAATCATAATACATAAATCTAATGCATTTTGATTGAATTTAAGCTGAATTAGTATGTATTGAATAGGTAACCTAATTACTATGTGATTTAAACACATAAACTTGATGTATTCTGAATACATAATCTGATTAATATGTATTTATAAAAAATAAATTGTACTGTAATTAATACTGAATACATAAACATGGTGAATATTCATTTCAAATTAATAGGATTAATTACACTGACGTATATGCATCATGTAAAGTTTATCAGGTACTTTTATGTTCAAAATGTTAAAAATATTAAATGGAACTTTGTTATTTAATTATTTTACATAAATTTTAAGTTAGGGTTAAATATTTCTGTGAAAGTACTAAGTTAATCTTCCTCAATGTCGGAGGGGAATCACATCATTAATGCTGCCGCTCAGCTGAGTGTGTCTGAAACGGAGCATGACTGCAAGTTTTTTATTATTTTGTTGTGTTTCGTTTTTAGTTTCCAAGAAGAATTAAACCAGGATTAATCCAGCATTTAATGAGCCTATTGGGTGTCTGTAAATAACACAGAGGCCAAACAAGTGAGTCAGAAAGCTCCCAGAGCTGAGAATTTACCTTTAGCAACCAGACCAGGCAACAGAAAAACACCATCAGAGGGTTAGCACCAGCTAAATGCTCTGATATGTTTAACAGGTTACTTACATTAAATAACTGTCTTGGTTCCTTCATCATGTAAACAGATGATCCGCCGCAGATTGAGAGTGAAGTGAGTGTTTGGAACACCAGAAACAATCAGATTTCTAATATAAGATGGAGCTTGGTTGTTTAGGGCTTTATAGGTGAGAGGGAAGATTTTGAATTCTATTCTTGTCATGATTCTTGGCATGAGTGCTAGTTTGATTCAGGATTCAACACACCTGTCAGCTCTGCCCTGTTTCCACTCAGCCTCCATCAGATTTTCCCTCTTACCTAACGGTATAACCAGCTCTCAGACCAGTGACTAGTGTCAGATTATTACGAGTATTCCTGTAAACCTGCCTGCCTGACCCCTATCAGACCTGTCTTAGTGTCTTTTGGATCTCTGACCTGTATTCTGTGTTGCAGTTGCTGATTCTGGTGAATCTCTCCCAACCAGCGCCAGTTTCATTCCAATAAACTGTTTAAACATCTCTTGCTTCGGTTGAATCTGGGAAGCCATTAAAAGGAAGCTAAAAATGGAGGAATATGTACTCATTTTAAAGTTTTTATAGGAACTATAGCTGCAAAAGGAAGAAATATAAAAATCTTTGAATGCAAGTGAATTTTATTAAAGGCGTTAAGCTTTGGTCTCAGATAAGGAGAAGCATGAGAACCAAACAGGAAGTGAAGCCTCTGCTATGGTAGGATTTTCTTCTCTTGTGTCAATTTCCAGATGATGTTGCACAGATTTCAATGGTCTGAAGCTTTTTCCACACCTCCTGCAGATGTAGGGACTCTGGTGTGGATATGTAGATAGGTTCTCAGAGAAGATCTACGAGCAAATCTTTTCCCACACTGATGGCAGACGAAAGGCTTTTCGCCTGTGTGAATGTATAGATGGCGATTCAAATCTCCTTTCGTGCACACTCATAGCAGAGGAAAGGCTTTTCGCCGGTGTGGATAAGCAGGTGTCTTTTCAGACAGTAAGAGCTCTTAAAACCCTTTCCACAGTGGTCACAGCGATGTGATTTCTCAGAGATATTCAGCTGATCCACATGCTGCTGACCTTCACAAAATTGTTCATCCACATTACTGATATCCATCTGTAAGAGAACAAAAACGAAAAAATCCATCAACTATTTGGCACCACTGAATATAGTGTAAACCCCTTTTGATGCCCAATGTGGACCAAAATTATGGTTCTTCATAAGAAAAGCTTCAACTCAGAATGACTTACTGGAGCTTGAGACATTGCTTGGATGTGTATGTCAGTGTTTTCTCCTTCTTTTTTGACTATCCTGCTTAAAGAAGAACAGTTTAGTTATTTTTACCTTTTACATAATAAAGTCAACACATTATCAAATTTTAACTGTACCACCACACAAAAAGCAGTCAAATAAGTTATTACACAAATAAACATATCACGAAAACCAACAGTTAGTTGCTATTTATATATATATATATATATATATATATATATATATATATATATATATATATATATATATATATATATATATATATATATATATATATATATATATATATATATATGTGTGTGTGTGTATATATACATACATGTATGTAGGATAAGAATAAAATATGATAAGGATGATATGTGTATGCTATCTAAATAATAAGTGAAAGTAAGTCTTTGAACAGGTTTCTCTAGTCAGATGGTGCATTAGACCAGGGGCTCATTTCCTGTTTCCAAAATGCATCACATAAGACCACTGAACCAATCATCAATCGTCCCACTTTACTCACATTCACCAAAGCAATTATCAAGAAGCAAAATTTATTTTGTAGTAATCATTCGTGGTGTCGTGGTAAAATGAAATTTAAAATTACATAACATTGCCTACCTAGGAGAAGGTGTGAAGTTCCCAGCTTGCATCGATGAGGTGTGCAGTAACACCGAGGTAGTTATTATTGACAGATATGCAGTGGTCAGTACTAAACATGTTGCCTTGACCAACTTCTCATCTTTCGCGGCCTTCTCTGCGGCGTGCTGGGCATGTATGAGCACCTGTGGCCATCTGGAGAACGAGCTCGAGCCCATCATCTTCAACCACGCTGACAGGCTTCCTTAAAAATAAATTTACCCTTAAGCAAACGTGGCGGCTTTATAGCTGCATCCATGTTATCATATCACCTGCATCCATGTTATCATATCACCTTCAAAGTGTTAACAATAGGCCTGCACACAAGACTGATTTGTTCACGCCCCCAGATAGGCATCTGTGCTATGTATATAAGGGATAAAAAGCAGATAAAGTTGAGGGGTGCCCACTGAAGGCATAGTTACCATATGCACCGCCCACCACTGGTTAGAGTTTCATATTTAGATTACATAACAACCATTTAAAGACATCTATAATTATGGATTATTCTCATGAGCACCCTGAAGCTACCACATAAAAAGACCCATGTTTTATTGTCATTACACGTCCGGATGAATGAAAAATAAGCTCTCAGGGCATCAAAATAATCTGTCCTTTAATAACGTTATAGTGAACACTAATAGGAAGATATTTTCAAACCTAAACCTATTTTCTTTTAATGTGTTCATAGATAAAGCTTTGCTTTTGATTTAAATAAGCTGTTATTATTTTGATAGGATGTAAATGTAAAATTCTAGTTAATAAATATTTAACTTTTTCATGTTCTTATAATTTTCCTTTGTAGGAATATTACAATAAAAATTAAATCGACATCAATCTTTATAGCAGTATTAAAGCTTGGGTAAATATGGGTCGGGGTGAGGGCCCAATATCAATGTCTTTCATCGGGCCCCAAATTCCTTGTGGCCCCCATGGTTTTGCAAAGTATTATATAACTTTCAGTTGTATCATTGGTCGTGCTGTTCTTTTTACATCTCTTTGCAGGTGATGAAGCAGACTGAAGATGTTTTATCGTTATCTCCCTTTTATCTCCTCTTTCTTTCATCTTTTCTCCTCTTTTTCTGTTTTTCCTTTCCTGTTCTACTTACATTGCAGTGTACATATAATCTGTAATACTCCCTGCATGAATTATAATAAAGCAATTTATATACATAAAAGCGGAACACTATGGCGATAGCCGTACTTCTCCGCTTGTGAAAGCAATATCTGTTGGGCTATTTTTGGCATCAAGACAATTATTCTTATTGCCACATTGCCAGACAAGACAATGAAGAAATAATAATAAAAAAATATCATTATAAGGAAATTTACAAAAATAATAAATGCAATAAAAACTGAGCAATTTCCAATGTTTTCCTACAAATAGAGAACAAAAGTAATCAGGTTTTACTTCAATAGATACCAAAGAAATGTTAAAAGCATTTTGGTCCATGTTTAGCCTCTTGGCCTGTTTTCGAGAAATATGCTTGAAAATAACATGCCCAAAATGAATTGAATATATCTCAAGAACTACAGAGTTTATTTTAATTGTTTTGGTATCAAAATAAAGGCAAGACCCCAGAGAATATGTTACAGGTCTAAAAACCATCTCGGGGCGAGTGCCGAAAAGGTTAGAGCTACAAGACGAACCGTTGAACTACAACTCCCACAATTCACAGTCGCCACCGATTACGTCACCTATAAGCGACGAAAAGCCGTCTTCTTCATAACAACCAGGAAAGCTGTCTAAATAGCTGCAGTTTAGGATTTATTAGCTCAGTAGTTAAAGCTAATTTTGCTTTCTGCTACCTGGAGATGTTTATTTAGTTATTTTTATATATTCTTACGGCGTTTTTTCTCAAATGTAGATCTTCTTTTTAAATTTCGCGCTGTTTGCTCCGCCTCTGTTTCGGTCGCCTCCGTTGGTTCCCTCATCCTGAGCTGAGGTACAGCAGGAGATTAGTTTATTCCCGTCGTTATTAATCATCGGTAGACGCGTTTCTTTTTAAATGGAGGTGACGGATATAGGAAACAAAGAAGAAGGAAAGATTTGGCTTCGAAAACCAACACCTGGCAGAAGGTAGGTTAGGTTTTACTCAAAGGATGCCCCTTGAACACACCTGTTTGCCTTAGAGTAATCAGGTGCTACTGACTTACAGAGATATTTAGCCAAAGATGTCGAAGTGTTAATTTAGAATAAGTAGAAAAATATTTTCCCGTTTGTTGTATGTCTCCTGCCCTTCTCAGAGTATTGGTGACAGTGGTCCGCACTGCCCAGCAGACCAAGACGGTGCGTTTCTTACATGTGGCCTTCGACACCACAGGGGACTGCTTCCTGGCAGGAGATCGCCATGGCAACATCTACCTCTTTGACATCAGCAGAAACAGGTGACTGACTGTGGCAGTTGTATTAGGTAGTGTTGGAGGATATAGAGGGGATTTATTTTTTAAATCAGCGCAAAATAAGGTCTGTTTAGGAAAAAATAAATTTTATTTATATAGATTCAATTTACAACACATGTCATCTCAAGGCACTTTACAGTTCACCAGATCATGCAGTCAAATTGATTCAAAGTTTTCTATCTAAGGAAAACCAGTTGATTGCATCGATTCATTGACTCAAACGCAATCCCTTACACTGAGCATTTTAGTAGTGGAGAGGAAAAACTCCCTTTAACAGGAAGAAACCTCCAGCAGAACAAGGCTCAGTGTGAGCGGCCATATGCTGAAGCTGACTTGTGTTCAAGGAGACAGAAGCACAGATATAAAAAGCAGCTGTAAAAGGCGGCCCCGTCCAGGAAACGCACAGCCAGGCAGACTAGCTCTGAGCCAGCTCCCATGTCAGAGGATGAAGAGAGCACATCCAGCCAGTCACGGTCAGAGAAACAGGACTACACTGGAAAAATTGCAGATCTCCAACATCTATAAACAAAGTTGTTGATGGAAGCATTACAGATGATATTTCTCCCCAGGATGAGAAAAAGCAGAGAGAGCAGAACGTTTGACATTGAACTATCAGATTCTGCAGAGTGGGAGAATAGAGATATAGAGAATAAACCAAAATGATGAAATAGGGGTCCCTATCTCCTCCAGTAGTCTAAGCCTATAGCAGCATAACTATAGAGAGATAGCGAGATAGCTCAGCATAACCTGAGCCACTCTAATTATAAGCTTTATCAAAAATGAAAGTTTTAAGCCTAGCCTTAAAAGTAGGCTCCTCTCCTGGTAGTTGGTTCCACAGGAGAGGAGCCTGATAACTAAAAAATCTGCCTCCCAATCTACTTTTAGAAATTCTAGGAACCACTAGTAAACCTGCAGATTGAGAGCGAAGTGCTCCGCTAGGGACATAAGGAACAAATAGAGAGGAATAGTATTGATTTATAAATTAGTTTAACAAATAAATAACAAAAAGATAAAACTCAGTGCGACCAGTTGCCTTGAACAGTAGATAAATAAAAAGACTAATCTCAGTATTACTCTAGCTGTTTGGTTTTATTTATTTATTTACTTTATTGATCTCACAGTGGAGAAATGTACTTGTTACATCAGCTCAAATAGAAATAAAATAAAAGAAGAAGGTATCAGAGAAAGAAAAAGGTGTATGGGGAATATACAGTATATACAGTGCGTCCACATATGACAGCTGAAGTCTTTTTTTATTTAAAGCAGGATTATTATATACAGCTACATACACTGCTGTTCAAAAGTTTGGGGTCACCCAATCAATTTTTTGTTTTCCTGAAAAGTCACACTTATTCACCACCATATGTTGTGAAATAAATAGAAAATAGTCAAGACATTGCCAAGGTTACAAATAATGATTTGTTTTTGAAATAATTTTATTTTACATCAAACTTTGCTTTCATCAAAGAATCCTCCATTTGCAGCAATTACAGCATTGCAGACCTTTGGCATTCTAGCTGTTAATTTGTTGAGGTAATCTGGAGAAATTGCACCCCGCGCTTCCAGAAGCAGCTCCCACAAGTTGGATTGGTTGGATGGGCACTTCTTGTGTACCATACGGTCAAGCTGCTCCCACAACAGCTCAATGGGGTTCAGATCTATTGACTGCGCTCGCAACTCCATTACCAATAGAATACCAGCTGCCTGCTTCTGCTCTAAATAGTTCTTGCACAATTTGGAGGTGTGTTTAAGGTCATTGTCCTGTTGTAGGATGCAATTGGCTCCAATCAAGCGCTGTCCACTGGGTATGGCATGGCGTTGCAAAATGGAGTGATAGCCTTCCTTATTCAGAATCCCTTTTACCCTGTACAAATCTCCCACCTTACCAGCACCAAAGCAACCCCAGACCATCACATTACCTCCACCATGCTTAACAGATGGCATCAGGCATTCTTCCAGCATCTTTTCATTTGTTCTGCGTCTCACAAACGTTCTTCTTTGTGATCCAAACACCTCAAACTTGGATTCATCTGTCCACAACACTTTTTTTCCAGTCTTCCTCTGTCAAATGTCTGTGTTCTTTTGCCCATCTTAATCTTTTTCTTTTATTGGCCAGTCTCAGATATGGCTTTTTCTTTGCTACTCTGCCCTGAAGCCAAGAATCCCGCTGCTGCCTCTTCACTGTAGATGTTGACACTCATGTTTTGTTGGTACTATTTAATGAAGATGCCAGTTGGGGATCTGTGAGGCGTCTGTTTCTCAAACTAGAGACTCTAATGTACTTATCTTCTTGCTCAGTTGTGCAACGCGGCCTCACACTTCTACTCTGGTTAGAGCCTGTTTGTGCTGTCCTCTGAAGGGAGTAGTACACACCGTTGTAAGAAATCTTCAATTTCTTAGCAATTTCTCGCATGGAATAGCCTTCATTTCTAAGAACAAGAATAGACTGTCGAGTTTCAAATGAAAGTTCTCTTTTTCTGGCCATTTTGAGAGTTTAATTGACCCCACAAATGTGATGCTCCAGAAACTCAATCTGCTTAAAGGAAGGTCAGTTTTGTATTTTCTGTAACGAGCTAAACTCTTTTCAGATGTGTGAACATGATTGCACAAGGGTTTTCTAATCATCAATTAGCCTTCTGAGCCAATGAGCAAACACATTGTACCATTAGAACACTGGAGGGATAGTTGCTGGAAATGGGCCTCTATACACCTATGTAGATATTGCACCAAAAACCAGACATTTGCAGCTAGAATAGTCATTTACCACATTAGCAATGTATAGAGTGTATTTCTTTAAAGTTAAGACTAGTTTAAAGTTATCTTCATTGAAAAATACAGTGCTTTTCCTTCAAAAATAAGGACATTTCAACGTGACCCCAAACTTTTGAACGGTCATGTACATAACCCTGTATATATACAGGGTTATTCAACAGGGTATTTACATGGTTATTTATATAGATGGATATTTATATACATAAAACTATTGCACTGGGTATCAAATATAAAGAAGCAGGTTATTGTACAGGGTATTAAATAGCAATTGCTCATTATACATCAGGTGAAGGTCTCAGAAGTTTTTATGAAATTATTATTAGCAGAACAAACAGAGCCATAAAGACCAACCAACACACTAGATAAATCACAGACAAAGTTGTAGAGGTTTGTAACAGAATTGGTTTATAGAACCAGTATGTCAAGCTTTAGATCTGACAAGTGAAAACCTACATAGATACTGGGTATCCATATAAACTGACGGCTGGGCCTAGGATAGTCCTATCAAGAGGCAGTGAATGTCTGACCCTCGATAGACTATAGCCATCACGAAACAAGACATTAACCCTTTATAGGGCAGGTTACTGTTTTTGATCACTTGCATACCCCTTACATTGATATTATTTTTTGCCATCAAAATATCCATATATTTTGAATGTTACAAAGGAAATAAAGTCTTTTCCTGGATTCCAATAACACTATTCGCCTGAAATTTTGATTTTCAAAGTATTTCACTCAGTGCCCTATAAAGGGTTAAAGCAATTTTTTTTTCAGTAGAGGCAGAATCAACTTCAATTGGAAGATGTATGAAGCTAAAAACTCTTAATGGTCAATGGCTCCACTTGAAAGTTTACAAATGTTCTCTTTCCAGTCCTACTGAGGTTGAACTATTTATCAAACAGTGAAAAAGAAATTCTAGATATCTTAATATCTCAAAGTTGTAGCAAACGGTGCTGAAAAGTGTGTAAAAGTTTGAAAGGAGTGAATGCTTCTTCTATTCTTTCCTCTACCCGATTTACCTCTGTTTACAGGAAAAAGTATTGTTTTATGGTTAAAAGTATATTTTAAGCAATTAATAATCTGTGCTAAATTTCTTCAGCCTAAACACTTTGTGTCTAAACTTTCACCCTCCCTTTTTGGGGCAGGTTTCGCTTGGTGCAGAAAACAGGACAAGCGTGTACCGCTATTGCTTTTAGCCTCCGCAGGACAACTGAGTTTCTTGTAGCTCTGGCTGACTACAGCATCAAATGCTTCGACAAAGGTGAGACGAATTTCTGAATTTTCCGCAATTCAGGAGTTCTGTCATTAAAATTATACACCATATAAGTCCATACTGATATCTTTTCTCTCTGTGTGTTTTAACTCAGACACCAAGCAGCTGGTGAGTTGGATGCGAGGTCATGAGGGAGCTGTTTCATCCATCTCCGTCCATAGCTCAGGCCGCTACGCTATCACAACATCATCAGACACAGCGCAGCTCTGGGACCTGGACACCTTCCAGAGGAAGAGGAAGCTGAACATCAGACAGTCTGTCAGCATACAGAAGGTAAATAAGCTGTTAGAGCACCTTCAAACCGTAGATCTTTACTAGTTGTTTTCACAATTTATATTAAGCCTCAAAGAAATTTTAAATAAAAAATAAACGATGCATTTTGGTAATTCAATCTCAGAAATGTAATATTTTCCTTGTTGCATTGCATGAAATGTCCTGTTCTTCATCAGCTCTTTGTAAGATATCATCTTATAAAGTCGCCTTTAATTCAGATTCATATGAAAGGTCTTTGAGTTTAGATGTGCAGCTTCAAAAGTTATTTAGGTCTACGTTTCTGCTGAGGATTTACTTATTCACTTGAAAACTATAAGCGGTGTCAATGTTTACCTGGTTTTACTTGAAAGCCTGCATTGCAATTATCCTCAAATTATGTTTTAAATCTTTATGCATACTATCAGACATTCAGTGAAGTTAAGTCAAGTACTTGAAGTCAATGAATATTACAAATAAGACCCAATGAAGTGGTCTTTAGACCATTATATTTCATAATTACGTTATATTGCATTATTCTAGGTAATTCAAGCAGATTTATTTATAATATCCAGACTAAGGTTATCATAAGAACTTACAACTCTTGTTTATCTGTGTGGCATAAATGATACACAGTGTGATGCAAGGAGCTTTACAGGAGGAAGGTAGGAACACACAGAAAAAAATTTGATGCATAAAAAAAAAAAAATCAAATGTGTTCAAAAATAATAGGATGCATTTACAAATTAAAAAAGAAACATTAAAGTTATATTTAAATAATAAGAAATCTGATTAACTGCAGAAATGTCTAACGATTCTAGGTAACGTGCTGAGCAATTTAATATTTTCAGTCCTGTTTTAAAGGGGTGAACAGCTGCTGTGAATCTCCGGTTTTGAAGACGTTTGAGGGGTCTTCATTGTTTATATCTGTCCATTAAATGCTGACAAACAGGCAACTTTTGTTGGGACTTAAGGACTAGATTGATTTGATTAATTTTTACGGCTTTTATTTAGTTTTCTGGTAGCAGCACAAACGGAAACCTGAACTGAATCCTTGACTTTTTTTGTTGTTGTTTGTTTCAGTTTTCTTTAAGATTGGACTCCGAGTCTGAGGTCAACAGCTCTGTATCTGAATCCTGTTCTTGTGTTTAGGTGTTTTTCCTTCCCCTCAGCAACACCATCCTCAGCTGTTTCAGTGATGACTCCATCTTTGCCTGGGAGAGCGACACCCTGTTCTGCAAATACCAGCTTCCCGTTCCTGACTCTGAACCCAGAATCTCTTATAAGGCCTTTGCTGTCACACGGTGGGTCCCTTACAGCTCCACCTGCTCCCGTATTGATTTTCTTGACTATTTTCTGAGTGTTCTCAGGGTTACGTTAAAGGAATAGTACACCCAAAACATGATTAGCCTTCATTTTCTACTCACCCCCATGCTGAACAACACTCTGGAGTACTTTTTTGATATCTCAAATGCATCTGGAGATCTGGGAGGCTTCTTGCTGTCTGCTGACATTCAAATAATGGAGGTGCCCAGCACCCGAGGCAGAAATGTCCATAAAAGTCCACAAAAAACGTTTCAATATTCCTCCATACTGCTCGTCCAATGTATTCCAAGTGTCCTGAGTGGGTAGCATCCAGAATTTACTCGAAACGAAGTCATTTAGAATGTTTTTAGAGCATAAACAGTAGTGTATAGGATTTCCTGAAAGCGCGCACATGCGCGATCACGACGCTACGGAAGCCGGCAGACCAAACCAGCGCATTCAGCTCGGCAAAGAAGTCATGCTCTTCCTCAACACTGAAGTCCTCGGACATTTTTCTTTCGTTGTTTCTTTCTTTGCACAGGTAAACGGCACATTTCTTCTTCTACGCTTGCATTATCAAGAGCAGTCGCTGAATGCGCACTTTCATCTGGTTTGGTCTGCCGGCTTCCGTAGCGTCGTGATCGCGCAGGTGCGCGCTTTCAGGAAATCCTATACACTATTGTTTATGCTCTAAAAACATTCTAAATGACTTCGTTTCGAGTAAATTCTGGATGGTACCCACTCAGGACACTTGGTTGGACGAGCAGTATGGAGGAATATTGAAACGTTTTTGTGGACTTTTATGGACCTTTCTGCCTCGGGCGCTGGGCACCTCCATTATTTGAATGTCAGCAGACAGCAAGAAGCCTCCCAGATCTCCAGATGCATTTGAGATATCAAAAAAGTACTCCAGAGTGTTGTTCAGCATGGGGGTGAGTAGAAAATGAAGGCTAATAATGTTTTGGGTGTACTATTCCTTTAAGGGTTGGTTACGCTCCTGACGGGTTAGAAGCCATTAACCTGCCCCTACGTGTGTGTTCTGCTAACAGTAATGGTAAAAGCCTAGCTGCAGGCGGCCGCTCCAACCTGTTACACCTGTGGTGTTTGGAAAGCCAGCAGCTGGTCAGGGTGATCCAGATGCCAACTCAGGTCCGAAGTGTCAGGCAGCTGGAGTTCCTGTCTGAGAGCTTTGATGGAGGAGCCAGCCAGGTATGAAAACAGAACCTGGATATTTTTACACATATTGTTGTTTTATTTATTTAATATTTTACTTTGCTTCTGTGTAAGACTTTTAGATTAAAGTTTAATCCAGCATCAAAGTAGTTGTCCTACACAATACGTTTGTCTTCTTCCTCCCTATTTACTGTTAAGGTCAGTAATGCTAAGTTTGCTTGTCACATTTTTTCCTAATTTTAAAATAAGACGTTTTCAGAAACATCTGAGACTAACAAAACCAAATTAAGTATTTGATATAAAAATTAGTGGTGGGCATAGATTAATTTTTTTTAATCTAGATTAATCTGATTGCAATCTTGGAATGAATCTAGATTAAAATTGCTAATTTGAATTCTGCCAAAGAAATTCATGATAAGTGTGTGCTACCTAAATAATAAATAAATGTGTCTTTGAAAAGGTTTCTCAAGCCATCTGTGTAATACATTTTCCCTGAAGCAAACCCGGCGTTCTTCATAGCTGCATCCATGTTTAACATGTTCTCAGACGAAGGTGGAGTTTTAGGGTCAGACATCATTGATGATCAGACAGATCCCTTCACTTTCGAAAAAGTTAATCAACAAACATTCTTCTTTGCCACAACCCTTTTGCCGAAATAAACCACTTTGCTTTCTGTAGTGATCGATTGTTTCTCTGCAGCAAATCGGCACTTTAATTAATATACTCAGTCAGCTTATTTTGCTCACAGTCCGCTGGCGGATTTCTATGTTCGTCTGTGAGTGATCGGCTGGATACCCCAACCTTGCGCTTTTCTTGAAGTCATCAGTTAAGTTTTTCTGAGATGACTTACAAAAACGTTAAATATAACCATTAATTGGTGGTGGAAAAACTGTTTCACTCCTTCAACAAACAATCAGATCAACCACAGCAGCTGCTTCTGCTTGTCAATCGGAGCAGGAGGCGGCCAGACAAGGAAGACTGTGAAATAAAATGAATAAATAACAATTGATCTACCATTCACATAACCTTAGATTATAAATTTAGCAAAAAATAAATTAATCTAATTCTTAAGAGGCTCCGACAGCATGTCATGTTTAACGTGGTAATTTCGCAGCACACCACAGGTTTGATTCGTTCTCCACCTCAGATATACATCAGTGCTAAAATAAATATCTAGGTGAAAATTATCATTAGTATAGTAAACTCCCAACCCAACAGTGAGAATAGATTAACTTGGCGATATATATTTTTTCTTTCTTTGCCCGATAGCAGTCTGACGTTAACGCCCTTAATGGCCCACCAGTAATAAAATTCCACTAACCTTTCAATTCTCAATTCAATTAGATTAATTTATTTGAATTTGATTAATTCATGGAAGGAAGCAGCTTTGAAATCAATGTTGAATCAGGTTGTGTGATATAGCTGGATACATTTTTAAATGTATTTTCTTTAGCAATATTTTAATTGTACTAAGTTCCAAACCACTTTCCTCACTCTGCTCTAAATATCTAAACACAAATTCTAAACCTGACAGCAGCTAACAGCATAGATAAACCTCTTCTATGACAAGTATATATGACTAGTTCATCTGTACACACGCATTTATAGGAAAGTGCAGATTTATTTTAATCTTGGCATGGTTTTATATATATATATATATATATATATATATATATAATCTCTGTCTCCTGTGTGATTTCTTTTCTTTCCGATAATCTGAGGTGAGTCATATAAGGTTCTGTTGTCTTTCTTTTAGAAAGGGAATAAAAGTAATTTAAAATAAATAGAGGGTCGGAACTTCTTTTCTAAATGCTGCTGAACTCTTCCAAGCTGGATGACATGTTATAGTCCAGTGCTTAATGCTGGACAATAATTAGAAAAGAAGAAATGCAACTTCCTGTAGGTTGGTTGATTATGGAAGAGTTTATAAACTGTCTCATGTTGCGTTGCAGTGGTGGTGCTTATTTTAAAAGCATGTTAGAGAAAGATAAGTCGAAATGGTTCATTCCAAGACTGAGATATGAGACACGATGTTAGAAGCTATTGTGGTTGGGGTTAAAGAGTTAATGTTATTCTGGGTCTAGCCTCCGGATGCTGACACAATCATTAAGAGTTTATCTGTTCCTTTAATAGAATAGGACAACAGAAAAGAACGTATAGCATCCATATTTCTCTGTTTCTCGATCTGTGTGATATCATTTTTTTCCCCTGTTGCAGCGTTTTGATCTGTTTTCATGACTGTTAGCTTTGTCTTTCCAGACGTTGGGAGTGTTGAGCCAGGATGGTGTGATGCGGTTTGTCAACATCCTCACATGCAAACTTCTCTTCCACATGGGTTCTGTGGATGAGGCCATCACAGCCGTCGCAGTCGGCCCAAACAGTCGGCATATCGTAGCTATCATGGATAACGGCAGCATTAACATCTACAGCATGCAGAGCGTGACGCAGGAGTTAAACAAGGTGACCGTTTGCTGCAGAAAGTAGGTGTTTCCTCACTGATCTGACTTCAGGTTGACATGTACCTGCGTCTCCTCTCTGCAGCCTCCTCCGTTTAAGGTAGCTGTGGTCTCTGGAGGGGAAGCTGATCAGGACTTTTCTAACATAAAGATCAAGGTTAAATCAGAGAAGATTCAGAGACCAGCCAAGAGCTCAGGCAGAGGAACAAAGGTGAAGACACTAAGGCCACCTGCAGGGTCTGCAGCTGACGACAAAGAGGTATGAACAACATGGAAGTAAAGGTCTTTGTGATTCATATTGGCCTATTTATTATTATATTATTATTATTTCAATTTTGTTGTTTTTCTTTATCCTTTTCATATTTTGTGGTATCACAAACATGTTATACTCTAGTTTTAGTCTGACATGGACAAATCTTTGCTACTGTTTGGGAGAAATCCGAAGGAAATCCAGTTTGCAGTTTGAGACAAAAAGGAGAAGCAAAGTGCTCTGGTCTAATGAGAACAGGATAAAGCCTTTTATATACTGAATATGATTATAATTGAACTTTATTGACCTCACATTGGAGAAATGTACCTCTGCATTTAAACCATCCCCTTGGGGAGCAGTGGACTGCCATTGTGTGACATGGAGACTGTGGGGATCGAACCGAGTACTTGCAACCTTCTCAGAGCCCAGGCACACTGACTGCTCTAACCCACTAGACCAACACTTCCCCTATGAAACATGGTAATGGCAGCATTATGGTGTGGGCAAGACCTTTCAGATCATAGCTGATGTAAATGATTATAAATGGAGAAATTGAGCCTGAGGTGCAGGATTTCTGACAGGATATGGAGCTTAACATGAAGCTGGAGCCACAGTAGAATGTTTTTTAGGGGTTGGTCCAGATCTACATCCAATAACCCAACTGGGACAATACCTAAATTACTGTAACAGAACCTGTACCACCAGTTCAACTGAGCACCTGTTATTTCACCAGCCAAAGATTTTCTACTGGAATCGATGCAAAGTACTTATTCATATGGACTGAAATGAAAGCTACACTTTTCATACTTGTATAACACTAGGCACTGTATCTCTATCCTTTGGGGTGAATCTTTTTTGACAATTATTCATAACTTCATCTTTTTACTACACCGCAGATTGTGGTTCTAATTTGACAAAATGCTAAAAGGTTGCAGTTTAGTTTTTTTACACTGGAAAAACGATCTAGAAAAATGCTTAAATTAAGCATATTTACCCTTAATTTGAGTAGGTAAATGATAGTTTGCCAATGGAATGAGTATTTTTACTCTTAAAATTAGATATTTAGATAAAATGCACTTGAAATAAGACAATTATCATTGTGTTTTCTTATTTTAATTGAAAATTGTCTTGTTCCATTGGTAAAATGTCTCTTTTATCTCCTCAATCCAAGAAATAATGCACTTATTTTAAGAAAAAATGACTTATCTAGATTTCGTTTTTTTTTTCCAGTGTAAGGCTCCATCTATCATCCAATACATTTCCTCAATCAACTAAACCATTTGCACCTTTTCTACTTTTTCTGAATTAGAATGAACTACCGTCTGGTCTGAATAAGAAGAGGCTTTTAGCTCTGCTGAAAGCTTTTGGAGAATTTCCAGCTAAATACAGGTGAAAACCTGGTTTATAAAAGAAGCTACTTTGAAGCTGCAGGTTTGCTTTGCCTTTCTATCGTTATCTTCTGAATCCCTGTTGCAGGATGTTTGTATGGAGGTCTTTGCTGTGTCTCCCAGAGAACTACGCAGCTTACAGCAGTCTGACTGACAAAGGTCTGCATTCAGCATTCCTTACCCTGCATGATAAGTACCCCATCAAAAGCCTCAAGCTGCAGAGGGGCCTGCAAAGGTACATACCGGATCTGTTGGAAAACATTATGTTCAAGTTTCATAAGTTTTCAGTGGATCAATGTTGTTGTTGTTTTTTTTCTTTCCATCTTCTCCAGGGTTTTGTCTGCCTTAGCTCATTGGGCAGCCATTTTTGCTGAGGTTGAATATCTCCCTTTGGTAGCTTTTCCTTTTGTTAAGCTTTTCCAGAACAATCCCATGCTCTGCTTTGAGGTGGTGGCTACTGTCATAGGTACTTCTTTACTTTAGCTTTTTGCAGTTTATTTTTCTTTAAAATCCCTTAAAGTCGTTTCTTCTGACTCGATGTCTGCATGTTCAGTGAACTGGTGCCAACACTGGTTTGAGTATTTCCCCAACCCTCCTCTGAACATCCTGAGCAGGGTAGAGAACGTTCTGGCGCATCACGACAAGGAGCTGCTGCAGCACCTGGTGGACTGCGGCATCTCCTCACAGGTAGAAGGCCGAGCAAGAGGCTCAAAGCTGAGCTTCAGATATAGAAAAAGAATAAAAAGAAGATACCTATGTGTCTTTGTCTACTGCAGCTGTATTTGTGGCCCCTGTTGGAGACGTTATTCTCAGAGGTTCTAACACGTGATGAGTGGCTCCGCCTGTTTGACAACATCTTCTCCAACCACCCCTCCTTCCTGCTGATGGCCTGTGTGGCTTACGTCATCTCCTGTCGGGAACCTCTGCTGCTGTGCTCCCAGAAGAAGGACTTTGAGGTACGCTTTTTAATGATTCTTGTTTTGAAATCGGGTTAACTGTGAGGTGCTCTTCCTCCCTATAAATGTTCCCTATGGTTTCTCCTCCTCTCCAGTACTTTTTTCACCATCGAAACAACCTGGATGTTGGGGCTATGATAAAGGAGGCTTACAGGATCATGTGCAGCACGCCAGCGGACATTCACCCCCAAACCATGCTCTCCGACTTTACGCCCCTCACCAGCGGCCAATACCCCGTCTTCAACCAGTACCCAGAATTCATAGTGGAATACCAAAGCAGGGAGAGGGAGCGAATACGGCTGCAGGAGATGGAGTATATAAAAGAGCGGTGAGCTAAATAAACGACAGGAATGCAAAAAAATTAAACGCAATTAACCAGTATGCTTTTTTTTTTTTTAATACTGACAATAAATGGATTTAAAAACAAATCAAACAAAACATAATAGGGAGAGGCAATGAATTAACGTATCGGACAATAAAATTATTAACATTAGCATGTCTTCATATACCTGCATGATGGTGTTTAGAAACCTCCATGGACAGAGCCAGGTGACTCCAACTAGTCCTTTTTTTGTGGTTTTCCTTTCATCTTCAGGCAGGAGCTGTCAGCTCTCCGTGCAGATTTTGTGCTTCGCCAGGCTGAAGAGAAAGCCTACTTTGCCCAACAGGTGGATCTGTTTCTCAAAATCTCTCGTTAACATTTTAATGTGTCAGCATGCTAAAGTTAAAAAAACAATTGAAATGTTTAAAGAAAACTAAGAGCATAAGAGAAATAGATGGGTGATAAAGGAGCTAATATCTGATTTCTACTCAGGAGTTGCTTCAGAAAGCAGAGGAGCAGCGCAGGAACATCCTGGCACAGGAAGAGGAGAAGCTAGCACAGCAGAGGAAAAAGTAATGAATGAGGCACTTATTTGTGTGTTCTGACGAAAAGAGAAAAATTTCTTTAGATTTTTAGAAGTTATAACTGCCTTATGGGGATCAGGTTGGCAGCTATGAAGAGAGAGCTGAAGGTGAAGGAGTTACACCTGCTGGACGCAACTAGAAGACGCTTTCTGAAACAACAACAGGAGCTCCAAGCCTCACAGATTCAGAGACTGGATCAGGAGATCAGCTGGAAGGTAAATGTGGTTCATGTCTGTTTGTCATTAGATTAGCGAGGATAGATTTTAATCATAGCTCTAAGTCAGAGGCATCAATCCTCAGATGCCACAAAAGCTCTTGGGGCGCCCTAAGTTTCAGATTTATTTATCTTTAGTTATTTAGGACAAACTTAATTATTTTCCTCCCGTTTTACCAAAGATGGATCTGCGTGAGCAAGAGACGGCTGCAGCAGTTCAGGACCTAGAAGTCAGACAGATGGAGCTGGAGGCACAGAGGAAGCAACTTGAGCAGGTGACAAACCCTTAAGCTGTAACAGTGAAAATATAGATGTTTCTGCCTCATACACTGAGACTGATGGTCATGCATTTGCTAAAAATGTTGATGTTAAGGACCTGCTGAAGGAACAGAAGCGTTTTGGACTTGAGGTGGAAGAAGAAGTACAGCTAAAAATGAGGGAGGCCGAGAGGGCAGAGGAGAGTTACTCAGAGATGCTGCACAACACAGAGAAAAACCTGCAGGTCAGAAACCCGCTTCATTATAATCCTAACATCAGACAGCAGGGGAACTCAGAGGGAGCTTAGATTTGGTTTAGGTTGTGTAGAGTCCTTACTCAGCAGGTGCCTCAGAACCTTCTGTTCCTGCAACAAAACTCACACATGCAGGCCCTGGAGGAGTCCCTGGCAGAGGCACACCAGCTGGGCATGGAGTCCGACTGGCAGAGGGAGGTGCTGGATCGCCTGCAGCGGGTCGATGCTGAGCAGGAGAGGAAGAGGGAGAGACTGGCACAGCTTCAAAGGCAAACTCTGGCAGAGGAGGAGAGGCTGGCTTACACCATGAGAGAAGTGGGAGGAAGAAAAGTGAGAACAGAAATCTTTTTTTCAGCAGTATATGTTTACTTGTGTAGAGTAACAAACTAATAATGGAGGTGAAATTTGATCTGAGATTCATGCTTCAAACAAAAACGCCAGTAAAACATCCCGGCATTGCTGGGGAATTCAGGCTGTGTACAGATATTTCCTCTGGCTGCTGTTATTTATGGAAAACCATGTTGGTGATTTTCAGCGGGATGAAGCGGCGAGTATCAGATCACAGCTACAGGAGCAGAGAGCTGCCTGGTCCACAGCAGAACCAGGTATCACACCTCACACAGAACTAGAAACAGACATTCATTCATTTAAGGTTCATATGCAACTGACTGATTCTGCTCAAGCGGTTTAGAATTAAAATTATACTAGCATTACCACAAGGTGGCAGCATGTTGTTTTCTAGTCACTGTATGAGAGGAGACGCAGGTTTTTAACATGGATAGAAAAGTGTCTCCTATCAAATAAAGGTTATTTTAATTAGAACATGTTTGAATAATTAGCAATAATACTTTGACCAAATATACTTTTTTAGGATTCTTTGCTGTTAAACTCTAATAATTCAAAGAATACAAATCCCCTTTACCATTATTAAAAGACAGTAACACTCAAAACTTCATTTATAGCCTGATTGTAACAAAATGTATTAGAAGCCTGGACCACTGGTATAGATCTAATAAGGCTTTTTTTCTTTTTATATCTGAAGGAGTGAGACAGAGGAAGACACAGTCACAGTGTCCGTCTCAAGGACCTTTGCCTAGACCTGCTGCCTCTGTTGCAGCCAAAGGTGTAAATACAGCTGTGGGAGGCTGCGGGGCCCCCATCCAGAGGCAGGCAGGAGCCACCATGGTGTGTCTGAACAGCAGCTCACCCTCAGGGAGCACCTCCACCAACTGTGAGTTCATTTAAGGAGAGGAAAAGCATAATAGCAATTCATTTTTTCTATTAAGCCAAAATGTTTTCCTTTTGTGATCTCAACATAATTCCATTCATTTCCTCTGAGTGTTTATGTCATGATGAGTATTTAGCACTAATTAAGTATTTCTGTTTGCATCCTATTAGTCTCCTTGGACCGAGGTCGGGCCCATTTGGACAGCAGTGAGCGGGAGCTACTGAAGGAAATCAGGGAACTGAGACAGAAGCTGGCAGCCAGAGCCAGAGAGACCTGCTCAGCCTCCTCACAGTCTGTCCACACGCTGTCTTCTGTCTCCTAGTGACCACCAGCTGCCTTCTGTCATCTGTCTGTGTTAGGAAACATATTCTGAACCTAAGCTCTCTGCAGCATAACACAAACAGTGACTCAGACTGTGGACCAAACGGACTAGCTGCTGCCTGTTTTTCTGGCACGCATCCTTCCACCTCAGACGGATTATAGGTTTTTATCTGATGATAACTCAAATAGACTGAATTTACAAGATAATTCTTTTACCTTTTATCCTTGATACATGTTTGCAACTTTATTAAATTCAGTTCTTATTCAGCCTGTTTACGTGTCTCTGCAATCTCTGCATCTTTCTTTCCTTATTTGTCTTTCTTGTTTCAGCTCTTTGAACAGTCCTTACTCAGCAGGTGCTTTAGAAGCATCAGGGTGTAGCTTGTTAAAATATGTCAGTTTGATTTGTGTGAATGTTCTGTATTTTTATGCCTGATTTCCACTTTCTACTCACTGCTGTTTTCTCTACTTGTGACTCTAAATGTGCATCATAAGCATATTATAGGCCTAACATGCACAGAAAGGTGAAGGATGAAACCAATTTAAACTAAAGATTTATAAAATACAATTAGCTGTCTATAACTAGGTTTTCCTCTGCAGTAATTGTTTCAGTATGGACTGTTACAGCAGCTGTTACCAAAACTAGACTGTACTTCTATTGATGTTTTCCTTTGTTAGACCAGTAGTGCTTTACTTTGATGTTTTATTGTTGTTGATTGTTTTTTTTATGTATTTTTTATTTAAAACCATTTTTGATAATTTTTTCTGTATTCTTGCTGTTTTTTGTGATTTCTGTATTCTGCTTACCGCAGTTTGCTAAAGAATGATTCTGATTGTTTCAGAGGCTACTGTTTTTCAAACTTCAAAGATGGCATTGTTAAGCAAAAACAAACCAGAACATATCCAGTTACAAAGTAGGAATTAGTTTTTATTGTACTCGTCATCTTTCGCTCTCCAGAATTCATTTACGGGGGCTTTAGATTCCTCCACCTTCTCTAAAGGAAGCCAAAAGATGAGACCCATAGTCCCTCCAGCGCGTTCTAGGCAGTCCCCTGTCCTCCTCGCAGTGGGTCAACATCTACCCAGAGACGCCTCCAAAACAGAGGCCCAAGCCACCTCTGCTGGCTCCTCCCTATGTGGAGGAAGCAATGTCTTTACTCTGAGCCCGTCACCATATGTCTAAGGGGGTGGCCGGCCTCTCTGCGGAGGAAGCTCATCCCAGCCATGTCTTCCCATCATGACACAGATTTCATAAACAGATGAAGGTAGGAATGGAGACCAAACGGTAAATAAAGAACAACCTTTGGCTCAGCCCTCTCTTTCACAGACCAGTAGTGTCCATCCACATCACTGCAACACCACTCAATGTCAATCACCGGCTCCATTCTCCCTTAACTATTGAAAAAGACCAACACATACTTCGACTCCTACCACCGGATCCTCCATCCTGAAGAGGGTAAGCCAGCTTTTCCAGTCGAAGAAAATGGACTGACATGCAGAAAATGATCTTCATGCACACCAGCCGCCATTACGCAGGTTGTAGGTCCTGGCTAGAGGGCACTAGGACAGCAATACCAGAGAATGGTAATTACATCTGCAGGTCCCTAAACCAGACCCCTTTCAGACCTTGGCTTTGCCTAGAAATCTTATCCAATATAAAACCTGTGCCAGAGACTATTCATTCACCATGCAGGGTGACTGACTCCTGATGCTCTTGTACAGTGGTCAGATGGCCCTTAGAGAAGATCTCCTGACTTTCTACTCCTGGACCATCTTCTCAGGGCACCAAAAGGACTCTATTGAGGTCCTTCTCCAGGTCTGCAAAACACATTTGGACCAGTTGGGTAAACTCCCATGATGCCTAGAGCCCCCTGAAGTGCACAGGGTACAGAGCTGGTAACAAAAGCGTAACTCTTCATCAAAAAAGCTGAAATATCAGGAACTAACTATTGTCACCATTTTATGCTAACGAGGAAACAATACAGTGAACATATTTTGGGGAATTTTTAAAGTGTTAATTCATAGAATAGACGCTTTAAAAACCTGCATTGAAGACAAAGTCCACATCAGATGGATTTTAGCTGAGAATCACAGAGCCATCGCTGTACTGTCTCGACTCATGAGCCCCATCCAGGTGTGTCTACTCTAGGTCCAAAGGGCCTTCAGGGGTTCTTTGACAGGAGCTGAAGTGACAGCCATCTTCATTCCTGTCACTCATGCATTTCTCTCCATTCACCCATCTTTAATCTGTACTCAGCATGTTGACTCAGGCCTGAGAAAAGAACTGCGAGTATGCTGTGCTGATCTTTATATACTGCAAGTTTAACCACATCAACTGGTCTTCCTTTATTTTGTTCATTTTTTGCTCTTTGCATGTGTGTTTCTTTAATACATTACTCATAAAACATATATTGATGTATATTTTTTTATCTTCAGATACAGAATAAGATCCTGGAGACTTAGTTTTTTGTAACTTGAACATATCTTGTAAAACTCCACATTTTGTCAGGATAGTGTTAAACAAAAATGTATTTCAATAGGGTTTTTGACTGATCAACAAATAAGTAAATAAGTATGAAGTTGTGCAGCTATTTTTTGAGGGCCTAATAGGTTTATTAGTGAAACAACAAAAGCATCAATACAAAATAACAGCAGAGGGGGCAGGGAGAAAGCTTTGAACATCTCATTAAAAAAAAACATTAAAAAACAGAAAGATTCTGGAACAGCAGCAAACCCAACAATACCTGATCCTCCATCTAGACTGACTACCAAACCAACCATTGCTTCAAGAAGCAGCCATAAGGAGAATCATAACTCCGTAGGGAGCTACAGAGATCCACAGCTTAGGTTAAAAAAGTTTGTAACGGGGACAGAATTAGCTATGGACCACACCAATAAACTCCAGAGTCCACAATAAATCATTTCTGATTTGCATAAAGCTTTAAGAACCTGGCTAGATGAGACACATGGAAAAATTAACCCAGCATCTCTTAGAACTCCTACAGTGAAGCACGGAGTTGGAAGCATCATGCTGCAGGAATACTCAATCTACGTCAGAGACATGAAAGCTCAGAATTAAGGGGAGGTTTACCTTTCAACATGATAAAAACACTTTAACTAGCACTAACAGACATCCTTATGTGAATGGCCCAGTCAAAGATCGAGCTTAATCACACTGAATCTGAGTCATAATTTTAAAAAAGTTCCCAGATGTTCTCTGGAAACTTTAAGTTACATTTTCTGTAGTTTCAATCAGTCAAAGGTGGCTTTATTGACTTAGCAAAAATATATAAAATAATATAAATTTATGCCACATTATTCATGATTCTGAAGAATAAATAAAAACTCTTGAGGTTTGAGGTTTTTTAGTGAGAAATTAAAACATTAAGGACAATGACTAGTTTAGGCAGCCACTATCCATAACACTGTGTACTTTCAGTTCTCACTTGTCACATCTGATTATGTTGAGGAAACCACCTTGCTCTAAGCCGAGGCGGACCTGCCTTCTTTTCCTAACTTGTTTTCTTAAATCAGTAGTTCATCGCCAGAATAAACCCAAACAGCTGCTGTTCTCTTATGGTGCTGATCCAGACTTTCTTTATCCAAAAAAAACAGGCTTTATGTTCCTCTCCTATGGATGCCTACCACAGGCTGTCAGTACTGTCACACAGAGGGTCCAAACCTCTGGGGAAGGTGAAGCAGCGAGTTCAGGACCTTCGGATCCCCTCATCCTCTAATTGGGATTATGAAGCCAGCGGACCGAGGTTGGACCTGAGTCACAATGAAAGCGCTCGATTTGCAGCAGACTCTCTGCTCAGCCAGGGTTTGGAGGGCTATCTCCAAGCGTTGAAGGCAGAGGGAGAGGTGGATTTTCTGTCAGAGCTGGAGAAGGATTACATCCTACAAAATGGAAGCTACTCCATCACAGGTTGAATATTTCTCTAATTAAAAGCTTTTTTTCCCTCTCCCCTTGCAGCCTGTTGTGTTTTAGGCTCATACAGCCTTGTGTTAACAGATAACTCAGGGTCTGAAAGCCTGTTTGCTGATTGCCAGTCCTGCTCCTGCTGCCCTGCAGTTTCAACACACATCGACTCCACTGTTGAGTGTTCGGAGCACAAAACCAGTGAAGGTAAATAAGAGTAATTGCAACCTTAACCGCTTCAATATTAGTTAACTGATTTATCATTTTCTGTCTTCACTCTCCAATTTGTCTCTACCCAGATGTGAAATCAGCTCCTTTGTTGCACGATCTCAGCACTGAGGTTTTTTTCCAGACTGACAGCAGTGCAGCTGGCATGAAAGATCTGGTCAGACAGTTCCTCAGGAAGGCTAAACTGGTATGATATGATCTGTTTATGTGACAGACAGCAGGACATGATTATCTGTGCCTGTGAGCAAAAGGCGTCTATAGTGTCAAAGTATTACATAATGGCAGTAGGGCTGGCCCAATCCGATATCGATATCATAAATCGGTCCCATATCAGCCAAAAAAATAATATTGGAATATATCAGCCTGCCTCTAAAATCTCTTATATTAGAAAGCTCATAGAAACAGCTTTTTTTTCCCTGCTTGTATTTGATGTTTTTGTAACAATCAGTTGTTATCTCCTGTTGACTATTGTTCCCTGTATTAGAAGTATCACTTGATCAAATCTTTTCCATCATTCTACACTATAAAATTACTAGTAAAAGTATGCATCATCCATGCTGATATCGTATCGGTTAATCGTTGGTTCATGCTTAAATCTGCTGTATTGGTTTCATGTAGTAAATGAAAAAGTTGTTTTGGGAGACCAATAATTGGCAGGTTGTTATTGAAAGTTGCTGTGTTCAGGCCCTAGTTGTGGTGATGGACAAATTCAGTGATCCAGAGCTGCTGTGTGATCTTCTTGAGGCGAGCAGGAAGAGGAAGGTGTCTGTTCATCTGCTGCTGGATGATCTTAACCTGAAGCTGTTTGTTGACATGTGGCAAGATCTCAAACTCATTGGCAAAAACTTCCCTGTAAGTTTCTTCTTTGCCGTTACCTTGGAATTAACTGATTAGGTTAATTTTACACATCTATGTTGTGTTTACTAAACAGACCAGTGACTTGCATAACTATCAATACAATTACACTTTTCCCCCCTTTATGATTGAACCACAAACCTCGGTGTATTTAACTTAAATGTATCATGTGACAGACCAAGACAAACTAGTTGAAAAAAATTAAACATGTCTGGTTTTTCTTTCTGAATAATAAGTAACATTTCAGTCAAACCCGTTTTCTCTGATACCTCCAAATCCAGTGCAACCTACTGCTAACACGTGTTAAACCTCAATATGTGGACCATTAAATAACGTGCAGCAAAATGTAGATCAAGTAAACACACTTAAATAATAGAGCACTGTCACCACAATCTAAAAAAAAACAAAAAAAAACGATGGTTGTCCATCTGAACTGATAGGCTGGGAAAGGAGAGGATTGTTCATTTCAGTGGAGAAAAACTTAACGGCCAGCAGGTGTAGAGCTACAGCGAAACGTTTTACATCAAGATTATTTATTTATAGACATTGAATTGAGATCAGGACCAATAAATCACTTTCACAGTAATGCCTCATTTTATTTTGTCACACAAAAAAGAACAAGATAAATGCCTTTCCAAGCTACTGTATGAATCTGATGGTTGGTGTCTGTGTACAGAAAGTGTCGGTGGGAAGCATACCGGGTCAGACCTACTGTGCAAAGACAGGCAAGAAGCTGACGGGTCAGATTGCAGAGAGTTTCATCATCGCTGACAGGCAGGAGGTGCTAACTGGTACATACAGGTATGTCTGCACACACCATCAAAAGAGAGGGCATTCCAGTTTCTCTATTAATGCTTCCACTTTTGTAAAACGTCTATCCTATGATATTTTGTTTTTTGTTTGTTTGTTTTTTTCCCTCAGTTTCACATGGCTGTCTGGACAGGTCGATCGGAGTATGCTTGTTCTCATCAAAGGCAGCTCGGTCTCACATTTCCATCAGGAGTTCCTCAGACTTAAATCCAGCTCCAAGCCGGTCCCTGGCTTTAACACCTTCATCCCTCTCCAGAGTCTGTTTCTCTTTACTCAAAGTCACATAAACTTCAAACAGTGCATCCATGGACACATGGGGAGATTGATCTGTGGTATACTGAGGGGGATAAGAAATTAAATACAGATGGAAGAGCTGATCAGGTCCTCTCAGATCTTCATTCTCAGCTTCAAAGCAATGCTGCCAACACCACAGCTGAGAGGCATGTGGAAGTCCATGAGGACCACTCTCTGATTGCTATGTCCACAACACAGACGCATTTAAGGAAGATTCATAATCAGTCAAGTTTAAACAAGAAAAATTGTCTTTCATACCCAGATGGGGGCACTGATGGAGTTTTCTCTCACCAAAGGAACACAAACAGGTTGCCAGAAGCTGCAGATTTCACCCCAGATTCCCAGCAAATGGCACCAAAGACCAGCCGTCAGACTCCTTCCAAACCGCACTTGTCCAAGCTTCATACCAACACCTTTTTCGGGGAAACCAGCAAGCAGGATGAGTTCATCAAACAGCATCAGGGTCCTCTAAGCTCACTGTCCTACGCAGTGTCACCGTGTTTAAAACCAGCCCCTGCAGAAATGAAAACTTCTCTGAGTCCTGGGCATCAGGCAGAACCCAGAATATTCCTGTCAGATGTACGACCCAGGATGAATCTCCACCCTGTCTTATCCCAGCAAGTAAACCTTACACAGAGAAAGCACTGGAGCCCACAGCAAGCTGCAGGACCCAGAGCAATGGCTCGCTATAATTCCTTCAGTGGGACACATGTGATGACGGGGCAGGCAGGGTGGAGGCCTCTCCAGAACGACAGGAACACATCACTGGGAAGAAGCTTAAGCATGATGGAGAGATTCACCGCAGGCTATAGAGGAGCAGGACTTCACCCAAACTGGATATAATAACATAAACTGTTTTAAGACAAATCTCCACATTGTAAAAACAAGGATTAAACAGAACCCCTAAAAAGGCTTTCCAAACATTTCTAACAGATAGTTTTACTATGTCATAGACCAACAAAAAGTGATATAAAAACCTGAAATATGAGGATTGATATTGATCTTAAATGTAAAAAGGTCTTGGAGGTTTACTGGAGAACATTAGTAAACAGCATCATGAAGCCCAGGAACCACAGCACACTGGTCAAGGACAAATTTATGGAGAATTTTAAAGCAAGGCTTGGTTATAAAACAGGATGAAAGGACTGCAAACCTGCAATAACCGGCCTGTCTTCTAAACATGGCTGTCCAGGTAAGGAGAGCATTGAAGGAAAGAATACCAGAGCCTCATAGAGGAGATGCAGAGATCCCCAGCTCAGGTGGGAGGTCTGGTAGCTATGATTAAAACACAGTTTCTGGATGAATGACAGGAATGAAGGCACAGAAAGTTCAAATCTATATTTAAAAGAAGTAATACCAGCTACTTAAGGCATGAAGCTGCTTTCAGACTGAAGATATTTTTCACAGCCCATTTTCACATCTTGTGAAAGATGTGTTTCTCTTTTATGACACTGAACTATCTTTATGGTTTATGTTATACATGACTTGGTATTGTTAATTTTTATATGTAAGTTATTTAGAAGACCTCTCTTGTATTGCAGCATTGTATAATGTTGTATAATGTGTAATATAATACTGTATATGTCAAAATCTGCTGTATTGAATTGTCCTGCTCACTATTAAACTCTCAAACCAACCAAGCTGAATTTCTCCATCCCATTTATTTATTTATTACAGCATATGGACCAGTACACAATATTCTTCTGCAAACGTTTTTTATTGGTGAACTTTTCCTGCAGCTGGTTTATGCTGACTGTGTACTAATGTGTCCTTTCAGTTTTCAGTCATATTCTTAGCATTTAATTGTGTCCAATTCTTTTTATTTATACAGTGCCAATTAACAGTTCAACAACTGCCAAATCAAGGCACTTAAAAAAAAAAAAAAAAACATTTTTATTGAAAAATAGCCACTGGAGGTAAAAATTGCATCAAGTCATGGTACTTTTTAATTATATACTTTTGAAAGTTTTAAAATATTTTCAGAATGAAGTAAAAAAACAGAATCCTAGGTTACTGGCTGTTGGCTCTTTTGCCTTAACTTTTATGATTTGTCAAAATATCAAAAATGTTATCATTAAACATAATTAAATAAATACTGTGGGAACTAAAATATTGCTGAAAGAAATATATCGATTACATAAGGAATATGATGAGATTAAAGACATAGATACATTGTTCTAGAACTGTTGAACCATTATTACTGCTCATAATTGGGCTCCCCTGTTAATATTAACATTATTTTAAATTTACCTGTAATATTCTAACAAGTACTTTACTTTTCTTTAGAATTCCTTAGATAAGTTGTTGAATCAGATTTTGTGTTACAGGGTTACTAGTTGGAATTTATAGGTTTGGTCAAGAATGTGACAACAGTGCCATCTAGGGGAAGCTTAATTTCCAGAAATCTTTACCAGTTACTCCAAAAAAGTTATAAAACAATCCACTGGACTTTGATTCCATGATTGAAGATGTTTTGCTCCCATCCGGGAAACTGTTTCATTTCAAAATGTCAGAATTGGCATCGAGCTCCAAGCTTGATAAGAAGCCCAAACCAAAGCCTTGTTTTGGCTTATAGAATATGCAAATTGAACCGGAAGAACAGGTCCACCCCCTTAGGAATGGGGGGTTATTGAGATCTTTTGTTAGCCTGCAGCACCCAATACTGGACTATGCCTCTCAAAGGGGAATCTTTAGGGGCATTGTTGACCTGTCTGACCAGGCGAGATGTTTTGGTCCCCTGCATGAGGATGGGGGTTGAGATGATTGTGGGAAGGAATCAACTTTATCACTATATTGAAATAAATGGCTTCCGTCACACCCCTTTCAAACCACCTGTCTTCTTTGTCCAAAATGTGAACATTCTGGATCTAAAAAAAAAGTCTTTTGTCCATAAGATGTAGATGTACAGCCGAGTCTGGTCCTGAAGAGGTAGCTCTCCTGTGTTTGGCCATGTATCTGTGGAGAGATTGTTTGGTTTCTCCGCTATATAGATCAGAGCATTACTCACAGGTATTGCAGGCTAACAAAAGATCTTAACGACGACCATTCCTTAGGGGCAGACCTGTTTTATTTAGTGAATTTAATTTAAATTTAAATTTGGAAACACAGTCAAGTGCATTGATTTTTAACTTAATGGATGCACATGGGCTCTCCTGTGTCTCCCATAGTGCTGAACTTATACATGAAAGAAGTGGAAAGCAGAGCTCTATACTCATACATGGCAACAAATCCCAGTCACTGGTTCAGATACTTGATTGGGACATGGGTCAAAATAAAGACCAAGGATATCGACATGTTCACAGACCACATTAACACAGTGGACAGAAACATCAACATCACCCCGGAAGATGTGAAAGATTACAGCCTTGTCTTCATGGACTGTGGGGTTCACATCATGGAAGATAGACAACTCAACATAGAGGTCTGCAGGAAACCTACAAATGCCGATCAGTACCACCGTTTTGACTCGCACCACCCACTGGGACACAAGCTAAGCCTCATCAGAACCCCTCAGACACGAGCAGAAACCATCACCTTCACCAACAGAGGTTGAGACATACAAGGACATATCAGGACAACCCTGAAGAACTGTGGTTCTGCTGAGAGGGAAGAAAACAGAAGGAACATCGTCATTCCATATGTTGCTGGAGTCTCTGAAAAACCCAGGAGGATTTTAAGCCAGCACCAGATCCCTGTGCACTTCAAACCCGGCGACACTCTGAGACAAAAACTGGTTTATCCCTAAATTAAGACCCCCAAAAAAGGCCAACAATTTTGTTTATGCTGTACCGTGTAGTGAAGAGTGCACAGACCTGTACATTGGAGAGAGCATGCAACCATGAGCCATGTGCCAACAACAGGCACATGGCTCAAGACAGGAGGGCCACTCTTCAGGAAACCATCTTTCTTAACCTGGAAAAAGCATCTCTCAACAGAGGAATTGGTCTTAGACAAAACCTCTCATCTACTTATGAAGCACCTTTAGGAACAATACCCAGAAGATTCACCTCTCTAGAGCCCTCACCCAACTCACACTTCAATGAGGCATGTGACCGAAACCACTCTGACAAGGACGTTAACAACTTATCAGAAACCCCTAACAAACATTAAGACCCCCCATGTGACCTCGATGGCAATAGAAGGTGCCTGAGAAGTGTTGGCGTTGAAAGTAAAAAAATGCACAGCTTCATAACCTTCCCTAGCAACAGAAAAATGAGCTACAACAATGAGGTAATCTATTATATCATAGGTAGCATGAATTAGGCAACAAATCACAAAAGAAATGTTGGAACAGGTGGACGAATTCTTTTTATTACTATTTTATTATTTTATTACTATTTTTTAATTTCAGGGCCAATTTTCTGCTGTAGGGAAAGCATTCAGACCCCTTTAAATGGTTCACTCTTTGTTTCATTGCAGCCATTTGCTAAAATCAAAAAAGTTCATTTTATTTCTCATTATTCTACACTCAACACTAAATTTTGACAGAAAAAAAAGAAATGTATAAATATTTGCAAATTTATAAAAAAAGAAAAAAGAAAAAGTGAAATAACTAATCAGGACTCAACCCTTGAATTCAAATCAGTATGAGCCTGATAACAAATCTGGTCTCATATAACCACACCTGGAGCCTGGATTGGCCTTTGTTGACAGCTGAGGCCAGGATCCACTCCACACGCTAGATGGAGTCTGCCATTATCTCTTACCCTGAACTTTCCTAGTCCAGCTATAATGAGTATATTTGTATAGGTATGTGGTATATCTGTCAAAAGCACATGTATAAAGGTATATATTAAAACTAAAGTTACCAGGAAACAGCAAGAACAGAGCTGTTGATAAAGGCTTACTGCTACACAGACTATCAATTCAACAAAAATAGACATGTTAATCTTTCTGCAAATTAGGTGTCAGGAACATCTCTTATATAAACACAGTTTTTTCTGTCTATAATGCAAAACTGATGCAAACGTTTATAACATAGTATAATAGTTGTTTTGTTTTTCTAAATGATTCACAGAGGCGGTTGTTTTACATCTTTCTAAGAGCACATTTAGACTGAATCTTGCAACAGATTTTGAGATTTTATAGTAATATGACAATGTATTTGTAAAAAAATATTACAGTAAAATTGCAATATTATAAAAAGTTATTCTAATAAGACTAAATGTTTAATAGTTATCAAACAAGCTCAGCCAAACTGCAGCCTAAAGCATCTTAACTTTTGGTTTTTAATAAAGCAGGCCACTTCTTTAAAATGAAATATTACAACCTCATAATTTTATGAATTTATGTTCGTAATCAAAATTGTGTATTATATGTATATCTATGTATATCTATATATCTAAAATCTTCCTCACCCACCACGGGCAGTCTCCCTTTTTTCCTCTACTGCCAGTTTTGTCCTCTACCAGAGGTCTGAGAGCTTGAGGGTTCTACGCAGTATCTTTGCTGTTCCTAGAACTGCACTTTTCTGGACCAATATGTCTGATGTATTTCCTGGGATCTGCTGTAACCACCCTCGAGTTTGGGGGTCACTGACCCAAGGTCCCCAATGACCACAGGCACCACTGATGCCTTGACCTTCCAGGTTTTATCCAGCTGTTCTCTGAGCCCTGGTATTCATTTTCTCATGTTCCTATTTCCTGATGTTGCTGTCTACACTTGGTGTCTTGTCTGGTGTTGTAGATCTGGGCCTCTGGTGCTTTGGGCCTGCTCCTGTACAGCCATGGTGCAGCCTCTGTACTGTCCTGCAGTCTGGCATTGTTTGGCCATGATAGGATTTCCTGATATTTGCCACTTTGGTTATGTTTCAGTGGTACATCCTTTGTAGGGGCTTATCCTCCCATGATGAACCTCCAGCACCTAATTTTCTGTTCCCCATGGTCTGAGATATTCACTGGTTGTTCTTACAGCCAAGCGTCTCTAAGATAACTGCTGCTATGCAGTATATCAGCTCACTGGTGTCAGGGATGGTTGATGTAGGAGTTGCATGCAGAGCTGCATTCACGTCTTCTAGTAGACTTACTGATGGTACTTTATTTACTCTGTAACTGGCTTCATGGATGCCTGGTGGACATTTTTGCCATGATCTTATTTTTCAGGTCAGTTGCTGCCTCATTCTGTGTAGTTATGCTTATTGGGACGTTGTACTCTATGTCTGGCGGGGGGTTTGGTGTTAACCCCCCTGACCTAGGGTCCTGGTTCCCCCTTGCAAGACCAGTGGTTTTATAAATCGTCAGTCTGAAGTCGTGAGAGCAGTTGCCATTTATGGATGCTGGAAAATTGAGCTACAAGTTGTTTCGCTGTGATGCGGACTGTGGGTTTGAAGTGTCCATTTATCCCAAATCCACTTTCATGTAGCCCCTCTGACGAGCGTTACTGGAGTTGTAACATTTTAACAGAGCTCTGTTCTCGCATCTTGCTCACTTCCTTCTTGTTCCAGTAGCCCATTGTTAATCAAGGTGCTCTGGTTCACACATGACACAGACCTTGTGTTGGGAAGCCAGTTTGTGTGGATTGTTTTGTATGTTTCTTCTCTCTCCACCACCAGGTGGTGCCCTGTCCTCGTTGGGCCTCCCTGCACACCTGTGGCTCGTTGGTTCATTACTGCAGTCTAACCTGAGCTTCGTTTCTCTGAGTCTTATATTGTTTTTGTCTTGCTCTTCTGCAGGAAGCCTTCCTGTCCAATTGGATACCTGGACCTTCTCCCCCTGGAAGGATTTACTGAGTTCACACTGAGCAGGGGAGAACTTCCACATGATCCGTTCAAGTTCCCATCGGAAATCCAAGTGTCAGTCCGCTCCATTACTCCTCCGGTCTCCGCTCTCCAACGAATTCCCTTTTCTCTGGATAAACCCACACAGACTGGATTCAAGGATTGACAAGAGCCTCCTCAAAGGTGAGTCCCATTCCAGCATAATTCAAGCCGCAGTCTCATTTCCCACGGTCCCCCGAACTTATCTCTGTGATCTCCCCTTCAGACTTTCCGGTTCTGGTTCACCAGTTCTCTGAGTTCCAGATCCAACCTCTGTTCCCATTGCTACAAATACACCTGTTAAACTTTTCTCCGTGTTCCAGCTCTGTGTAAAATGTGTTCTTGGTCTTACTGTTTAGTGAAGTCATTTGAACATGCGTTTCCAGATCACTGCAAGTAAGGTTTTACAGTTAATTAATCCACAGTTAAAAAGAAGTGTAACAAGTAAAACTGAGTGATACAATGGAACTATAAGAATTTGTGGGACTTTTGAAGAATTAAATCAATAAAATTAGATTTTTATATTTGTCTGGTTCCAACATAATAAAGCTGTATATAACTCTGTAGACAACATGTACAGATAAATTGATATAAATTTAGAAGTTAAGCTGATGAATTGGATATTTTTTACATCATGTTTCAACATTTTTAAAGTACTGCTCAGATAATTTCTTATGATCCCCAGCTCTATCATGAATCCAGGTATATGCTGATGATAACATGTTAAAATGTTGTTCCTTGGAGACTGGATTCTCTATCCTTTAGCTTAGTCCTACATCTGTATAGGCTCCAGCTTTGTCTCAATACTACAACAACCAAATACATTTTATTTACGCTGAATAATTTAACAACCGACTATCCCACTATCCAGCTATGGATTTCACCACCAGCAAATAAGTTTCCGATTGAACTCATCTCTGTCCTTTGTAAACCAGATTGATAACCTACAAGTTACGACTAAAGCCAAAATATAAATTATCTTCTGACACAAATATGTCTTTTGGATCCTCTAATAGTCAGTAGCCTTCATTGTCCTCTTCATCCTTTCCTCATTAAATCACATGCAAAGTGAAAACCTACGGAGACTATAGGTAGAAGACTAAAATAAAATATAATCAGCTCTAAAACCTGAACTAAAATGTGACTATCAGATATCAACAATACAGTATACTTGAGGTCTGTGCCCTACATACACCCTCAGAGTTAAGGTAGAATATTAGGTACAGAGGTAAAAAGACGCAGGTAGAATATAATGCTGCAAACTCTGCACCAGCAGAATTTTGCATGTGCATGAGTCAATCCCAAACCAGGATTAACAGTCACATGAAAACATGGCTGTTATTGTAAAACTGAACACATTAGCAATGCAAAGCGAAGGTGGTGAATCTAGCGTGGAGAATGACGTGTTTTGGCAAATTACTTACATTTTATGGCTCCTGCGCATGCAAAGTACTTAAAGCCTGAAAAGTCTGAACTTTTGTGTATGTTTGTGTCATGAAACCCAATGAAAGACTAGATGTGGCTGTGACCTACAGTGAAAGAGGATTCTGGACAAGCTGTTTTTAATCAAAACTGAAGTCAGAGAAAATGAAGTTGACAAATAATAAAGTAGGGAATGCTGTTAAGAGGTTTGGGGGTGGCCTTTAAAGAAACCATTTCAATTTAAACCTCGAAGGACTGCTCAATTGTCCTGCCTCCAGTGCAGAGAACAGCCAGCTACAAAAAAAGCTATGAGAGTCCCGGTCATCCATGTTCGGCTGCAACCAAGAACAAGCAGGCGTGATGATGTAGGAACTTATCGTGCAAATTCGTCTGCCGTCTTGCTTTAGCATGCAAGGCAAACTTTTAAGGTGGGCAAAAGCAGGCAAAACTGTGAAATTTTCTCAAGTTTCGGGTTCAGTGTAAACAACACCTGCCTTTAGGAGGACAGTGGTACATTAGAGAAGCCCGCCTCGGAGACATATCAGGGAGAGGTTGCAGTTGGCAGTGGGTCAACAGAGCAGGGGGAGAGCCGGCAGTTGGGCAGTTTCTGCTATGGAGATAGGATGATGAAACAGTCTTAGGGTTAAATTAAAATACAGTATGTCTTTTTTTAAAAGCACACATAAACCTCTTAGGAGCATCCCTATCATTTGCCGACATTATTTTCTCTGTCTTAAATTTGATATAAAAATGCTTGTCTCCGCTTCCTCCTTCTCTGTAGGTCACAATAACATCTACACTGTGATTGGATTTTGTGATGCAAATGTGAACAAAAGTTCCGATTTTTCAACTCCCGCAAATTGTGTACCTTGCAGGTGTGGCAAAAGCAAAAAGGCAATCTGTAAAAGTAAAAAAAAAAAATCTGCAGTGAGTTTGAGTCTTTATATAGACAAGGCCTTGGTCGGTCCCCCCCCCTTTAACGACCGACCTCCCGAATCATAGACAGGTTTCAGATACTACAGTCTAACAATGGAACCAAACGACCCACTCGTCGGTTTCAGTTTACATGTTTCCAAGCAATACAAGGCCTTGTCTATATAAAGACTCAAACTCACTGCGGATTCAGATATTGAATTAAGAAAGCTTCGTGGAGGGGAAGCGAAACGTCTTCAAACCTTGGAAACCAAGTCCAGTGGATTGTTTTTTTTTAACTTTTACGGAATGACTCTGACCTGGATGACTGAGAATCTTCATCAGCAAAAAAGGCAGTCACCTTGCTAATCACCACCTTCACCTCACTCCACTTCAAAGCGCTCCAGACAAGCTATCTACATTGGAATTTTATGGAAATCATTCACTCCAGGTGCAAAATTGACGTTTGGAGTGACTGTGCTGAAGGCATAATGACATAGCAACATAAAAAAAAAAACTGCTTAATTTGTTTAATTTCTTTTACATTTTTTGTGTCAGAAAGGGACAAAATTATATGTATAAAAAATGCATTTGTCACATTTTATTTTCATAGCAGGCATGAGGACCCCTTGTATACCGAAGCCCTGTGCGATTGCAGAGTTCACACAGTCCATGCAATGGCTCTGTCCATGTGCTGTGTGCCAGAAAAAATGAAGTGCATGTTGGAAGACAAAATGCATATCTAAAGCAAATATGTAATGCCTTTATACTCCGCTCCATTCACAACCCCTTCTCTGCGTTGCTCTACCTGCTCTGTCCCTTGACCCTTGCCTGGTGCATCTCCTTTGTCCAGATTGCTTATGAGACACGCTATGATAATTATTTTGTTATTTTTGTGAAATTCAAAAGAAACATGCAAAGGTCTGAATTTTGAATGAAACTCTGTGGTAAGAGCTGTATATTTGAATTAGGGCGTGAAACAAATGCATTTCTATGTAAGCTGCAGCGGAGGAAGCAGAATTCACTGAAAGGAACATCAGAGTGGAGCGAGGACCAACTGTTAAGGTGAGGGAGACTGTTATATGTGAACTGCAGAAAGTTAAGAGCAGATTTTTTAGTTTTGAGCATTAATATTGCAACTTTTTAAGTAAGTTTTTAGCAACAATAATTTTACCTTACAACAGGTAGTAGATTTTAATTCTTGCCTGTACTTTATACAAACAAACAAAAAAATGTTCATAAAGTTTTCTCATATCCTGCATGTACTTACATTATTATTTAATACATTGCATGTATTAAATACATACATACATACACTACCGTTCAACAGTTTGGGGTCACCCAAGCAATTTTGTGTTTTCCTGAAGAGCCATACTTATTCACCACCATATGTTGTGAAATGAATAGAAAATAGAGTCAATACATTGACAAGGTTAGAAATAATGATTTGTATTTGAAATAAGATTTTTTTTTTTTTAATCAAACTTTGCTTTTGTCAAAGAATCCTCCATTTGCAGCAATTACAGCATTGCAGACCTTTGGCATTCTATCTGTTAATTTGTTGAAGTAATCTGGAGAAATTGCACCCCGCGCTTCCAGAAGCAGCTCCCACAAGTTGGATTGGTTGGATGGGCACTTCTTGTGTACCATACGGTCAAGCTGCTCCCACAACAGCTCAATGGGGTTCAGATTTGGTGAGTGCACTGGCCAATCCATTACCGATAGAATACCAGCTGCCTGCTTCTGCTCTAAATAGTTCTTGCACAATTTGGAGGTGTGTTGAGCGTCATTGTCCTGTTGTAGATTGAAATTGGCTCCAATCAAGCTCCGTCCACTGGGTATGGCATGGTGTTGCAAAATGGAGTGATAGCCTTCCTTATTCAGAATCCCTTTTACCCTGTACAAATCTCCCACCTTACCAGCACCAAAGCAACCCCAGACCATCACATTACCTCCACCATGCTTAACAGATTCTTCAAGCATCTTTTCATTTGTTCTGCGTCTCACAAACTTATTCTTTGTGATCCAAACACCTCAAACTTGGATTCATCCATCCACATCACTTTTTTCCAGTCTTCCTCTGTCCAATGTCTGACCAGACATTTGCAGCTAGAATAGTCATTTACCACATTAGCAATGTATAGAGTGTATTTCTTCAAAGTTAAGACTAGTTTAAAGTTATCTTCATTGAAATGTACAGTGCTTTTCCTTCAAAAATAAGGACATTTCAATGTGACCCCAAACTTTTGAACGATAGTGTAAATCTTTTTTAGACCAATATAACCTATCTTCCTTTATTTCTCTCTCCAACCCTACATGTTTTACTGGTACTCAATAAAGTACAATAAAGTAGGGGCAGAGAAGGCTTTTTTTGTACACTAGTTAAAATGTTGAAAATTGTGAATGATCCTGCATATTTGTCCTTTCCTTTCAAGATGCTGTGGAGTTTGGTTTTCATCTGGGTTATAAGTAAGTGGCTGTTTTTCATTTGTTTGGATCTCTATCTCACAATTGTTTAAATAATCACAACGAGGAGTAAGAGTTCAGGTTTACAACAAATGGATCTAGTTTGAAAGAATTGAAACTGTTGTTTTAGAAAAAAAAAAAAGAAATCATATATTAGTGTTGTTTCATTATTTACAGCAACCCAAAATGTAGCCGTGCAGACAACAGGTAGGATCAAATATTCTTTGTGGAACAAATAGATGATTGCTACTGACATAAACCAAAATGTTAGATACATTAAACTAGGCTAATATTTTATTTTTTGTTCTTCATCTTCAGATCTCTGCAACACAAAGAACACCCTGTGCATACAAAATGACAAATAAAGAAGTCTAAGTCTAAGTCTAAGTCTAAATCTGACCGGGAAGACTGCATCTCAGTCTTCCGATTTTTTTGCAAATGGCAGTCCATACATTGCTAACAGAGCCTTTGATGGGGATCGCTTCATATGTTCTCACACCGAGTTGCAGACTAACCCTTGGTGGAGAATTGACCTGCAGGGGATATACAGCATTTCCTGTATCTCTGTCTATAATAGGAACGGTTTAAATACCAATATATCAGGAGCTCAAATCTACATTGGGAATTCTCTAGAGAACAATGGCACCAACAATAGGCTGTAAGAACATCATGATGCCTTAATGGGATTTATATTATATTTTTGACCTTAAAATAAATTAAAATTAAACCGGATGATCCGGCAGTGTTATAGTTTTGCGGTGTATTCATTATCTGCTCTGCTGTTTTGATTTTCCTCTTATTCAGGGTTTACAATATCACAGACTTCCAAGAAAATCAGCTAAATATCTTCAGATTTTCCGAATCAGTGGCAGGGCGATACGTGACTTTCTTCACACCAAAAAGGTCACATATGATTCTTTGTGAGGTGAACATTACTGGCACAGAGATAGGTAGGTCTGATTTAATTCTCAGTCGGTTTGAAGCTTAAATGTTTGCATTGATATCTTTATTAAACATCTCCTTTAAACATGACATATTTTCATCTTAATTTCTATGGTTGTAATTTCTGTGTGTAACAACTTCAGCTGCAACATCTATTTCAAGTTAGAATAATTATGTAATGTCTATGTAGGGAAAACAGATTTTCATCATGATGCAATTATTAAATAGTTTCATGCAATAATTTGACTAAACTTTTCATATATTTATAACTTTCTGTGTAATTTCCACCATTACAGGGCAGAATCTTTTTTTCAACCATTGTTGGTGCTGACAGACATGTTAGATTTGGGCTTTTAATGGTGCATTATTGTTTTATTGTTGTTGTTGTTGTTTTTTTTAAGTAAAATGCTGTTAAAATAAACTTTAGGTTTATTATAGATTTTAAAACGAATATTTCATCAGAAGTTGAAATGTATACTTACACTGTCATAAACATTTCAAGAAATTCCTTTTGGTAAGCTGCACCCGTTTGAATCCATTTTCAATAATCTCACTGATATAATGATGAGATGTTCAGTTTACCAAACAGGGAGTCATGCATTTTTTTTTTTTATTCTAAAAAGGTGTTGCTCAAAAAAGGAAACCTGAATAATTAGCTTGAATTCAATACTACCCAGAAAGACAAGCCAGAGCCTTCCAGCAGTGTCTGGAAATGTTATGGTCAATGAGGCAGAGCTGAACCTTTTGGCTTAGACTTAGACTCAACTTTATTTATGTCTTTGGATTACTCCTTCAGGGAAATTCTGGTTGCAGTAGCTTATATAGAGTACAAGGAATCAAATCAAAATGCCATTCAAGATAAAAAAAAATATGACAGACAATATAAAAAGATTGTATCTAGTACCATAAAAGCATAAAAGAAAGAAAAAAGTTGTAATGTCCTGAAATATGTTTCCCTTAGATATAAAAACATGTGCACAGTAGAGAGCTATGGGAAGACTAGATGGGAGTTGACTTGGGTTATTGCACTTGTACTGAAGAGATGTACTGGCCATATAAATAAGTAAAACCAAGTACACAGGCTACACAGTAGTTGGCATGTGTTATTGCACAGTGAGAGAACAGAATATTGCAAATGAGTAATGTTTTGCATAACATGTGCAAGTAGGGGGTGCTGACCCTTGTCCCTCTTCTTATCATCTCCTCCTTCCCCCAAGTCAGGAGCTGTACAGTTTGATGGATTGGGGAACAAAGGAGTTCTGGAGTTCTACAGTCTGTTGGTCCTGTATTTGGGGAGGAGGAATCTCTCAATGATCAGGCTCCTCTTAGTGGTGAAGACTGTGTGCAGAGGGTGGCTAAAAGTATGACATTTTTTCCTGTTTCTGTCTCTCTGTGTATCAGAATCTCCCTTTAAGCTGATCAACATTAACAAGACCTGGGAAGACTCTCGGTCCTACTGCAGGGCTAATCACAGAGGTCTAGCTACTATACTGGATGAGCAGCTTCAGTTCTTTGCTGCAATGGAGGCAGAGAAGGCCAATAGTCCCTTTGCATGGATCGGCCTTCGCTTCGTCTGCAACAAGCCGGTCTGGTTCTGGGCTGATAACTGTACAATTGATTATGAAGTCTGTGACATAAGTGGAGCCATGGAGACCAAAGGACAGCATAAATGGTTCAGCAAGTCTGATACTGAAAAGTTCAATTTCATCTGTGCTTTGTAAAAAAACTAAATCTAACTGCTTTTCTTCATAGGTAGAAAAAGGCTTTTTCTTTTAAATTGTATATTGGAAAATATAATTGTCTGCGACATCTGGAGATGGAGGGTTGACAGGATATGGATGGATGGATGGATAATCGTATGTGTTGTGCCATATGCCAATGATCATGGTCTTTGGGCATTGGGAACCAGTGTCCATATTTCATCTTGATATGATGATGTGGAATCAGCTGTCCAATCTCTGCGAACCCCCCCTTTTCAGCCAAGGCCTCCACAGGCAAGTCACATGGCAGCCCACAGAGGTGTGAACAACCACCCCCCTCTGTGTGAGGACAGACAAAACCCCAGAGCACACAGAAGATTCTCTCTCTTTTTGCCTCCTGCGCTCTTTGCCTCCTCTCCCTTGCCCATGAAGCTGGGGTCCGCTTCTGCCCGGATCTCCACTGTCGTGGAGAACCAAGGCCCAGAGGGGACCCAGACCTCCAGAATCATCAAGGATGGGTCATTGTGGTAACCTTTCAGAAACAAACCTCTGAAAAACAGACCTTTTGCAACACATTTCTCTTGAGTCTCAGAACTTATAGAGCCAGACTGGAGAGGAGGCCTACCCTGCCTTGATGAATGACTGAGACAAAGAATCCCTGGTTATTGCCCTGAATACTGAGCTGCAGCTGGATGAGACTCAAGCTTTCCAACTGGAGATGGAAAAAGGTTTGCAGGTCTGGCATGATTAGGGACAGAACAAACAACATGTCTTTTGATGATGACTAAAGCCAATGCTAACAGAATGGAATGCATGCTACACTATGCTATAGTAACATGTGTTGAGCTGTTGCTGAAGCTTGGACAAGCTTTACTTCACTAAGGGTTTACACACTGGTATAACATTAGTGTTCATGTGTTCCTCAAATGCTCATTACATTTCCAATAGCAAGTATGACCAAGAGTCATTTAGTGGAATCCTGATGTCTTTTCGCTTCTTGCTATTTCAAAGAGGGTAAAGAATCATTTAACTAAAGGGTATTGGTTCTTGATTAAGCAAATCATTTACAGTGGGGACTGGTTGGAAATGGACGGTTTCCTGCGTGATTCCTGTGTGATTCCCACGTGAATCACGTTGTATTTCCTGAGGCCAGTTTTTTTATTTCAAAAAGAACTGCAATGTACCCGGACAACCACCAGGTGGCGCTTGGGACCTCTGCCGTGCTGAGGGTGACGTTTGTGGGCCTGCAGTCAACTGAAAAGCAGGTTTATTGGGGATCTTGGTGTGATACTGTGCTATTTTATTTTGTTTTTGATTAAAATAAAGTTAATGAATTAATTTAACATAAGATTATGCAGTCAAGTGACTGCATAATCTTATTTTATGAAAATGGTTGCGTAGTTATAGATACACCTCCGATCTTATCTGAGAACTGTTATTTCTATTTATCTGCATCGCTATTATTTAATGAAAAATAAAATTAATTAAGTTGGAGCCGGGGATACGGACTGTAGCGCAACCAGAGAAAGGCGACAGAGACAGTGCTGCGGCTGGTGATGTTGAAATTAAAATCATATCCAAAGTTGATTCCTCATTAAGATAAGCCAAAGTTATTCAAAAGGGTATGTAAGAAAATATATTTTCTTTAGTTTTGTAAAATATAAGTGCCGTTGAAAGCTTTGTTTTTGTGTGTTACTTTCTTGCCGTGCAATACGTGACACCCCTCCCAGTCTGGTCAAGTAGCAGACTGGGAGGGATGTCACGTCTTGCGAACTTATAGCGCAGTGGTTAAGCTGAGTGGTGTGTAGACTAATAGCTTGTGGGTTCAATCCCAACTGTGGCCGAGTTGCCTTAAAGGGATAGTTTTGTATTTTTGACATGAATCTGTATGGCATCCCGATCACCAGCGGCATGCAATCACACTGACTTACCCCTGGCAGCGTCCTGTGAGCAGAGTTATCGTCCAGTTTTGGTCAAGCCGAAAGTAGTCCTGCAGGTTTTTAGGAACAGCGAAATAAAACTTTTCTCTTCCCAAAACATTATGTGTCCAAAAGAGTGATATTTTCGCATCCCAAAAACATTGTAGTGGAAAAAGTCACACGTCGTTATCAATTGGTCCTATTTTCTCTCTGTTCGTATCAGTGCGCGCCGTCATTCAGACAGCGAGCCCAACAACAGCCATGTCTCCTTCCGCGGCGGAGGGAGACATGGCTGTTGTTGGGCTCGCTGTCTGAATGACGGCGCGCACTGATACGAACAGAGAGAAAATAGGACCAATTGATAACGACGTGTGACTTTTTCCACTACAATGTTTTTGGGATGCGAAAATATCACTCTTTTGGACACATAATGTTTTGGGAAGAGAAAAGTTTTATTTCGCTGTTCCTAAAAACCTGCAGGACTACTTTCGGCTTGACCAAAACTGGACGATAACTCTGCTCACAGGACGCTGCCAGGGGTAAGTCAGTGTGATTGCATGCCGCTGGTGATCGGGATGCCATACAGATTCATGTCAAAAATACCGAACTATCCCTTTAAATGTTTTTTTTTTTTTTTTTTTTTTATAAAGCATCTTAATGCACCTTTTTCCTCCCTGTTTGCACCTCCAGTAACTTCTATGCCAATATGTGACGAGTGAATTTCTCCGCTGTGAGATCAATAAAGCTCATCTAATCACATCTACTCCAATCTAAATAAATAAATAAATATACACATGTTCAATAAATAAATAAGCATTCAATTAATTACCCCCAATAAATGGTGAAATGATATGTTCTCATAATAAATCATTTATTTAAAAAATGCTGTTATGTTCCTTTTTTTTAAAATACCTTTTAAAATGCTTAACTATTTTTATTCTTTTATTTTCTTTCAAAAAATCACTAGATTTTAAAAACACTCATAGGTTTTGAAAGGTATTATATATATATAGAAACTAAAACGCTCGGATCTTTCTGTCATTTTGTGTGCGTGTGAAGCATCTGCAATGTTTTCGTTAAATATTCAAATAAATAAGATGGACTTTAAACTAGCAGACACGTTTGGATTTTTGCCATTTAATTTTTTTATTTAATTTTAAAAACGAAAGAAATGGAAATGGGGTTTGACGAAAACCAGAAATATGGTCTGCCTGCATTCATGAACAACTTATGTTTGTGAGACCCCCTACCCCTCAGGACCCCCGCCTAATCAGTGCAAAAAATAACGACAAATGGCTTTAGCAGGTTATTCAGAGTTGACGCGGTACTTTGCAGACAACTTACTCTCTTGTTCTCTGACAATAGAATTCAACCACCACCATTTACAGAGACCCCCTCCCCCTCACAGCTCAACTTTGTGGTTTCAACACTGCAGCGAAAGTTTCCTGATATGGGGAAGAGTGACTTGAAGGACTGCATTGATAAGATCAACGAATTTCTCCGTACAACACGCAAATCATCCCAACGACTCTCAATGTAAACCTGTTCAGTATTCATCACAATAAACACATTTTCTCTCATGCTCTTTTCCCACTTTGTGTTGTTTTAAAATCTAATCTGAAATATAGAAATAGAAATTATAGAAACAAAATGTTTCACAGCAGTTTTTTCAGGAACAGAATCAGGTTTATTGACATTGTCAGAGAAGGAGTTCACAAACTAGGGATTTTTTTATGGTACAATCGTGCAAGATGACACATATAAGGGTAAATAGAATTATAAAAATATCTAAACACTGTGGCAATATATAAGCAATATCTATACCGTATATCCAGGTCTGGGACGGATTTTAGCAGGGGCTTACCGGGGCTGCAGCCCGGGGCCCCGGCATTCCCGTAGGATTTATATTTTTGTGAATGGATAGCGTTAGAATTTACCGTATTTTCACGACTATAAGCTAAAATCCGTCCCAGACCTGGATATACGGTATAGATATTGCTTATATATTGCCACAGTGTTTAGATATTTTTATAATTCTATTTACCCTTATATGTGTCATCTTGCACGATTGTACCATAAAAAAATCCCTAGTTTGTGAACTCCTTCTCTGACAATGTCAATAAACCTGATTCTGTTCCTGAAAAAACTGCTGTGAAACATTTTGTTTCTATAATTTCTATTTCTATATTTCAGATTAGATTTTAAAACAACACAAAGTGGGAAAAGAGCATGAGAGAAAATGTGTTTATTGTGATGAATACTGAACAGGTTTACATTGAGAGTCGTTGGGATGATTTGCGTGTTGTACGGAGAAATTCGTTGATCTTATCAATGCAGTCCTTCAAGTCACTCTTCCCCATATCAGGAAACTTTCGCTGCAGTGTTGAAACCACAAAGTTGAGCTGTGAGGGGGAGGGGGTCTCTGTAAATGGTGGTGGTTGAATTCTATTGTCAGAGAACAAGAGAGTAAGTTGTCTGCAAAGTACCGCGTCAACTCTGAATAACCTGCTAAAGCCATTTGTCGTTATTTTTTGCACTGATTAGGCGGGGGTCCTGAGGGGTAGGGTACGGTGGCTGAGAAGTGCAAAACACATTTACAATTCAAAAACACATTAACAAATAAAAAACAAAATAACATTTGAAGAAACAAAATTATATTTTGTGAAACAAATGTATTTTTGAAAAAAAAGTTTAAATTTTTAAAAACAAATTTACATTTTAGCAAACAAATTTACATTAACAAATAAACAAAATAAAATTTGAAGAAACAAAATTATATTTTATGAAACAAATGTATTTTTGAAAAAAAAGTTTAAATTTTTAAAAACACATTTACAAGTCAAAAACACATTAACAAATAAAAAACAAAATAACATTTGAAGAAACAAAATTATATTTTGTGAAACAAATGTATTTTTGAAAAAAAAGTTTAAATTTTTAAAAACAAATTTACATTTTAGCAAACAAATTTACATTAACAAATAAACAAAATAAAATTTGAAGAAACAAAATTATATTTTATGAAACAAATGTATTTTTGAAAAAAAAGTTTAAATTTTTAAAAACACATTTACAATTCAAAAACACATTAACAAATAAAAAACAAAATAACATTTGAAGAAACAAAATTATATTTTATGAAACAAATGTATTTTTGAAAAAAAAAGTTAAAATTTTTAAAAACAAATTTACATTTTAGGAAACAAATTCACATTTTAAATAAGTTAGATTTTAGGTGAGAGAAAGTTTCATTTTAGAGAAAAAAAAATACATTATAGGGAAACAAATTTACATCAAAAAAAAAATTGACCGTTCGGAAACACTTGTACAAGTGCAAAGACAAAACTGCAAGTGGCAAAACACATTTACATAGCCAAAAACAAATTAACAGAAGACGGCTACACGGAAAGGGAATGTCCCAGTGACCGGATGTGACGTCACGATTACCCTGACTTGTAGTACAAACAGCTCAAGCTGTAGTCCTCCTGCTTCACGTGAAAAGTCAGCGGCGATTTTAGATGGAAAGAATTGCACTGAAGCTGTTTTTCTTAAGTTTACGCTAACCGAACAATGTTTTCAGCCAATTTACACCATTTTGTTCTTCGTGCGGACGGTCTCTGGAACTTTTACGGGACACGGACCAGGTGGCAGGACCAAGCAGCAGGGCCGGGCGTATTACTGGCCGGAGCCACTATTATTTTGTCATGTAGTTTTTTAATTACTTTTCTTTGGTATTTAATTATTTTTTGGGTATTTTTCCTGCCGTTTTTCGGCAAATGCCTTATTTATAGTACTTCTAACTAGATTGTTTTATATATATATATATATATATATATATATATATATATATATATATATAGGCTATATATTGTGATGTTATCGCTTAATAACCTGTATTAAAATGTATTCTTTATGGGTTTCTTTTTATTGTGATGTTATTGCTTAATAAACTGCATTAAAACTTTTATAATGTCACATTTACTTGATGGAACGGAGTACTTTATCTGCGAATAAGTGGCCTCGGCCGGCAGCAGCCACCATCGGCCTCTCCGATGGCAAGCTCTGCCGGCAGCGGCCACCATCGGCCTCTCCGATGGCAAGCTCTGCCGGCAGCGGCCACCATCGGCCTCTCCGATGGCAAGCTCTGCCGACAGCGGCCACCATCGGCCTCTCCGATGGCAAGCTCTGCCGGCAGCGGCCACCATCGGCCTCTCCGATGGCAGGCTCTGCCGGCAGCCACTGTCACGAATTGAGCCCGGCCCTGCTGCTTGGTCCTGCCACCTTGTACCGTGTCCCGTAAAAGTTCCAGAGACCGTCCGCACGAAGAACAAAATGGTGTAAATTGGCTGAAAACATTGTTCGGTTAGCGTAAACTTAAGAAAAACAGCTTCAGTGCAATTCTTTCCATCTAAAATCGCCGCTGACTTTTCACGTGAAGCAGGAGGACTACAGATTGAGCTGTTTGTACTACAAGGGTAATCGTGACGTCACATCCGGCCACTGGGACATTCCCTTTCCGTGTAGCCGTCTTTTGCTAATTTGTTTTTGGCTATGTAAATGTGTTTTGCCACTTGCAGTTTTGTCTTTGCACTTGTACAAGTGTTTCCGAACGGTCAATTTTTTTTTAGATGTAAATTTGTCTCCCTATAATGTATTTTTTTTTCTAAAATGAAACTTTCTCTCACCTAAAATCTAACTTATTTAAAATGTGAATTTGTTTCCTTAAATGTAAATTTGTTTTTAAAAATTTAAACTTTTTTTTTCAAAAATAAATTGTTTCATAAAATATAATTGTTTCTTCAAATGTTATTTTGTTTTTTTATTTGTTGTGTTTTTGAATTGTAAATGTGTTTTTAAAAATTTAAACTTTTTTTTTTCAAAAATACATTTGTTTCATAAAATATAATTTTGTTTCTTCAAATGTTATTTTGTTTATTTGTTAATGTAAATTTGTTTGCTAAAATGTAAATTTGTTTTTAAAAATGTAAACTTTTTTTTCAAAAATACATTTGTTTCACAAAATATAATTTTGTTTCTTCAAATGTTATTTTGTTTTTTATTTGTTAATGTGTTTTTGAATTGTAAATGTGTTTTGCACTTCTCAGCCACCGTAGTACGGGGTCTCACAAACATAAGTTGTTCATGAATGCAGGCAGACCATATTTCTGGTTTTCGTCAAACCCCATTTCCATTTCTTTCGTTTTTAAAATTAAATAAAAAAATTAAATGGCAAAAATCCAAACGTGTCTGCTAGTTTAAAGTCCATCTTATTTATTTGAATATTTAACGAAAACATTGCAGATGCTTCACACGCACACAAAATGACAGAAAGATCCGAGCGTTTTAGTTTCTATATATATATAATACCTTTCAAAACGTATGAGTGTTTTTAAAATCTAGTGATTTTTTGAAAGAAAATAAAAGAATAAAAATAGTTAAGCATTTTAAAAGGTATTTTAAAAAAAAGGAACATAACAGCATTTTTTAAATAAATGATTTATTATGAGAACATATCATTTCACCATTTATTGGGGGTAATTAATTGAATGCTTATTTATTTATTGAACATGTGTATATTTATTTATTTATTTAGATTGGAGTAGATGTGATTAGATGAGCTTTATTGATCTCACAGCGGAGAAATTCACTCGTCACATATTGGCATAGAAGTTACTGGAGGTGCAAACAGGGAGGAAAAAGGTGCATTAAGATGCTTTATAAAAAAAAAAAAAAAAAAAAACATTTAAGGCAACTCTGCCACAGTTGGGATTGAACCCACAAGCTGTTAGTCTACACACCACTCAGCTTAACCACTGCGCTTTAAGTTCGCAACACGTGACATCCCTCCAAGTCTGCTACTTGACCAGACTGGGAGGGGTGTCACGTATTGCACGGCAAGAAAGTAACACACAAAAACAAAGCTTTCAACGGCACTTATATTTTACAAAACTAAAGAAAATATATTTTCTTACATACCCTTTTGAATAACTTTGGCTTATCTTAATGAGGAATCAACTTTGGATATGATTTTAATTTCAACATCACCAGCCGCAGCACTGTCTCTGTCGCCTTTCTCTGGTTGCGCTACAGTCCGTATCCCCGGCTCCAACTTAATTAATTTTATTTTTCATTAAATAATAGCGATGCAGATAAATAGAAATAACAGTTCTCAGATAAGATCGGAGGTGTATCTATAACTACTATCAATCTATCTATAAATATTTTCATGAAATAAGATTATGCAGTCCCAATGTTAAATTAATTCATTAACTTTATTTTAATCAAAAACAAAATAAAATAGAACAATATCACACCAAGATCCCCAATAAACCTGCTTTTCAGTTGACTGCAGGCCCACAAACGTACAGACACGGTGTCTCTGACTAAAGGAGCTGGTCAGCTCCTCTTTTTATACAGGCTCATGCGTGAATGTCCAACGAATAACTCCAATTGTTGTTTCAAAAATAGAAAACCTGGTTTCATTACTTTACATTCTAACTTTCATTACTTTATAAAAAAAGCGATAATAATTATAATAAAAAAAAAAAAAAAAACATTTAAGGTAACTCGGCCACAGCTGGGATTGAACCCGCAGTCTATTGAACCAAAGACCACTCAGCTTAACCTCTGCGCTATAAACTCGCAACCCGTGACACCCCTTCCAGTCTGCTACTCGACCTATGTAATTCTGACTCATGGGACGCCGAAATGGAGTCAGACTGCCACCTAGTGGCTATAGTAGTCACATGTTTTTCACACAATACGTGAAACACGCGGAGCGTGAGTGAAGTGTCCATTTCCAATCAGCGCCCACTGTAATAAAACAATATTTGGCCAAATAATGTTTTATTCACCGCATGGATTTGCATTGTGAATTGGTCTGAAAACATTTCAATTTCTTTAAATTAGTAAAAAGCTTATTTGATCATATCCAAAATTCTTCCAGATAAACTTTGGTTTCAAACAAAAAAATCCATCTTAAACTGTAATTTGGTTTTCAACCGTGTTCCCGTTCCTCTTTGTACATAGCAGCTTAGTTTAGTTGAGTTTCAGTAGTCTTAGTTAAGGGTATTAAACTGAAAAATGTTTGACTTGGAGTTAAATAATTTTTGTTAATAAACTCTTATATTTTGAACAGAAGTTGTGGTGAATTTATTCATCTATGTGCAGAATTAACTGTTTGTCCATGATTAGTGCTCGAATCAATCTTTCATCTATAGTTCTAACACACATCTAGTGGGGCTGTGTGTCCTAAACAGTATATAACAGCCAAAATAATATCTGATTAATCAAGATATTTTACCGCCCCTACAGGGGAAGGCAAAAAAGATCTTAAAGTATCAGAATATAAACTCCCAGCTCGCTGGGAATTGAAAAGAACATAAAATCACAACATTTAATTGCTGTCCATTGAATATAACATATGCATAATTTTGCCCATAATATATTAACTCACAAAATCAAGTTGCAAATATAAAATCCAAGCTTCATATGTGGCTACATTGAGGCCTTACAGTATTTAGAAAAATATACACACCTGAAATTGAATCTTTGTCCCGTTATATATAACCTGCATGATCTCTCTCTTCATATCTAATAAATATATTTGAATTCAAGCATTTCTTTTTAAATCAGGCATTAAGAGATAAAAAAAAAAAAAATCATCCTCCTAAACAAAAGAAATCCTGTCAAACTTATTAGAACCATGTAACTAACCTACAGATTGTTTTAAGGCTGGGATTTGGTATCAGTCATAACGCATTCTGTCATAAAAAAGACATTGAATCAACTGATAATCTTTTTGGCATCACTAGTTCTATTTTACATGCGCTGGAGCTCCTTTATAATGTTCTCAAGCCCAACAAAAGTAATTTGGTGGTTGTTAATTTAATCTTATTATTATTATTTATTTTGTATTTGTGTGGTAATGTGGCCATTTTGATAAGTTTATTGCATGTTTTCTAAGTTTGGATTTTGTTTGTTTTTGAACTTGGTTGCTTGTTTTCTAATATTGTGTATTGCATGTTTTTGTTTGGATTTTGTTTGGAGGCCACATTGCCACTCACACCTGGACACGCCCACAGCAACGGCACAGGTGTTCCCCATCAACCAGGCAGCGTGCTGACTGGGACGCTGATATTAAAAAGGCAGCTGCTTGGTTGGAGAGACAGACACCGGACATGGGAAGGTTTGGTTGGGGAAGGCCGATCTTGGAGGGAGCCGGAAGGAGCGAGTGAAAGAGTGAAGCAGCGGGAGAGCCTTGGGGACTGACGGCCGGAGGCCGCTGGAGCGAGGTGCATAGACGCGCACCGGAGAGACGCGCACCGGAGAGAGAGACGCGCACCGGAGAGAGAGACGCGCACCGGAGAGGAGCGCGCCGGAGAGACGCGCACCGGAGCGTCTAAATAAATATATAAATGTAGCCTACTTCACTGTTTTTGATCCATCACCATGCATTCTGTCATGTAAAAACTTTTTATATTGTACTAATAAAATGACAATAAAGGGGACACTTGTCTTCCAGAAAATTTGTCGGTCTGACTTGTTTTCTGTATATTTTCCTGCATATCACCAACCTTTTTCCATAATGCTTTATACAGCCATGGAGCAACTGCTGTTAAAATTAAATTAACAGGAACATTTCTTATTAAAAGTGTTATTAGTGCAATGAGAAAAAACTTGCTTAGTTGAGCCAGTGGAGGTTTGATGATCCCCATAGCTCATGTTCTCTGTCTCCTACATATACATATATATATATATATATATATATATATATATATATATATATATATATATATATATATATATATATATATATATATATATATATATATTAACCACGTCACATAAATGTTCTTTCAGTCTGCAGATGGCGCCATATAACGGGTAGGCTACTGGCAGAGCAGCAAACAGGTGTTTGCACCAAAGCTGGGGAACAATATAGGCAAGGTGTGTCTCTTTTTCAAGAGAGAACTGGATACTGGATTCTTCTATCTTTTTTATTTATTATGAACTATTATTTATCTATTTCCCACTACCTTTGACCACTAGTCAATACCTTTACTTATGTGTACTAGAACAAGATCCAAATGTGCAAGAGTCTAATTACATTTTCATTGTGGAGTAGGAGACAAGGTATGGGTGCAGCACCTTCCATTGGGGGTGTATCCAGAAAACAGGTACTGATAAAAGGTTGTTACATTTAATCCTTTACTATTATAAACGCACTTGTATAATAGAAACATTATATGATTGTAGGAAACAGATATAATGATGCAGGGCAGCCTCATGGTGAAGCAGCTGCCCTTCACTGCTCTATTGGCTTAAAGGCACATTTTAGTGGCTCTATACTCCAGTTAATGATTAATCAATTACTTAATCAGTTGACGATTATTTAAATTATTGATAGATGTGATTAATTGTTTTAGCCATAGAACAAATTTATGAAATGGGCTACATAGACTAACTACAGCCCAGATGTACAACTTGTATAGTGAAGTTAATATTCAAAATCCTCAGTGTCAGTTCCTCTTATAGTTCCAGTGCACATGTAAATACAATACATTTATTTGCCGTCCGTTGAATGTATTATTTTGCATGACACAGAGAGAGCATATTAGATAAAAAAATAAGAGTGGGTTTCACCTGTTTACCTCTGTACAGTTATACATCTTCAAAAGAAAACCCATGATACGTCAACATATAACAGGCATATATAGACTATATTTGGTCAAATAGGAATGTATTTACCTTCTGTCTTACTGGTAAGTTTAAATGCAAACATTTTCAAAGTGGAAAAAGTCCTAATTGCACATTGATCAGAGCCAGTGATGCTTCAAACATTGCTAAACAGCATCTAGTGAGTGTAGTGCTTATAAGATTTGTATTAATCTAGGAAAAAATTATGCTGTTCTCTTTAAACACATCAAAGCCTGATGCTCACATTAAGCATTAAAAAAAAGAGTATGCATCTTTTTGCAAAGGACCAATGACATTAGACCAGTGAAACTGAAGACCAATAGTGTCCCTGCCAAAGCTGAAATCAAACCTATGCCTTTGATATTCTCTCTTGCCTCTAACCAAGAATATAATCCATATATGTAGCCCACTTCTCTGTTGTTTTTGATCCATCGCTATTCATTCTGTCATGTAACAACTTTTTACATAGTGCTAATAAAATGACATTAAAGGGGCCACTTGTCTTCCAGAAAATGTGTCTGTCTGACTTGTTTTCTGTATGTTTCCTGCATATCACTAACCTTTTCCCAAGCTCATAATGCTTTCTGCAGCCACGGAACAACTGCAGTTAAAATTAAATGTAACATCTAAGTAACGTAGTACCTGTTTTCTGGATACACCCCCAATGGAAGGTGCTGCACCCATACCTTGTCTCCTACTCCACAATGAAAATGTAATTAGACTCTTGCACATTTGGATCTTGTTCTAGTACACATAAGTAAAGGTATTGACTAGTGGTCAAAGGTAGTGGGAAATAGATAAATAATAGTTCATAATAAATAAAAAAGATAGAAGAATCCAGTATCCAGTTCTCTCTTGAAAAAGAGACACACCTTGCCTATATTGTTCCCCAGCTTTGGTGCAAACACCTGTTTGCTGCTCTGCCAGTAGCCTACCCGTTATATGGCGCCATCTGCAGACTGAAAGAACATTTATGTGACGTGGTTAATATATATATATATATATATATATATATATATATATATATATATATATATATATATATATATATATATATATATATATATATATATATATATATATATATATATATATATATATATATATGTATATGTAGGAGACAGAGAACATGAGCTATGGGGATCATCAAACCTCCACTGGCTCAACTAAGCAAGTTTTTTCTCATTGCACTAATAACACTTTTAATAAGAAATGTTCCTGTTAATTTAATTTTAACAGCAGTTGCTCCATGGCTGTATAAAGCATTATGGAAAAAGGTTGGTGATATGCAGGAAAATATACAGAAAACAGGTCAGACCGACAAATTTTCTGGAAGACAAGTGTCCCCTTTATTGTCATTTTATTAGTACAACATAAAAAGTTTTTACATGACAGAATGCATGGCGATGGATCAAAAACAGTGAAGTAGGCTACATTTATGATTATATTCTCAGAAAAAAATAAATAAATAAATGGGCTTGGTTGGAGACAAGACAGAATATAAAGGGAAAAGTCGGACGGCCTCTGCCGGATTCGAACCCGCCACGAAGCAAAAGGATCGCATTGAAGGCGGTCACTTAAGCCACCACACCCCCTCTCGGTAGTATTAAGTGGTGAAACATTCCTACTAATACCTGTGAATACAAAACATTAGTTGGCGATGCATGTTGATGCAAAACGTTTTTACGTGAAAATAGGCATGGAATGGATTCAAAATAACAGCAAAGTGTAAGTAGTGGATATATTCCTAAAATTAAGGCTTTGTGAAATGGCAATGCAGTGAATTCTGGCAATGCTGCAACATTGAGCTCTGTGCAGTTTTCCACAAAGCAGATCTGTGCTGAACTTTCTTGGTCTGGCTGCCTTGATCAGAGATTGGATGCAACCAGTTCAAATGCATTGGCTGTGGGAAAAGAAGGAAGGACATCATTATCATATTAGGAAAACGCGCGTTAAATACGCGCGTTCTGACCGACACAACGCGCGTATTTAACGCGCGTTCTGACCGACACAACGCGCGTATTTAACGCGCGTCTTGCGGTACTATCATGACGCGCGTAAAAGGCGGCGCTTGTTGGTAACGTTGGAGAACGCGCGTTTTTTGCGGGTTAACTTTATATGGTTTTTTTAAAGATGATCTGTGGCACCCGAGAGGTGCGATCATCTTTAAAAAAAACATAAAAACCAAACAGACTGCGGCGATTGTGAGCAGGGCCTTAAAAAGTTTAATAGATTAAAAGTTCAATAATTTCTTAAAAAGACGAGCTCGCTAAAAGTGTTCAATAAAATACGTTAAAAGGAAAAAGATAAAAAAAAAGATAGATGAAAGAGAAAAGATTAAAGAAAGATAAAAATCCAGATAGTGGAGAGCAGCAGAGTCAATGGGCAAGTCTGTTAAAAGACGCGCACTTGGCGGGTATAATGGAGGGCACCGTCCACCCCAGCGCTGGGTCCTCGTTTCGGCACGCTGCGCGTGTGGGCCTCTTCAGCGTAGCTGGCCTGCGAGGTCTCCTCCAACTCGCGCCTCTCGCCAGCGTGCCTCTGCGCCTCGCTCCATGACGGGCCTCTCTGCACCCCGCTCCGGTGCGCGTCTCTCCGGCGTGCGTCCTTGCACCTTGCTCCGGTGCGCGTCCCTGCACCTCGCTCGGTACAGAAAACAAGTCAGACCGACAAATTTTCTGGAAGACAAGTGTCCCCTTTATTGTCATTTTATTAGTACAATATAAAAAGTTTTTACATGACAGAATGCATGGTGATGGATCAAAAACAGTGAAGTAGGCTACATTTATATATTTATTTAGACGCTCCGGTGCGCGTCTCTCCGGCGCGCTCCTCTCCGGTGCGCGTCTCTCTCTCCGGTGCGCGTCTCTCTCTCCGGTGCGCGTCTCTCTCTCCGGTGCGCGTCTATGCACCTCGCTCCAGCGGCCTCCGGCCGTCAGTCCCCAAGGCTCTCCCGCTGCTTCACTCTTTCACTCGCTCCTTCCGGCTCCCTCCAAGATCGGCCTTCCCCAACCAAACCTTCCCATGTCCGGTGTCTGTCTCTCCAACCAAGCAGCTGCCTTTTTAATATCAGCGTCCCAGTCAGCACGCTGCCTGGTTGATGGGGAACACCTGTGCCGTTGCTGTGGGCGTGTCCAGGTGTGAGTGGCAATGTGGCCTCCAAACAAAATCCAAACAAAAACATGCAATACACAAAATTAGAAAACAAGCAACCAAGTTCAAAAACAAACAAAATCCAAAATTAGAAAACATGCAATAAACTTAACAAAATGGCCACATTACCACATCTGAAAATAACTGCTGAATATAATGCGATCAGAATATGAATTTAAATAATCATAATCACTCATTATTAAGTCAACTATGATCATATATTTGTCAGTTTCCATTTGCTTCACCATTTCTGGAAGGGTAAATCTAAAGAAAGGGTGAATAACCTGAAGTGGCTGTTAGAATTAGTGATAATATTCACCAAAAGAAGCATCGAAAATTTGTTTTTAAATAGAGTTTTGGAAGATTTATGATGGTTGAATTATTTATTGCCGTGAACGCCCTTAACAAGTGGGAATCGTCACTGGAAGCTTTACCGCCCATCCCCACTTGGTTTATAGGAATTCAATGTGAATCAACCGCACTCGCCACAGACACTGCTGCCGGTCTGAACGCAGCAAAATTAATAACAAAACATAAATAAAAAACAGATTACACATTAGTCTTTGAAAAATCTCATATCTATGGATGCGGTGCTCTTTTTTTTTGTGTATCCTTGAAAACTCAAACAAAAAAAACCTTTAACGTTAAGTGATATTTTTTACCTAAAAGCCATGAAACTGATGGAAAGGAAAACAGACAATCCCTAAATCCTTTTTTTTCTCTATTTGATTTTATTCACATGTTTTTATTTTGTCTTTACTATTTTCTTGGATGTGCTTTAATTTATCCTTTAATGTGCCATATAGTTAAATGTTTTCTATGTTATTGCTGATATTCATTAATATTTGCCAATAGATCTCATAAAATAAAATAATAATCATAAAAAATTGTAATAAAAATAACAATAAATAAATAATTTCCCGTTTTATCGTTTCTGGGAACGTTTCTACCAGGAACCATAGTTTAACTTGTGTTCCGTCAGTACGCTCTTCTAGACGGACCGAATGGCTGTTACGAAAACAAATAGGCTAAACTTGTGTAGTGTTGTGATCAATTTTTTCTTTGTAATAGAAGATCTGACGTTCCCTGATGGAGATTATCGGCAGCACATTTGATGACTCTGTGTTCTCGGAGGCCAGAGAGCGGGTGTGTCGCTCTCTGTCGTTTTATAACGCCAAATTCTGCGAACCGGAGGTGAGTCTGCAGGCAGGACGATGTATGTTTCTGTAAATTGATTGTCCATATTTGAAATGTTCCTATAAAGCGGAGATATAACGGCCTAGTTTGGATTAATTTACTCTTGGTAGAAATATTGCTCATAAAGATCCTGACGCTATTTTTTTTTAGAAAGTCTCTAACATTGCTTCAATAATTTATGCTCATTGGAATATTTTTCATGTAGGTATTGCAGTTTTTTGCCTGTCTAAAATTCAGACGAAAAGCATTACATTTTGACCTTTGAAGAGTTTAAAAGAGGGGAAGATGACACTTGAAATATTTCTTATTTATGGAACATTGCAGTTAAAATAGTTTAAGCTTAATTTTGGTGAGAACAATGTTTCTGTTTATATAACGTGCATTTATCACTATTTTACACACTTTCTTTGACCTGTTGTAGGGGTTTCTAGCTTATAGTAGTTTACCTTATTTCAATGACACAATAAAAAGATGTTTTTTTTTTTTTTAAGTAAAAGGTATATAGAAAACAAAGCTAATGAGGTTAGTTTGGAATATAAATTTTAGGTTTCAGTGTATAATATATTACCAAACCCAAGTTACAGAAAAGCCTCATATTTGAGATCGAGGATTTACAGGATGATCTTTTAAAAACAGAGAAATGTTGTCTGAGGTCAGCAGGTTGGAGACCTAGTAAATGGGCACTCTATAGAAAGATTTAAAAGCACTCTGCTTTATGCCCCTTTGCTTGTAGTCACTGCAGTGGCAAATTATAGATCATTCTATCAGATTTATCTCAGTTTTCTGTTGATATTGATCAGGTCAGATCATCTTTTTGCAATATACACTCACCGGCCACTTTATTAGGTACCCCATGCTAGTAACGGGTTGGGCCTTCAGAACTGCCTCAATTCTTCGTGGCATAGATTCAACAAGGTGCTGGAAGCATTCCTCAGGGAGTTTGGTCCATATTGACATGATGGCATCACACAATTGCCGCAGATTTGTCGGCTGCACATCCATGATGCGAATCTCCCGTTCCACCACATCCCAAAGATGCTCTATTGGATTGAGATCTGGTGACTGTGGAGGCCATTTGAGTACAGTGAACTCATTGTCATGTTCAAGAAACCAGTCTGAGATTATTCCAGCTTTATGACATGGCGCATTATCCTGCTGAAAGTAGCCATCAGAAGTTGGGTACATTGTGGTCATAAAGGGATGGACATGGTCAGCAACAATACTCAGGTAGGCTGTGGCGTTGCAACGATGCTCAGTTGGTACCAAGGGGCCCAAAGGGTGCCAAGAAAATATTCCCCACACCATGACACCACCACCACCAGCCTGAACCGTTGATACAAGGCAGGATGGATCCATGCTTTCATGTTGTAGACGCCAAATTCTGACCCTACCATCCGAATGTCGCAGCAGAAATCGAGACTCATCAGACCAGGCAACGTTTTTCCAATTTTCTACTGTCCGATTTCGATGAGCTTGTGCAAATTGTAGCCTCAGTTTCTTGTTCTTAGCTGAAAGGAGTGGCACCCGGTGTGGTCTTCTGCTGCTGTAGCCCATCTGCCTCAAAGTTCGACGTAATGTGCGTTCAGAGATGCTCTTCTGCCCACCTTGGTTGTAACGGGTGGTTATTTGAGTCACTGTTGCCCTTCTATCAGCTCCAACCAGTCTGGCCATTCTCCTCTGACCTCTGGCATCAACAAGGCATTTCCGCCCACAGAACTGCCGCTCACTGGATGTTTTTTCTTTTTCGGACCATTCTCTGTAAACCCTAGAGATGGTTGTGCGTGAAAATCCCAGTAGATCAGCAGTTTCTGAAATACTCAGACCAGCCCTTCTGGCACCAACAATCATGCCACGTTCAAAGTCACTCAAATCACCTTTCTTCCCCATACTGATGCTCGGTTAGAACTGCAGGAGATTGTCTTGACCATGTCTACATGCCTAAATGCATTGAGTTACCGCCATGTGATTGGCTGCTTAGAAATTAAGTGTTAACGAGCAGTTGGACAGGTGTACCTAATAAAGTGTCCGGTGAGTGTATATTGATATTTTGTTATCAAGCTTTTTAGAAAGTCTTCCTTGATCAGTACTTCTGTATTCCTTTTGTTTGCATGTCAGTCCTGGCAGAAGAGTCTCACTGAAAGTTGTGTTTGAAGTTTTTTTAGGATGTCTCTAGATGTTCAGGTTTGCAAACCATCACCTATAGGAGCTGTTGTTTGATCTAGGGCTGCAATTAACCATTATTTTGCAAATGGATTAATCTGGCGATTATTTTTTGATTAGTTGGTTAATAATCAGAATGCAAAAGGTCCCTAAAGAAGATTTTTATGAAATTAAACCAGTTGAAACTAAAACTTTTCAACTTGATGGGTTCTGGATAGAGTATATTGACAGATGAAAATGTTTTTATTTTATTTATTTATTTATTTTATCTTGAATGCAAAATTTTAACTTTTCTTTTTTTTTTTTTTACAATTGGGGTATAGTTAATTGTCTAAGTGGGTTGCTCTTTCAGCTAAAGACATGTTTTAGAGTCTCTGCCCTCCTGGTAACAATTAATTGATTACTAAATAAGTTAACGATTATTTAAATAATCGATTTATCCCGATTAATAGTTTCAGCCCTAGTTTGATCACCATGTTTTTCTATACCAAGCTGTCTGCATAGTTACAGATTTTCCAAGCTGCACAGAGTGGCTTCGGCGCTAAAATGATTGAATATTGCTGTGTGGACCTCCTGGATCTGTCAAGATTAAACCAAGCCTGAGCCCGGTTCTTCCTGTTAAAGGGGGATTTTTCTCTCCACTGTCACTGTTTGAATGCTCATTTTAAAGGAGTCTGTCTTTATGATTTCATTTAATTGACTCTGTAAAGTTCTTTAAGATAACAAGTTTCTTGATTTGTCTCTACAAAAATACATTGATTCTACACAGAAATCTGAAGCTGCTGTAAACCTAAACATTGTCTTTCCTGATAAACTTGATGCTCTAGAATATGTGCATTTGTCTCTGTTTAAATTCTACAGAGCTCATCTATGTTTCCTACATAGAAGATTTTGGTAGCAATATTCCCCTCTTCTTTCTGTTCCCAATAAGTTGCCACATATCTACTATTCAGGAACTTATTTCTACAAGTAACATTTCTTTTTTGTCAAGAAAAAGAAAATTCTGTTTAGAGGTGTATAAAGGGACTGGATTTAAAGCAGTGTGGTTAGAGATGATACAAACTCATTGATATCTTTATGTGTATCTGGGGGCCTACATGTATACTTAAGAAATCATCAAACTGAGACATTTTTCTCATTATTTTTAAGGTTTTAGATGTAAAACATGAATTTTACAGGTAATGTGTTTTGTTCCCTTGTTTCTCGCTGCAGTGGTTTTGTGACAGTACCGCTCTGGACACGGACGATACTTTGGAGAAGCAGAAAGTATTTAAGTTCAGAGGTGACCTGGCTTTTAGACAAGGAAACTATCAGGTAATTCAACTTGTTTAGTTTTCTTTTACTCGGTAAATACTTGATTCTCCAGCAACTAATTAGAGTGAAAACTGAACAAAAAAATAAAACTGTTTTTAGTTCTTAGTTTATATGTTTTCCAGATGAACAAACAGGCAGAGCTTTTGTGAAGAGAAGAAATGTTTTCATAAAATTCCTAATAACCATTTATATACATGTGCAGAGTGTTATATTTCCCCAGAAATGCCTTAGGGCAACACACACTGACGGCTTTTATGAAATCAAGCCAAACTGATTTGTAATCTTTTAACCCTTTCAGTTATAATGTATAAAGTCTGAACATATCAAATGATGTTTCCCATCTTTTATGTTTGCATTGCATTAAAATTAATGAAACAACTGGTAGCTGATTAAGTTTAAAGCTAAATGATAACAGACTTTATTTCTGCCTTATTCAGAGAGCCTTGGATGCATACAGCAGCTGCCTGCAGTTGATCGCAGACAACAACCTAACCATCAGGCGAGATGTTCTGGAGGGAATGGCTCGATGCTGCACCAGGCTCGGCCGAACGGAACAGGCACTGGAGTTGGCCGAATTACTGGTAATCCTTTTCCTGCAGGCTTTTTCTGAAAATCCCTGCCATCAATGCTATTCATGCAATGTTCAGGAAACCTCTTTAAAATAGTTTGATTACATCAAAAAATCTTATGACACACAATAAGAATAAGAGAGGTTAAATTATCATTTTTTCCCCCCTGTTTATTGATATCTTCACTGTGTGTTTAATTTCTGCAGAGCAAAGAAGCCTCAAACACCTGTCACCTCACCAGTCTCCTGCTGCTTAAAGTATGTATTAAATAAAAGTGTGTTCCTAATCCAAAGTTTTATCTCCAGATATAATGCCAACTCTGTATCTGAACTTATCCAAAAGGTCAGCATCTACCAGAACCATGGCTCTGTGGGGCCTCAAATGTCCTGTCTGCAACAGCTTTGCAGCCTGCTGCCCTTTAACCCCTGGCACTGGCTTAGCCTGGGACAGACGTGTTTACAACTGCTGGATAGAAATCCCAAAAAAGGTATATGTACTTTAATTTCTTAGGTTAAACAATGTTTTCCGCTTGTGTCAATTTAGTTCAAAATACAAATGAAACATCTCGTCCTGTGTCAGAGCACACATCAGAGGCTGTGAATGGTGATTCTGAGAAGGACCAGGAGGGGGCAGCAGAACTCTCTGAGGATAGAGTCTGGCTCAGAGCTTGCATCTGTTTCATCAGAACACGGTAAAACTTTCAAATAAAATAATGCTTTATCATGGGCTACATCACACAGTTCAGTTTCTTTTTTTAAATGTCCTGTAAACTATTTCTGTTCCAGACTCCTGTTGCGAATCCTCCGCCAGCAGCAGTCCTCCTTTGTGTTGCAGCGCAGTGAGAAGGCTCTACAGATTACAGCAGAGGAACTGCAGCGACTAAATCCTAAAGAAGCGACACTGCAGACTGTCACTGAGGTGGGAACAAAGCATGACACGTTCTGGCTTTATTCCCACAATCTAAAGAGAACTAGATAAGGTGTTTTAAAGACAGTAACACCTTCTGTTTTCATTGATGATCCAGGTGATGTCAGAGGATCTGATCCCAGAGAAAATGAGAGAGGACTACCAGGATGGAGAGAGCCTGACCTCTGCATGTTTGCAGAGCTTCAGCGAGCGCTGGTGGAACAGGGCTGTACTGACAGGAGTGTTAGACACTGATGGGCCGCAGCTTAAACCTTAATGTTCAGAGAATAAATGTTTGCATCAATGCTGACAAACGGCAGAGGGTTTAAGATCATGCTAAAAAAAATTTAAACTAATATTTATTTCTTTTCCTAAGAAAAAGAAAAAAAAAGGGCAGTATTGTTTCTATTTCTGTTTTAGTTTTAAATTAGCACAGATGACACATAAATGTAGTTTTAGTAGTAAAGGTATAAGATAATTACTTGTATTTCATAATGAACTGTAATTTATCAGTGTTGTTTATAAGTATTTTCTATTTCTTTAAGAATTTTCATAACCCAAGAAAAACAACAAATATATTTTTAATAATGTTTGTGTTCTAAAGTCCATATTCAATCAAATGAAATAAAATGATCTAATGACATACAGAGACTAAGGCACTATCCACATTGAGACGACATCAGGTGCAACAAATATTTCTTTATTAAAGCTGAGTGTCATGTTTGGTTTAAGGTGCCTAACTCACATGCAGAACACTCAGAGGCAGGAGAAAAGTTCAAAGGTTTATTGAGATGTTTGAACACAAATAATGAACTGGTCTGGTCTGGTCATGAGTGGATCCTGAAAGCACACAGAATAATCAGATCCAGGACTGGTCACGAGTGGGTTCACTGCAGAGGGGGACAGACGAGTTAGTGAGGTCCAGGTATTTTGCAGGATGAGAGTGTGCAGGGCTGTACCTCTTCTGAAGTTGAGCAGAGCGGCAGAGGGGGGGAGACCTTGAGGGTCCAGAGGCTGTCGGCAGGCTGAGGGCTAGGCGGAGGCAGAGCTTAATTTGAGTGCTGGCAGATCACAGATTTGAGTTTCCTTCCAGTATCTTCTGAGAGCGCGCAGGCAGATCTTAGACAGGAACAGGCAGGCAGATTACTGGCAGAAAAACTCTTCAGGGTTTCAGGTTTCAGGCAGGTTCAATCTAGGAAGCAGAGAGGAGAAGACAGATCAGGTTCAGGTTTTCAGGGAGTCAGAGGTTCAGACAGGCTGGTTGGCTCAGGCTTGCTAACCGTTACTGGCAAACACTCTGGCACTGGAGAGACGTCCTCTGCCTCCTTAAATACGGATCTCCTGATGAGCAGATGAGCGACAGGTGGTGCAATCAGCTCCGGCTCCAAGAGATCTCGTAGGCCCTCTGGTGGAGAAAGTGGACAGACCTCCAGATCCCAACACTGAGTATCCAAACAAAGTCAGGATTTTAGGTGAGCATAAACCATTATTTTTGAAACTGGGACCCAGAGTGGAAAAATTAAGAGAACGGCAGGTTTATTTTTTTTATTTTAGACACGAAGATCCGCATCTTTCTTTTTTGTTAACGATGTTGAAGCTCAGCTTGCCTCTGTATCCCACACGCACCCCTTCCTCACCATGTTATATGTTTACCTCACAGGGGCTGAATGCACTAAATAGTGTATGTGTTTGTTTCTGTACGTGTGTGAATACATCATTGTATGTATAAGCAAATGATCAAGTGCTTGTAACTTTGTGTAAAAAGCAAGATATGAATTTGATGTTGCCTCTTTGCAAATTTTTGTGATTTTGCCAGTTTTAGGATGCTCTATGGAGTTATTAAACTGGTTCATTAATTTAGCTCCATTTTAAATCTGTCAGATTTAAAGGCTAATGCACAGACACAGCATAATTTGCAAATGGACTTGTGCACTTTGGCACATTCTTAACATCTAAGTACAGTATTATGCTCCATTAACACATACATTTTATTATGATGGATTTGCATATTTGTATATTACATGATTTCATGGACATCATACTGAATATGCAATATGATGAGCCTATTTTGTTTTAACCATAAATTATAGTAATCTATTGATGCTATGAAACAGCAAGTGTGTGTCAAGGTGATGAACTTATCTTGATTTTAAAAGGCTTAAGTCCCCCGAAAATTTGAAAATCATAGTTGTTCGATGCTGTAGCGCACATATTTATTTATCGTCTTACTAGGGAGTGCCAATATGGCGGCTGGTCACTACACAGCACCCTCTACTACCATCAGCCCATCAGCAATCCTGTGAATAAATAGAGACCAGTGACCTGGATCCTGAAAATAAAAATAGGAGGAAAGGAAGCTATACAGTCCATATCCTGCCTCACCTAAGAAAGAGCTGCAGTATCCCACGGTGCACAGATCGCTGCACAGTGTCCTCTTGTCATAGGGCGTTTACTAATTGTCTGCTTTAAGTGAAAGAACTCTAAGAGCAGGATTGGTGAGTGAAAAAGCTTATGGTGCACTTTTCTACTGCAGCTATAGACATGAGCAGGAATTCAACAGGAAAAGACTAATGTTTTTACCTCTTGGTCCTTCGTTTTCTATCTTGTAGGCATATACTATAATGATTTAAAAGAGACAAGACACGGGCTGCTAGGTGGAACAGTTTCTAACAATGTTGCCCTGCAGCAGGAAGGTTCTGGGTCAATTCCTGGCCCAGGATCTTTCTGCATGGAGTTTCTCCCTGTGCATGCATGAGTTCCTCTCCAGGTACTCCAGCTTCCTTCTACTGCCCAAAAACATGACTGTTAGGTGGACTGGCTTCTCTTGTTGTTAGGGATGTGTGTGTGTGCATGGCTGTATGTCTTTTTTTGTCTCTGTGTTGCCCTGAGACAGAGGGTGACATATCCAGGGTGTACCCCACCTCTCGCCCATAGACTCCCGCAGATACGCGCCGGCCCCACTGTGACCCTGATGGAATAAGCATTAGAAAATGGATGGATGGAGGCAAGGCACTGCCTGAAGCACAGAGGCTGTTGGCCAGATTTAGGTGTTTGAATCCATGGTACCATCACAGGCCCAAACACAGAGGCTGTTCCTTAAGCTTGTCGTTCACAATTTAGCTCTTTGTGCAAAATAATAGACTTGTGAAGATCAATGCTGGACATTTTTAGGACAAGAAAAAGTTCCCACATGAGACTGTAGTAAAGACTACATTTGGTCGTTTTGAAAGAATGAGTTATAGAAATTCTGGGCATTTTGTAATTAAATAAACTCAGTAAAAGATTCTCCTTTTTACTTCACACAGCATTTAATTAAGTGATATGAGATAAAATGTTACACCTTGTAAAATCTTAGAGAAACTTTCATATCCAAATATTCAGCTGTTCAGAATCCATAACTCAGTTACTACAGTAATTGACATAAGTGGAAGCTAGAATAATAAACTCTCTAAGTGGTCATTGCAACACTTTAGAGAAAAATTTCTAAATCATAATAAAATCAAAGAGGAGGCAATAATAAAGGAATATTAACATTACAATCAGGTAGAAGTCTAAAATCTTCCTAAAGCAAACAGATAAAATTAAACTCTTCATAATCAGACTTGCTGAACCACAGATGGTCTCCCTGTGTCTTCATGGCTCCACTCATGTCACAGTCCTCCTCTGGGGGGATGTTAGCCCAGCGTTTGAAACGCACAACATTATCATCAACCCAGAACCAGAAGTCCAGGGTGCAGGTGTAATGAAGGCCGAGCCATACGAAGGGACTGTTGGCCTTCTCAGCCTCCAGCTCAGCAAAGGCCTGCATCTCTTGATCCAGGATGGAGGCCAGATCTCTGTGGTTATCTCTGCAGTAGTACAGGGCTTCTTCCCAGGTCTTATTTTTCTTAATTAGTTTAAAAGGGGATGCTTTAACAGAAAAACAAAAACAGACTTTGTTTAAATAAAGTTCTAGGATGCACAAAACTGTAAGGGTCACACAGTTAGAAATTATCAAGTTTCCACAATAATTACCAGTATTATTAAGTTTCCCTGTAATATCCCAATTAATACCTTTAAAAAGTCATATCTTATGGCATTTCTTATTTCACAGTAAAACCCTACAATTCAAAAACCATTTTATATTACAAAACGATCTGTAATCACAGCAACAAAGCATAAATGGCTGAATGGAGAAGGAAAGTAACACGTATAACGGTTTTACAGCTCTACACTAAAGTTATTTAAATGTGATCATATTTATGTTACTTTTAAATTAACCTTTATTTCATGACAATTCATATTTTGCCAGAAAATGCCCGACATTATTTGGAGAAGATTGTGTTCCTCATATAAATAAACTCTCTAACACTCATCTGCCACATTTGGGAGTATGACGCCAGGCAGTCTGCTTTTAAAAGCCTGATATTTACATTGAAAACTGAAATTATTACTAATTATGAGCCTTTCTATAGTGGGAGCTTATGATCACAGACCACATACCAAGCTTTCTGCCAGTGATGTGTATGTCACAAATAATCATATGTTGTTTTTTGGGTATGATCACAGTGACATAGCGCCCCAAAACTGATGACTGAAGCTTATAGACATTGTACTTGTTTGTTTGAAAGTTGGAGATGTTTTGAACCCTGGATAAAGAGAAGAAAAGCAAACATGTAATGATTGGATATAAAAAAATATTAATTACAATCAGCTAGAAACTGTTAACAACTAATAACTTCATATTCAGTCAAAATAATGCAGCTGCCCTGAAGATACTGATTGAGCAGAAAGCTGGAAAATTCACAGAAAACATCACAGACCCGCATGATTTACAGAAGGACTAGGCTATTTGTAGCGTCTGACATGAAACCCAATCATGAACAATTTAGTGAGAATTTAATCAGAATTGTACAGAGCCCCATAACTGACATGGGAGGAAAAAAGAGATACAGCGTGCACATTAAATACTAATTTGTTCGCACGAAATGATAATGCGATATCACTAAATATGAATGTGTTCCTAGTAAATAATAATTAGTTACCACAAAATATTAATGTGTTCCCAGAAAATACTAATTTGTTTCCAAAAAAAAATACTAATTTGTGGCCCCAAAATATATATATATAACGTGTGAAAAAAATAGTAAAACATAATCTTCCTACACACAGCACATCTTCTCAAAGGAACAAAATGTGATTGACAGAGATAGCCTGATCGAGTTTTATTTTAGGCTGGGGATAAGCTACAAAGACATTCTGAGAACAAGGAATCTCCTTAATGAGAGCCGTTTGTATAGAATTGTAAGAGCCAGGTTGCTTCACCAGCTGACGTACAACTTGGATGCTGGGATAGACTTCATTGCAATATTTTGCTCAGGGACCTAACCTTGTGTGGCACATAGACTAATATGACAAACTAAAGCCATGGCATATGCATTAATAGGTGCATCGGCAGGTTCTAACAAAAAGTCAATTGGCTGCAGGCTGCCCTTCCTAATAGTGACCAAAAAGTCATCGGCGGGTACTTCGTGGAGGCATTGGAGTGTTGTGGGGGCTGCCCCAGGCTTGTATGGACTGACATGGGCACTGAGAATGTGGCGGTTAGAGACGTTCAACGGTGGAGAATTATGGAGAATTAAAGGATGGAGGTTTCTTCTCTGGGGATTTCATTGACAAAGCTTTGTTGCACTTCTGTTTCCTGACAATCATTCAGGTCTCACAAGCATATAACTAAATGGTCAATGTTTTTCTTTCTATTAAATGACATCCAGGATGTTTGGAAAATTCCCAGTATAAGGCCCTCCAGGGAACGCCAAATGTCCAGTGGGATACCAGATGTCATGCACATTGCCCCTCATCTTTAGGGTGCAGAAGACTATCTTGTTGCACTGGATGAAGATCCGACTGCATCCACATGTTTAAGTTCGGTCCCATCTGACGCAGATCCGTTTGGTTTTTGCACAATAATAATGGTGGAATCAAACTTGGACTTCCCATCTACCGTGTCCCAGGCAGTTGATTTTTTCACTCTGGCTATACAGTTTTTTACTCTGGCTATACAGTTATCTTCTTCATTATGTACGCGAAAAAGATTTGCGAATGGATTGAGAGCTGTGTCCTTGATTTAAGAAAAAAGTGTAATATTTTGATGAGGCTAGAGCCATGGATGTCTCCTCATTTACAGACGTGTATGATGTAATGACGTGGTGGACTGGAGTTGTTTTAAATGCTTCTCTAACTGTGATGGGGGCCACTCAAAAAATATGTGATTTCGATTGGTAATCGAGATAGTTTGCCAATGGAATGAGTAATTTTACTCTTAAAATAAGATAATTAGATAATATGCACTTGAAATAAGACAATGCAACTGTGTTTTCTTATTTTAAGCAGTGGCACGGGAAGGGGGGTGCTGCGGGGGCTGCAGCCTCCCTCGTCATAGCATCAGCCCCCCATGGTGGGGGGCTGTGGAGTAACATAATATTGTACTTAAAAACATGAAATTATTTATGTATTTATTTCTTAAAAGACTGTGTTTGATATTGGATTAAAATGATGGGCTGTGTATAAGATATAAACTAATGATTCATTATTTTAATACTTCATAAAAAACTAGGCTACTCCCCCGGAAGCTTCCGCCACCTCACATTCGTTTAGGCATGGCTAGCAATAGGCAGCAGAAACGTATTTCTGACTATTTTGAGGTAAGAAATGGTTTTAATTCCCCTAAACTGCGTTAGCGTTATTTATGTGCCTATTCGTCTTAGTCCTGTGGCTGAAGAAGTCTACGCTAGAATAAGGCTGCATATCACTAAATATTATGTCTGTATTAAGCTATTTAGTGATAAAATATGAAATTAGTTAATTTTTTTTATTGTGTGTGTGTGTGTTTTTTGTTTCAGATACGAAATCATTCCCCATATCCATAGTCAAATGGACTTTCAAGACGTTCAATGCTAAGTTTAGGCTATATTTAGGCCATGTTTTATTCAAGTATTCCTGATCCTGTTGATTGGGAGCTGTTGTTTGTTTTGAATGATTAAAAGAGAAGAAATAATAGTTTAAAATTTTGATGCTTTGTTCCGATGCATTTTAAATGGCAGTTTTTGGCGACAAATGTAGGCCTACAATATTATGTTAAAAACGTCAGCCACAGCCCTCAACATAATGACATCATGTGTTTTCCAACCCAGCCATCAGCCCCCCTCGCTTGAAACAGCTTCCAGCGCGCCTGATTTTAAGTGTAAATTGTCTTGTTCCATTGGCAAAATGTCTCTTTTACCTCTTCAATCCAAGAACAAATGCCCTTATTTTAAGAAAAAATGACTTATCTAGATTTAGATTTTTTGCAGTGTGGAGAAAATCCTTCTGAGTTTCTAAGAAACTCTGCTCTTTGTGCTTCCCCTCTGTTTTTGTAGGGACATGCTTGGCCCGGTGTTGTAAGGTTGTGATGTCAAAAAGTTTGTGTTCCAGTGGGTGGTGTGAGTCAGAAGAAGATACTGGTCTTTGTCCGGGGATTTCCTATAAACTTCAATGTTGCGGTTTCCATCTCTTCTTTTCTGACACGAATACCATGTTGTACGCACTTAGCATACATTCACCGGTGACAGTGCTCCTTTTCAGAGGTTTCCCATAGGTCAACAATAAAGTCTATCCCAGCATCCAAGTTGTATGTCCGCCAGTGAAGCGACCTGCTCTTAAAATTTTATACAAATGCCTCTCACTAAGGAGAATTCCTTGAAATATCCAACTTCTCAGAATGTCTTTGTAGCTCATCCCCAACCTAAAATAAAACTTGATCAGGCTATCTATGTCAATCACGTTTTGTTCGTTTGACAAGGTGTGCTGTGTTTAGGAAGATTATGTTTTACTATTTTTTGCACACGTTTTATATATTTTTGTAGCCACAAATTAGTATTTCTTGGGAACAAATTAATATTTTGTGTGAACGAATTAGTATTTCGTGCGCAAGCTGTATCTCTTTTTTCTCCCATGTTATTTCTAGAATTCTTAAACATACAACCAAAAGGTAGATTAAGGTTTTGTAAGTGTATCTTGAGGAATGACTGTTGGATGATACACATGCAGAAACTTAAAGAAGATGGAACTAAATCAATTAAATAAAACATGAGGTTCTTACAGTTTGTTGTTTGTGCCGTTGTTCTGCAGAGAGTTTCCGATGTAGATCTTAGCACCTGTTATGTTAGTCTCACGGCCAGCCTGATCAATATTATAGATAGAGATACAAGAAATGTTGTAAACCCCCTGAAGGTCGATTCTCCACCAGGAGTTTATCTGATTGTCGCTGTGAGAACATGTGGATGGATCCCCATCAAAGGCTCGGTCAGCAGTGTATGATCTGTTTTCATTAACATTAATGAAGGTTGAAGACTGTGATGCTTTCTCCTTCCTCAAATTTATTGTTGGTCCATCAAAGACAGCTTTAGAAGAAAATTTAAAAACTATGAGTTATTTACTTTTTCAGCTTTCAGCCCTTGCAGAGAACAGCAGTGAAACAAAACACCTATGATTGCAGTTTTTCAATTGATATTAGCTTTTATAGTTAATTATTTTAAAATATAAAATAAATATCTTTACTAAAATAACTTCTTTCTTACAGGTGACTGAAAACTCTTCAGAGCATAAGCTGTACCTCCTCCAGTTTGATTCACATGGCAGATTATGAGCAAAGTAAGATATAATTAAGGTACAGTAGCAGGATGAATCTGTCCTGATGGCTTATTTTCAATAAATATTACTTCTTCAATAGTGGAATCTTTGAGCAAACATCTATGATATGGTCATCCAAAGTACAGTTTAGTTTCTTTTGTAATTTATTTGCATAAAAATGTTCAGGGTAAAGGGTACATTTGTGTGGGACAATATGGTGCTGTCAAGTCATCAAAAGATAAAGTTGTAAAAGAAAACAAAAAAAAAAAAACACAAGGGATAGGAAAATAACTAAATATCAAAATAACTAAACAACTAAATATTATCCTGGCAGCTGATAGAAAATACCTAATAAACATAAAATAAAAAAATAACAACAACTTAGAGTTATATGTAAATGATTTTTAAAAACCAAATACATATCTTTCATCACTCAAATGTTGTTGGAGGTATCTAATGAAAGCTTTTAATTCCCTGCATTGCCTGCATTGCCTGTCTGATACTAGTTTTCAAGAACCCTGCCTGTTTTTTGCTGCTGGATGTCATGGTTTTGATTCTGCCCTAGTTTTATTTTTGAGTTTTCAGTTTCACTTTAATCCATGTTTTTCTTTGCTTTTCTAGTTTTATTGGTTTAATTCCTATTTTGTGGTGTTTTTCCTGGATGTATTTGAGTTCTAAAGTATTTCTAGATTGCCCTCTGTTGCCCTCTTGAGTTGGTCGCGTTTTCCCTAGCTTCTTTCTAGACTCTTCTGTTCACACCTGCTCCCAATCTGCTGATTAGCCTGGTCTTTGTTTCTCCCTCCCATATATGCCCCTCCAGCTTCCAATTTGGTTCCACTTTGGTTCATGCAGAATCAGCTCTGATTCAGTTGGATGCAACATGACTTCTTTGTAAATCTACCCATACAGAATCGATACTGGGCAGGGACATTTCAAGGAATTCACTTGGAGGGTCATGCCCAATGATGCGTATTGCTAAGGATCTCTAAGCTGAGACAGAATGATAGGTGAAGAATAATTAACAGAAATATCTCAGCATAGAAATAAAACTAAAAGTAAATGATTTCAGAAGGAGTGATGAGCTGAGAAATGAGTAGGTTGGTCAGTGATGGAGTAAATTAGGTAAATCTGATGGTTAAAGCCAACCATCTTATTCTTTTATCAGTGTCCTTAGATAAGCCACTGATTCTGATCCGCAGGTCACCGTCCACATACGAATTCTCTATACTTCACAGTCGAAATACGGAGCCAATTTTTTGCTCTGCTCCGGTACGTTGGATGCCGAACAGGTCAAGATGAATGACAGTAACCCTAAAAATTTGGTTTATAACCCAGCCCTAATATGAAGGCCTTATTTAGACCCATTTTCTTCCAATGAATCCCTTCAAATTTTCATGTTTTACCACTTGTTGTTGCCATTTGACTTTGCAGCTGGGATAATAAAACTGTGTCTTTGTTGTTTTTCAGGAAGGTCAGCAGATGTGATGGAGGATGTGATGATCAGAGGGAGCTTCAGGAGAGGAAGAACCATCCTTAGGACTTTAGCACATTTCCACACTGTCTAGTTTTGATCAGATGTAGTTTATTGATGCAGATGTAATGATTAGACAGAATGGATGCTGGTAAAAACATCTCCATAGGTGATTATCAGTGTTTCACATCTTTTATTTTATGAGCTAACATAAGTTTCTGTTTTATTATATATATTTTTAAATGTCTTTAATGATGTGTAACAAACCTCACATCTTCATTTTTAGTCAGTGCTTAATACAGCAGTAACAATGAACTATTGAAATATAATTTTGTGTTCGTTTTTTTTAATTTATGAAAAAAAAAGAGTTCCTAATTGTATGGGAAGTTATATTAAATACACACACAAACATATATATATATATATACACATATATACCTCTCTTGGTTCTCTATTATTGCTGAAATTCTACTTACAGATAAGATGGATAAGATAGATAAGATAGATGGGTAGAGACTGGCAAAAGCCAGTTAACACAGATGGACTCCCATATAGATATATTGTTACGAAAGAAAAGTCAAAGAGGTTGTTTTCAAAATTGTACATCAGTATTAATTGTCCAAAGCAAATATGTCAGGGGTTTTTTCATACTGTAAGTAACAATTGTACTTTTTAGTGGATGTAAAGGTGAAACCATTGATTATGTCCTCTTCACTTCTTTCTATTTCTACTTGCAGAGATATATACACTCACCGGGCCACTTTATAAGGTACACCTGTCCAACTGCTCGTTAACACTTAATTTCTAAGCAGCCAATCACATGGCGGCAACTTAGTGCATTTAGGCATGTAGACATGGTCAAGACAATCTCCTGCAGTTCAAACCGAGCATCAGTATGGGGAAGAAAGGTGATTTGAGTGACTTTGAACGTGGCATGATTGTTGGTGCCAGAAGGGCTGGTCTGAGTATTTCAGAAACTGCTGATCTACTGGGATTTTCACGCAAAAACCATCTCTAGGGTTTACAGAGAATGGTCCGAAAAAGAAAAAACATCCAGTGAGCGGCAGTTCTGTGGGCGGAAATGCCTTGTTGATGCCAGAGGTCAGAGGAGAATGGCCAGACTGGTTCGAGCTGATAGAAGGGCAACAGTGACTCAAATAAACACCCGTTACAACCAAGGTGGGCAGAAGAGCATCTCTGAACGCACAGTACGTAGGAACTTTGAGGCAGATGGGCTACAGCAGCAGAAGACCACACCGGGTGCCACTCCTTTCAGCTAAGAACAAGAAACTGAGGCTACAATTTGCACAAGCTCATCGAAATAGGACAAAAGAAGATTGGAAAAACGTTGCCTGGTCTGATGAGTCTGGATTTCTGCTGCGACATTCGGATGGTAGGGTCAGGATTTGGCGTCTACAACATGAAAGCATGGATCCACCCTGCCTTGTATCAACGGTTCAGGCTGGTGGTGGTGGTGTCATGGTGTGGGGAATATTTTCTTGGCACTCTTTGGGTGCCTTGGTACCAATTGAGCATCATTGCAACACCACAGCCTACCTGAGTATTGTTGCTGACCATGTCCATCCCTTTATGACCACAATGTACCCAACTTCTGATGGCTACTTTCAGCAGGATAATGCGCCATGTCATAAAGCTGGAATCATCTCAGAATGGTTTCTTGAACATGACAATGAGTTCACTGTACTCAAATGGCCTCCACAATCACCAGATCTCAATCCAATAGAGCATCTTTGGGATGTGGTGGAACGGGAGATTCGCATCATGGATGTGCAGCCGACAAATCTGCGGCAACTGTGTGATGCCATCATGTCAATATGGACCAAACTCCCTGAGGAATGCTTCCAGCACCTTGTTGAATCTATGCCACGAAGAATTGAGGCAGTTCTGAAGGCAAAAGGGGGTCCAACCCATTACTAGCATGGGGTACCTAATAAAGTGGCCGGTGAGTGTATATATATCTATCCGAAAAAATAAAACAAGGATATTTTTCTGAGCAAATTAGAAATATTATAGGGACTAATCCAAATTTAACAACCAATGAAAAATATTTTATTAATTTAATTACAATTTTAGCAAAATATTTACATAAAATGATTTACCCAAAAAAACATACCCTCCTTTTATAGCTTTAAAATAACAATAACAGTCTAAGTTATCTGCAGCTACTAATAATTTTACATTTCTCTCTTTATGGCAGTAAATTAAATCAAACATACCAGTGATGTTCACCTCACAAAGAACCAGATGATTTTGGCCTGGTCTGAACACAGTGACGTATCGCCCCAACGCTGAGGTGGTAAAGCTGAAGGCAGTCATATTAAGGTTTTTATAGTTTATCTCCTGTCCTTGGGCTGTGATGTTGTAAACCCTGGATGTGGAAAAATATCCAAACAAACAGCTGATCAGACACTGAATACTACTGAACATTATTGTAGCAAAAGATGCAGAAGAAGGAACCACTAAGGAAAGCAGTGAGATTGTGATGGTTACATTTTAAAAACTTCAATGTCTTTCAGCTTTCTGAGACTTTCAGGATTTGTAAAAGAGCTGACTCTAGCATTTTATCTTGTGTTTAAAAAACAAATAAACAATTCTCATCAGGTTTCATTGTTGCTCCCGGCATGTTCTTGAAAATCCCCTGTGTGACGTACTTCTAAAAAAATCTAAGCAAAAAAAGTACATTCAATTCCATGTTTGAAAACAACCACATTTAATACATTGATATGTTCATAAAAAAATTACTTCAAGGTCTGAAAATATAAAATAAATCCCATTAAGGTATCATGTTGTTCTTACAGCCTGTTGTTGGTGCCGTTGTTCTCTAGAGAGTTCCCGATGTAGATCTGAGCTCCAGATATGTAAGCTACTTCCTCTGGTTTAGTATAGATAGAGATGCAGGAAATGTTGTAAATCCCCTGCAGGTCAATTCTCCACCAGGGGTTAGTCTGTTTCTGGGTGCGACAACATGTCTCAGGATTCTCATCAAAGGCTCTGGGAGGGATCAATGGTACCCGTTCTCCATCATCTAAGGTTGAGGACTGAGATGCATTCTTCGCCTTCAGACTTGTGCTCACTGTGTTGCGGACATCTGGGGATCAAATACAAATATATATATATATATATATATATATATATATAATAACTTTTGTGTTTAGCTTATATACATCTTATCCAACATTTTGTCCTTGTCTTAAGTTTAATAAAGAATATTTGATCCTACCTGTTGTCTGCACAGCTACATTTTGGGTTGCTGTAAATTCCAAAGAAGTTATTAAAATAACGCTAATATTTACATTTTTTTTAATCCTTAAAGCTACAGTGTGTAATTTTCAACGACATCTAACGTTCAGACTGCAGACCGCAGCAACATGAACATCTCCCCCCCACCGCTTCTCCCCCCCAACAGTACGGCGAGCGTTACGGGACAAAATGTCTTCCATGATGTCCGCATCACCTACCTTCTCAAGTGATGAGTTTTGTTTACATAGATAATTTTAATACTGCCATCTATTGTTCAGTACCGTCTCAGTTCATCTCTCTCAACTTGCCGTAGTTACTTTCGAGCGTAATGGGCAATCTCGCAATCGCTAGTTTGTTGACTCTGCACTGCCGTAGCGCAAAGATGTCTGCCTCCATGGCTGCGAGACCCGCTCCTATGTAATTATAACGAATTCTAAGGCAACGCAAATATTAAGGTTAAAAGGCTGAGCTCGTAGATGATGATAAATAACATAGTTATGTATAATATATTACATTTCTGACTGTATATCACTGTAATTATTACACACTGTAGCTTTAAAACAACAGATTCAGCTCTTTCAAAGTAGATCTGTTTGTTGTAAATCTGAACTCTTACTCATCTTTTTAATATTTTAACAATAATCAGATAGACATTCAGATGAATAAAATGAGCCACTTACTTATAACCCAGAGGAAAACCAAACTCCACAGCATCTTGGAAGGAAAACTACAATCCATTCCGATGTCCACTTAACCTGAGTGAATTCTGCTTCCTCCACAGTTTTCATAAAAATGAATTTATTACACGCCCTTATTCAAATATACAGCTGTTACCTCAGACGTCATTTCAAATTTAGACCTTTTTTATCTTAAGATCAAAAATAAATATTGCTGTGTCTCATAGGTAAATATGAAAAAAAGTTATGTAAAACAGTTGACAAATACATCTATATAATGTATTTGTCAACTGTTTTATAAAGAAAACTGGCTCTTTAGTTCCCCAGTACTTCCTGTTAATTTACCAACTGAAATAACCCTATACGCTATATTTTTGACTAATCAAATACCAATAGGGTTATGAAGATTTTACTGTCAAAATAAAACTACTGTATCTCACTTCACTTTTTAAAAGTTATTTCAGGCAGCTTTGGAGTGTAGAAGATCTAACGTGTTACAGAAAATAAGACTTGGTGCTTTTAAATCCAGCATTTTATGCTCAGCAGGATGTTTCTCGCTATTATCTGGTATGATCCTCTCTTTTAGCCTCAAAATTTATTTGATACACAAATGTGTTTTATTAAATGTTACTTGCAGCTAATTTACAGATAGGTCAACAGTTTTTTTGTTTTTTTTTAGCGTGAGAGTCTGAGTAAACAGATATTCTTATCAACAGCAGCTCTGTTCTTCCTGTTTATTAGTAACTCCAGTTTAAAGGAAACATTTATGAATGTGCCTTTGATAGACAGAGAAGCCCCACTGATAACAGCTGCTCCAAGTTTTAAAAGAAGCACCACTAAAGTAAATCTATCTAGTTTATATAAGTATCACCACACCTCAACAATTTAACACTGTAACAAAGAAGGACTAATTGTCATCACTTTGTTTTCTGTTATAAACAAAGAAATAAGGAGAAAAGGAAAGTGTAAAGTAGGTTAAAAAAACAAAAAAACAAAACAGAGAGGAGATCATTTAAGATAAACTCTTTAAATAACCCTTAATAATATATATGTATTAAATAACTATGAGAAATGACAATAGAGTTTTATGGAAATCATAATCCTGCTCAGAAGGCAGTGCTTATCAACCAGGCTTGCTTCTAGTTGAAGTGAAACCGAACCCCAGTTAAAGAAGCCTTTTATACAACTCCAGAATGCCACATTATGTAATGCAAAATGGAAAAAAAAGCATTTCAAGGTGTAACAGAATTTATTCCAGTGATACAGAGAAACAATTCCTATACCTCAAGCTTGGTTCTCCACCCAAAGGAAAGAGACTCCCTAATGGGTTTTTAAATACTAAAACCATACACTATCACCCAAAGTCTGGGATTTCAGTATCCGGTCTTGATCCCCACATTACATTATGTTTATATAAGGTAACAGAAATACTCAGAGTAGCATGCATATAACAGTATACAGCTCACATTCCTAATCTATCTCTAATAACCCCCCCTGGTGAGGTGGTCAATGAAACCACCTCAATAAATAAATTGCAGTGTGTGTGTAAATGAGGGCTATCATATATATATGAAAGACGGCTCATTCTGGCATCAGTGGCATCTATTCACACAGGGGAACTGGGGAACTTTTAGATCATTATCCATTTCCTCTTGTCAACTTATGGAAATACGAGTGATAGGAGAAACCAAAGCACATATCCCAGACCAAATGGCTGGTAGCCGTCCTAACAATTTCTGTCCTCAACAGTACCATACGACAGCTCTATTTACTGTTAAATGAGTAATTATAATAATAATAATGATACATTTTATTTAACCTTTCTAGATGCTCAAGGTCACTTTACAGAACATAAAAATGAAAATACAAAGATACAAAAACATGAACATAAAAACAATTATGGGGCGGGACGAGAGTAATGTATTTACAAATAAGTGAGCTGGAACAGGTGGGTTTTGAGTCTGGTTTAGAATAAGGAGAGAGAGTCAATACTGCGGAGGTCAGGATGGAGCGAGTTCCAAAGCTGCGGAGCAGAGCAGCTGAAGGCTCTTTGTGAAGGAGGTCTGACAGATATGGAGGAGCAAGGTTATGGATAACTTTGAAAGTATAAAGAAGGATTTTGAATTGTATTCTAAATGGAACTGGGAGCCAACAGAGCTGCTGAAGGACAGGGGTAATATGATGAAAAGAGGGGGTTCCGGTGATACAGAATGTAACGATTACATTCCCAGTAAGGTCAACAAAAGTCTTGCAATACATTTTATTTAATTGTCCCTACTGAATGTTTTTGTAGCAGTATTCTGATGAATAAAACAGGTAACATTGGAGGTTGGGGATGAATGAAAAATTGGATGTATGGGAGGTATTTTGAGGAGCTACAGTAGATGTTACACATTAGCAGACCACGGTCCACATGTATAGATTACTGCATGTTGTGTGACGACACTGTCTAACTTCATTGCATCCGGCAGTCTGGGTCACCGCTGCAAGCCACTTTTAGACACAGAAGGCAAACCTGTGGCAAGCTGGGCGATGGGAAAGAAGAGGAAGACGATGAGAAAAAGAGAGCGGAGAAAATGTGGACTGCTGGAAGAACTACAGTGAACTGGTGAAAGAAAAGTGAAATGGTGTGCTCAAAGATGGCCCTGCACATTTGAGTGTTGATGATGGCCCTGCATATTTTGAGATTGGCTCATGAACATAATAAAAAATAAATATCGATCCAGGCTCAAAATGAGCATGATATGTGCTTGACAAGGGCTTTGTCGCCATTCAAACACAGTTTTAAAAGCCTTCCAGGGCAGCGTAAATCCTACTTATCTCATTAAGCCTGTAAGACAATAATTTTCTTCCATGAACTTCCTACCAATCTGTGGTTTGAACTGCATTTTTAACTATAGGGCACAAGTTTACTCCTGAGGTTTTGCAGGAGGAATCCGATGCTAGTAAGGGGTGAAGGTTTGCGGTGGAGGGTGGAATAGGCTGTGTACATTCTTTGCTGAAACTTGGATCTGTACTTGGCTGGACAGCTTTGGGGAGCCATAGATTCTGCACTAAAACCTCACTTGGGAATTGCACAAGAGGAATAAATGAGGAGCTCCAGGTTCTGAGGCTTGTCCTAGGATTAGAACAGTGAAGGACAAAGGACAGGTAAGCAATGGGAGAATCAGGTTACAAGGTTACACTGAGAACAAACCTGCAATAAACCTGCACAAAACCCTGCAGACCAAAAGCTCATGACCATAGATGAGGGTAGGAAGTAGATCAACCGGTAAATTGAGAGATTTGTCTTTACCACAACAGACAGCCCGCTTCACAGCAGACGCCGCACCAATCCGCCTATCGATCTCTCACTCTATCTTCTCCTCATTCGTGAAAAAGACTTCAAGATACTTAAACTCCTCCTTTAAAGATGAACTATCAGCTTGTTGCATCTTTCTAGAAGGAACACATAGCACCGCAGTAATTGGACCTGCTCGTGTCTGCCTTCAAGAATTGCATTGATAATTTGGCCGGCAGTACATTTCCTTGAAGAGCCACAGTCCTAATACCGTAACAAGGGGGTTGTGCTAACAGTCACTCAGTGGTCAGACCATAATTATATGTGCAATCAGTGTTTGTGTCTCAACACTTGATTCCAAATCTTCTTAGCAGTTTCCTCTGCATTAGCAGGAGGACAAAAAGTATGTTTGAACAGGGTAACAAACTCATGTTATGAGTAATAAGGCTCAAGAAGCGAAAGCGCTACGAAGGCCTATTGTATTTCAAATTTTTATTATTGTTTTTTTCCCCTAATGAAATGCTTATTTGGAGGCTTTAACATCTAAAAACTCACCAAACTTTGCAAAAAATTTGTCTCCCATGTAAAATTTAGGCATTTTAATGGAAGTAGAAATGGACATTGCCAAACGCCTTCAACAGCGCCCCCTAGAGTGATATGGGGAAAATCGTAAGTCGCAGAGACTTGAAATTTGGCACATAGGTAGATCTCACCATGTGTACTAACATGCATGTGTGACAGACGAAGCCTACCTCTCTACCTCAATTTCACCTACACCCCCCACCAAGACAAAAATGAAGTATTTTAATAAAACTCATATATCTGCAAGAAACTTAGTTTTATTTTAAAAGGGCTTTCATGCTTCTATCTGCAGCTAAATTTAACAGTTTTGAGGAGAGTAAAAATCTTTTGTATACTATGTCCAAAGGTTTAATTTCTTTTGAAATTATGACAAACACGGACATCAATAGTTTTTTTTATTTATTGCTATCGGCGTAATATTGTTGCACTTATAGTTGTGATTTATGAGGACACCAAAAACCTGATTGAAACTTGATGACAAACTGGCTGATGGTTGCAGTTACTTTGACTGTCTGAGCTATTTTTTCTCAAAGGGTTTCATGACAGAAATGATTAAATATCAATTTTTATTCAAATATTATTCCCGGAACATGAAGATGTATGAGGAACATATTTTGAGGGAAGACCCAATAAATGATGAGTCTTATCCACTCCACAGTGAATATACATTGTGTCTTTGGGAAAGCCCTTTGGATTCCCAGTTCATATAAATATTGAAAAACAACCTTTGTCCCAAATGTGATTGAGGCGAAATGGTAACTTTGGATTTCTGACATCCAACTGGAATATAAGGTTCTGTAACTCTCATCTCTCTATCCTCTAAAATCTTCATAACATTTTACAATCAAATGGGTTATCTGACTGAGTGATGCTGTTTACCTGTTTTACTGATCAACGGTTCTTTCCTCAGGTGAATAATAATTTTCTTTATTCAACCATGTTTTACAGGGATTGCATTTGTAATAAGAAATTAACATTACTTTTCATTTTCTATTGATTGAGAACTTCACTGGTTTTTTTTTTTTGCTCCTGCAGAGCAAAGCAGCCTCAAACACTTATCACCTCTTGCTGCTTAAAGTATTTTAAAAAATCTGTGATCCGAATCCATATTTTTATCACCAGATATAATGCTAACTTTGAATCTGAACTTGTCATAAAGGTCAGTCTACAATAACCACTGGATCTGTGGGGCCTCACATGTCCCTTGTCAGGACGCAGGACTATGGACGCAGAAATCGAAGCAGAGAGACAGATGTTATTCACAAAAGCATTTTTAATATATGTTGGATCTGCAACTCAGCCAAACGGACATTATTGAATGTGTTAACATCTGGCCTATCTTGGACAATCTCAGAAGCCAGTTAAACAGACTCTTAGGGTTTTATTCTTTTTCTTTCAAAACTAGTCACTTGTTTATTTTTTAATAGCATGTAGTGTTTTGCATAGATGTTAGATTTCTGTAATCCTGTATTATTAAAATAAAGATATTGGTGTTTAACTTGCAGTTGTGTGAGATTCAAATACAAATTGTTTATCACTCAGGCCAGATCCACCCTCGTTTGGTAATAGTTTGAATAAACAGAGATAAAAATGTCTTTGATTGATAATTCATAACTCTGATGATAACCTAGCCTGGGTCACTAAATTGGTGTGGATACCTGGATTTTAACAGCCGGTCCAGGAACCATCCAGAAGTGAAAGGCATAAACCCTGGTAAGTAAGCAAATTAGAGCTACAATTATTCAACTAACACTAAATTGATTTCCCCTCTGATTTTGAATAAGTCAAATGATTAATTACAAGTCCAGTTCTAGTTAATCATTTATTCATTATCTGCAGGATATCATTTTGCACAACAGCAAAAACAGTTGTATAAACTGAACAGTGATGAGAAACTGGGCAGCGCTAAACAGGTGGATGGAATGAATCATTAAGCTAAACATCGCTGGCTAGGCCAGTGCCATGGCGGTCATGATCTTAGCACTAATGATTGGCCTAATGGAATGAATCATTAAGCCAATCATAGGTGCCAAGATCATGACACTGGCTTAGTCTGGGACAGATGTGTTTAACAGCTGCTGCATAGAAACCCAAACCAATGTATATTTTTTGTAGGGAAGACATTTTTCCCCTTGTGTCAATTTAGTTCAAAATAAAAATTAAACATCTTGTCCTGTGTCAGAGGCTGTGAATGGTGATTCTGAGGAGGACGGGAAGGGGGCAGAAGAGCTCTTTGAGCACAGAGTCTTACTCAGAGCTTGCATCTGTTTCATTAGAACAGTAAAATTTTCAAATAAACCAATGCATTATCGTGGGTGACATTACACAGTAAAATTTTAAACATTGTAAAAGTTACATCTTCACTCTTTTTTTTTATGTCCTATAAAATGTTTCTGCTCCAGGCTCCTGTTGATAATAATTCGCCAGCAGCAGTCCTTCTTTGTGTTGCAGCGCAGTGAGAAGGCTCCCACTGGAAAAACGATCTACAAATAAGGAAAACATTCCTTAAATTAAGTATATTTACCCTTGATTTGAGTAGGTAAATGAGACAGTTTGACAATGGAATGAGTATTTTTACTCTTGAAATAAAGATAATTATATAACATGCACTTGAAATAAGACAATGCAATTGTGTTTTCTTATTTTAAATATAAATTGTCTTGTTCCATTGGCAAGATGTCTCTTTTACCTCCTCAACCCAAGAACAAATGCACTTATTTTCTTAAAATAAGTGCATTTGATTTTGACTTTTTCCAGTGCTACAGATTATAACAGAGGCACTGCATCAACTAAATCCTACAAAAGCGACAATGCTGACTCTCTCTGCGGTGAGAACAAAGTTGTTTGCCCATAGGAAGATGTTACTTGGATATAACCTCACGGAATATCTTCAGAACAGCTCCAAATGACACAAAACTCATATGGGTGAGTAGAACATGATGTAATAACATAAAATCAAGGGCCCAATGTAAAAAAAAAAAAAAAAAATACAGTGTTTCCCTTTAAGCTTGTCATTCAAAATGTAGCTCTTCATGAAAATAATAGAAATGTACAGATCAATGCTGGACATTTTTTTTAAAGAATAATAAAGAAGTTTGCTATTTTTGAAATAATCAATTACACAAATTCTGGGCACTGTGTAATGAAATAAACTTATTAAATGATTCACCTTTTTACCATTTACTTAACTGATATGACAAAATGTTACACATTGTAAAAGGTTACAGAAACTTTAATTTCCAAATATTCAGCTGTTCAAAATCCATAACTCAGTTACTACAGTAATGTACATAAGTGGAAGCAAGAATAATAAACTCTCTAAGTGGTCATTGCAACACTTTAGAGAAAATTTTCTAAATCATAATAAAATCAAAGAGGAGGCAATAATAAAGGAACATTAACATTACAATCAGGTAGAAGTCTAAAATCTTCCTAAAGCAAACAGATAAAATTAAACTTCTCATAATCAGACTTGCTGAACCACAGATGGTCTCCATGTGTCTTTATGGCTCCACTCATGTCACAGTCCTCCTCTGGGGGGTTGTTAGCCCACCGTTTGAAACGCACAACATTATCATCAACCCAGAACCAGAAGTCCAGGGTGCAGGTGTAATGAAGGCCGAGCCATACGAAGGGACTGCTGGCCTTCTCAGCCTCCAGCTCAGCAAAGGCCTGCATCTCTTGATCCAGGATGGAGGCCAGATCTCTGTGGTTATCTCTGCAGTAGTACAGGGCTTCTTCCCAGTTCTTGTTTTGCTTAATTAGTTTAAAAGGCGAATCTTCAACAGAAAAACAAACACAAACTTAGTTTAAATACAGTTTTGGGATGTGCAAAACTGTAAAGGGTCACACAGTTAAAAATGATCAACTTTCCGGAATAATTACCAGCATTATTTTACAGAAAGTTGTTATAATTATGTTTCCCTGTGCTATCCAAAAGAAAACCTATAAAAAAAACTTGGATTGTACAGCATTTAATTATTATTTCACGGTAAAATCCTGGAATCAAAAAACCCTGTTAAATCAAAAATCGTCTGTAATCACTGCAGTGCAGTAAAAAAAAGCAAGGATTTCACAACATTAAATAGTTATACTACAGAGAAATACAAATACATCATTGAACCTGAAGGGGCAGTTTCCTCCTTCCAGGCTGAATGCAGATGGAAATAAACACGTATAACTGTTTACAGCTCTACACTAATGTTATTTGAATATGATAATCTATGGTACTTTTGAATTAACCCTTTTCTCATGACAATTCTCATTTTGTCAGCAAACGCTCGACATTAGTTGCATGAGATTATGTTTTTCATACAGATTATCTTTCTCTAACACTCGTCTGCCACATTTGTGAGTAGGACACCAGGCAAAGACGCAGCATCTGGTGCTTTTTAGAAGCAGAATCTGCATGTTAATGTAATACAATAATGTATGTCTGCTGGTAAAAGACTGACAGTTACACTGAAAATGGAAATCAAACTAGTGAGCCTTTCTATGATGGGAGTTTATGATCATGGATCACATACCAAGCTTTTTGCCAGTGATTTTTACTTCACAAAGAATCATATGTGGTTTTGTTGGTGAGATCACAGTGACATAGCGCCCAGAAACTGATGACTGAAGCCGATAGACATTGTTTTTGTTTGTCTCAAAGTTAGTGATGTTTTGAACCCTGGATAAAGAGAAGAAAAAAAAACATGTAACAATTTGACAAAAAGATGATCAACCACAATCGGCTAGAAGCTGTTAAAAATTAATAACTTCATATTCAGTCAAAATAATCCAGCTGCCTTGAAGATAAAGATGGAGCAGAAAATTAACAGCAAACATTAGAGTAGGGGTGTGGGAAATAATCGTTTTGGCGATATATCGTGATATTCGGCTGCACAATATAATATCGATCTTTCACTTCTTAGTATCGATTTTTTTTTTTAAAAATGGTTACATAAAACATTGATGGGAAAATGGGCTACCACTGCACCACCACTCTGGCAGAAAGCGCTGTGGAGCCCTTTAACTGTGCGTGCAGCACCAAATCTGTATTTGAGGCAGTCACAGTGGAAGAAAACCCCAAAAAACATGGATAAAAATACCTAATCAATATTTTCTGATGAAAATATACAGCACTTGCTGTTTTATCTCATCATTTGATTTTGATAGCTGGGGAAAATATGGCAATATATAGTGATACTGCAATATCGTAATAATATCGTATCGTGACCCAAGTATCGCGACATGTATCAAATCGCAACACTCATGCCATACTCACCTCTACATTAGAGACCTGCAGGATTCACAGAAGGACTAGGCTATTTGTACCATCTGACATGAAACCCAATCATGAACAATTTAATGTGAATTTAATCAGAATAGTCTTTAAAGAAATTCTTCCACATACAACTATAAGGTCGATTAAGGTTTTCTAAGTGTATCTAGAGGAATGACTGTTTCATGATATACAAGCAAATGGTTAAAAAAGGTAGAATTAAATCAGTTAAATAAAACAAGAGGTTCTTACAGTTTGTTGTTCGTGCCGTTGTTCTGCAGAGAGTTTCCGATGTAGATCTTAGCACCTGTTATGTTAGTCTCACCGCCATTCTGATCAATATTATAGATAGAGATGCAAGAAATGTTGTAAACCCCCTGAAGGTCGATTCTCCACCAGGGGTTGCTCTGTTTGTCACTGTGAGAACATGTGGAGGGATCCCCATCAAAGGCCCGGTCAGCAGTGTATGTACTGTTATTAAGAATGAAGGTTGAAGACTGTGATGCTTTCCTCATCAGATTAATTATTGGTCCACCACAAACAGCTTTAAAAAAATAGAAAATTATGAATTATTCAACTTTATATGGTCTTTTTTTTACATAACACTACTGTAGTTATAATTTATTTAAATTGTGTGCAGTACATGTATGTAACTTAAAGGCTATAAGGCAGAAAGCACATTTATCTTTGCATTCATTTTCTGAAGTACGCTCAGCCCTCATGAGAAATTATCTGTTCTTTCAAAACTTTCAGAGTCTCTGTCAGCTATAATACAGGTGTAACTCATAATAATAAATAATAAACATTTTGTTCTGCATACAATAGCAGATAACATCAATGAAGCTGGACAAATAAAATTGCATTTTCTGAATTGATAATAGCTTTTATAGTTACAGTAAGTGTTTTAAAATATCAAATCATTAGACATAAAAGGATATAAGTAAAAACAAAAAATAAATGAATCGCAGATTTAGTATATTTGGAGTATGAACTAAATATATTTACTCAAATAACTATTTTTAAATCTTACTTACAGGTGACTGAAAACTCTTCAGAGTATAAAGCTGTACCTCCTCCACTCTGATTCAGGGGTGGAGCTAGATGGGGGCCCAGAGGTGGACATGGCCACCCTCAGCCACTCATTGGCCACCTGTACCATTTTTTTCACCCTCTAATACAGACGGTGGCAGCAGTAATACTATCAAGAGGAATGTTTAAACTTGTCTCGAGGCAAGACATAAAAATACGACGAAATACGACGAAAAAAACGTCAAAAACAGTGCATAACTTTTCGTACGATTTCATACAAACTCATAATGAGAATACACTGACCACCTAGCTTCAAGATCTCTCTAAAGCCAGCTCTAATTCCTTGTCTCCGTCTTTTCCCTCCTAGTTTCAAACCAAGCCAACTGAACATCCAAGCCTGGACCTTCCTCATCTGTTGGATCTCTCAGGTCAGTCTGCTGCAGCCCTCCTACAGGAGCACACCTGCCTGTCCACCCTCCTACACACCATCACCAGAGAGAGAGTCTATGTTTGCACCTGGACTAAGGACACCATCCCTCCAAATCCAAACGACCTCAAACCCTGTGAGTTTAGCTTTCTCCACCTTCCCACCTCCTCTGACCAGTTATTCATCATCACTCTATCTTTTCCCCAAGCAGAACCCAGGAAGATCCTGCCAGACACCATTTCCTGATCATTGTTAAATAAAGCCTTTTCCTTAATCAAACAAACTGTCTCCGTGGTCGCCCTGATTCAGGGTCGTTCTTCTCTAAACATGACATGCACATCAAAATACTAACATTAAAGTTTATATATACAAAATTCATGCTCTTTTGAGACCCTAATTTTGTGTTTTATGGGGTAAAGAGAAAATTATGTCTCTGCAAAAATATTAATTAATTAATAATAAGTTAAAAATCAATTTAATGTAGATATTAGTACATGTCATATTGACGTGTAGCAGAACAAATTTTGATAACAGTTGGAAAGTAATGACAATGGAAAATATGTTTTCCCCAGACATTTTGTCCACTATACCTTTTATTTAGACAGCATGGATGTTTAAATATATGTATCTATTTTTAATCAAAAGGCTGTAGAAAGGTATAGTTTGTCTTTATTTAGAAAATATGGATGTGCTTGTCCCTGTTGGAACAGATGGAACCTGAGGTTCTGTGGCCTATTCTCTTTTGGCCACCCCTCAGTTTACATTGGTTATTTAATTGCCACCCCTATTAAAATTTTCTGGCTACGCCTCTGCTCTTATTCACATGACAGATTATGAGCAAAGTAAGGTTAAATTTAGTTACAGTAGCAGGATAATTCTCCATTCTGGTGCCTTATTTTAAATAAATATTACTTCTTTACTAGTGGAAGCTTTTTAGCAAACATCTATAATAGGCTCATCCATAGTACAGTCTTGTTTTTTTGTATATTATTTGAATAGAAATGTTCATGGTATAGGGTACATTTGTGTGGGACAAAGATGTGCTGTAAAATCATCAAAAGATAAAGATGTAAAAGTAAACAAAAGCACAGCATGTAAAACAAAAATTAGAAGAACACTACTAAATATTTAAATAATTTAACAACTTAATATTTTCCTGGCAGGTAATCTGACATAAAATATAAAATGATTTATAAAAACCAAATACATATCTTTCTTCACTCAAATGTTGTTGGAGGTTTCTAATGACAACTTTAATTCAAAGCATTGCCTGCATTGCCTTTCGGATGTTAGTCTGCCAAGAACCCAGCCTGTTTTTTTGTTGATGTGGCCATTCCAGGAGGGCCCTGGACTCTGCAGTGTAACACAAAGTCTTCTTCCCAGCTCTTGTTTTGCAGAGTTAGTGGAAAAGATGAATCTTAAGAAGATTTGTAGGGGAAAAACACTGTTGAATTGTCTGGCTGATTGTGGGTTCAGACCAAGCAAGGTCTCCACGCTAATTTCTGCGAAGCCCCCTGGCCCGGGAGTTCACCGCTCTGCATCGCAGATGCACAGGGTTTACACCAAATGAAATGTGAGGAGCGTCAGCTGCGTGAAGCTGACACCCCTCTGAAGTGAAAAAAACAAACAAACAAATAGTCTTCATTTGTGCATGTTTGTGCATTTAAAATTGTCTTTTGTAAAAATTCAAAATAAAAAAATAAAAAATCATGTATGCTATTATTGTTACATAGCTATTAGTGGTTATTTTTTAGGTCATCCAGAAGTCAACTATCCTCCCATTGAGCTCTGAATTTAATCAAAATTATCTAGCCTATCTTTTCATTACTACAAGATATGTGCATGTAAAACTGTCATTTGTGCTGATGTAGTTTTTAAGATTTTTAATTAGTGCTGCACTTGTTACCAGATATTAAGTTATAGCATAACATCATATTTCATTCGTTTGCTGGCATTCAATATAACACTATTTATGTTTACCATATTTAGTGGCTGGAATCATTGTTTGATATTTAGTAAATCACCAACCTCCCAGACACTTCTGGCAAGGTCTTGCTGCCCTCATTTCACAATAAAAGCACAGTTGAATCTTAACATTACGGACTGCTGCTAATTTGTCTATTAACAACTTTTGAATCGCCTTGGAACCCTTGACTTTTGGGAAACCCTAGAAGCAATGAAAAAAAAGATTCCACTTTGGTACATCCAGACGCAGCTCTGATTTGGTCAGATTCAACGGAACTTCCTTGTACATCCACCTAATACAGAAAGCACCGATGATGTGCAGTGGGCAGTGACAGACTGGAGTATAGTCCCTGCTGTATGTGGTTACAGTAGCTTGTATAAGCTATGAGAACAGAACATTTTAAACAGGACGTGCACCAGGAGAAATGGTCTTGTACATGCTACACGCAAATTTAAAAAACACTCCGCAGTCCTCACTCACTGTGGAGGGCCTTATAGCTACTCACACGTACATAACTGGTTTCAGATAGGAATTAATATTGCCGACCCTCTGCGGGAATGCACAAACGGAGTGAGAAGTGGGCAGGAAGGAACACCGATTGGGAAATGCCCATTGAAGTCCTCTCCAAGACAGAAAGTAGTAGCTAGACTTTATTGTCAGTTGTTTGGAAAAAAATAAGTCTGAAAAGTTGCTAAGTAAAGCAACACATTCGCTGAGATTGTGTTGATTTCGATCATGTTGGGATCTGGAGATTTACCACCTTTCTCCAGCAGAGTGCGCTGTGGGTCTCCTGGGCTGGAGCACACCTGAAGCTCATCAGCCCATCAGGAGACCTTCCTACATAAGCAGCAGCCAGACCTTCCTTCAACGCCGCAGTGTTGACCAAGTTTGGTTAGCGAACCTGAGCCTCTGTTATTCAGAAAGAATCTTAGTTGTCTCTAGAGAGAAACCTGATTCTAACCTGCCTCTGTCTTCTTGCTCACAGGAAACCCATCTAAGGTCTAAAGCTCTGGATGAGCTCTGCCTGTAAACCTGCCTGCCTGCCCAAGGAAGCCAAACCTGAAGATTTCAATCAGGACTCCTCCTGCAGCTCTCAAGGAAGAGCTGGAAACTCAAACCAAGGTCTGCCACTCACAAGTCAGAAGCTAGACGCTGCTGCTGCTGCTGAGCACTTTGCTGAACCAAAAGTCTCTGGACCCAACCGGTTCCCTCCCTCACAAAGAATCTGTCTGGATCTCTTCAAGGTATATTCTGAATTAATTAACTCGACAAATCATCTGACTGCCTGGCTAATCAAACTATCCGTCTCTGCAGACATCAGTGATTCCAGTCCCGGACCTGTGCCTGAACCAGTTCATGTTCTCTTTGTGAAAACCTTTCAATAAACTCTGTTAAACTTTTACTCTGCTTCCAGTGGTGTTCTGCATGTGGGTTAAGTCTCTTAAGCCAATCATGACAGATCATACAGGTTGTACAGCGCTTTTGCTAGATTAGATGGCAAAGCGACGATGGTCATTTTAGGGTTAGGCTTTTTTTTTTTACAGGTCATTGTAAAAGCTCTACGATCACTGGAGTTAGGCTTGTTTGGCTGGTATGCTGATAGATCGTGTTCTGATGTGATTAATGACATATTGCTGGATTATTAAAATGTAGTTCAAGCAGTATCGGTGGTTGCTCTCCTAAACAGGGGAGACTCAATGGTGTTAATTTAATCCAGACATCACGTATTGTATTAACACATAAAACACATTACTACAACGGGGGATATACTGATGTAAAGTGCTGTGAAAGATTAAACTCCAGAAATTAAGGCATGTTCACCACAAAATGACTGATCTGACTGAGTGATCACTTTTTCTTCTCCTCTCGACTCATGAGGAAAATCTTGCTGTCTGGCCACCGTCGGTCAAAAGTCCTTAATTATGTTTGCCAATCAGCATTGAGTGTCCAGCTTAATGACCCGTCCCTGCTCTATAGACCCACTAATGCTATGTTCACACCTAATGTGATTTCAGCATTTTTTTATGCTTGTTCACATAAAGGTCAGAGCATCTTTGATGCTCCAGAAGCGTGTTCAGTGTGTACAGATGCGTCTGATGCTTATGCTGCTCCTGTGTTCAATGGCAGAGAGCGGCTTTGCTATATTTGCTGTTATAAGTGGGTAAAAATAGTTTTAATATGTTTTTAAGTGAGAAAGTACACCCCAAAACATTGTCTGTGCAGTCAGTTCATTAAGATTACGATCCTGTCTAAAAAAAAAATTTATTCGGTGTTGGAGCCGCTTAAGACCCCCAGCAGTGCACTGTCACTGGGAATCCGAGAACAGCTACATCAGGCCAGGGTGCCTCTTGGGGATTTTTCTGTTACTTTTCATGGTGGCTGGAAGTAGATGTTAGCATTTTTCTATTATGTGGTACAAACTGAAAGCGCCGGAATAATAAAAAGCAACATATTTTTCAGGCAGGTTACAGCATTTTAGGTTAATTTAGGAATTAAAAAACTGTTTCAGGGGAAAGATCATAGCACTACACATGAACAGCGCTGTCTGCCTCACTGCCAGCTCACAGATTAGCTTCTCTGATTGTTTGAAAGTTCAGTTTTTTCAATTCCAGCATCTGCTGCTTGTGAAGTGCATCATGTGTCTCAGAAGCTCGAGAGTTCTGGTTTGATTGCTCCTATAGGTCAAGATGAACTGCCCTGGCTGTTCGAGACAACTGGAGGACCTTTTGATGTACCTTGATGTGCTGCTTGTGCTGCTCAAATCACATTTAGACAGAAAGAAAGGTTTAGCCTCACTGGAAGTAACATATTTCGGCATGGCTCTACGTTCTCTCTGCTTACCTCAATAGACCCAGGTTCAAACCTCAACTGGGATTTCTCAAATAACCTTTCCCTGTCAGGTTTCAGTGGTGGTTTGAGGACCCAAATGCAGAGGCAGAGGCTGAGGATATTTCTTGCAGTTTAATTAAATAAACAGAGGTAACAGAGGCGGGAATCCAAAAATCCAAAATCAAACATGAGAAATATAAAGCAAACCAGAACTATGGAGACATCTGGGGAAAACCAAACACAAGGAGCCGGGAAGAGATGAGGAACGTAGACCACAGCATGGGAAGACAGCGAAGACAAGGAACCAACAAAGAGTGAGAGCAGAGGGAGAGCATATATAGCAGATAGAGACAAAGGGAGGGCTAACGAGCAGACAAGGTGCAGGTGTGAGAGGAGGCAATGAGGGAGCCAAGGGGAAAGGAACATACACACACAAGAGGGCAATAGAGGACAACAGAAAAACATGAGAACTAATATGAATCTAGAAATTACAACAAAACTGGAATTAAACCAATAAAACTAGAGAATAAGGAGCAAAATAAAGAACAGAACCAAGACCATGACATTCCCACTGGCCAAAAATCCATTTTAACCCGGGAACAATCACCTTCTAGTGGGACCAGCTCACTTAGAGGTTGTTTCTGTTTTTTGGGGGAGATGCTATTCTAATGGATCTGATTGGCTGGATATTCAGCTCCTATTAGTTGGAAGCCAGCAAATGACTAGGTGTTTGGGAATTATTTTCTATGGTAAGTTGAAGATATTACTAAATATATTATGTTCTAAGGTAAGTTGATGATATTACTAAATATTTTGCCATTGTGAAATTAAAGCTGACTGCCCCATAGCAAAATAGTCAGCATTTATATCTGATTTGTCATTGTTCTGGTTCTGTTCAAGTTTTATCTCTGAGTTTTCATTGGTTTTATTTCAATGTTTGTGTTCTAGTTATTTTTGATGGTATTTGAGTTCTTAGATATTTCTTGCCCTCCTGTGTCAGTCTCCTTTTCCCTAGCTCCCTTCTTGCATCTGTTCACACCTGCTCCCAATCTACTAATTATCCTGGTCTTTGTTTTTCTCTCCCATATATCATCCTCCTGTTCAGTCACTCTTGGTCGGTTTGTTGTCATATTGTTTGCCCCCTTGCTGTGAGTATTCCTGGTTTTCAGTAGTTTTAGATTTTTGTGGATTCATGTTTTTGGATTTTTGCTTCTGTTACCCTTTTTTTTAAAAAACACTTTTGCTTTGGTGCCTGCATTTGGGTCCTCCTGTCAAAGCTCCACCGCACCTGACATGATGCTGTCAAATAAAATTAATTGTTTTAATCATCTGTTGTATACCTGCAGCTAGCTAATTGTTAGCATGGTAGGTGTTATCCAGTTTAAATGGGTCCGATTTGGTCCTTAATTTAGCTTATAAAAAAATCTCAACTCACCTTTTTAAATTACAGTTTAATATAAATATTAAGTCAATAAATAAAACCAAAACTGAAAAATTATCAATTGGATATTATATGCTAAGAATAGAAGTTTAAACTCCCATAGGATTAAAAAAAAGTTCTCTATAGCAACAGATTTAAGTTGCTGTGGATTCTAAAAGCTTTAACTGGTTTTGAAACTGGTTTCTAAACCATCAAACTACTAGAAAGCATGTTTAACTTTTTCTACTGACTATGATAATGACATGGTTAAATTAATTTGAGTTAAAGTTGCTTAGACAGACAACAGATCCAAGAGAGCAGCATAAGTATCATCATTAAAGAGAAATGTTATTGTGAAGACCAATCATTTCAGATTTTTAGTTGAATTAACCAGACTGACTCAATTAACTACTGAAGTGTGATGCATAGGATCACCAAAGTGTATAATAAGTCGTTTATTGTATTCTCCATGCTTTTAAAGAACTTATGTTTAAACAAAAGTGATTTAACACCATAACATTAACCAAGTGGCTATTTTTTCATTTGAATTTGTTTTATTTTTAATCAGTATTTGTAATCATGCCTTAAAGTTGATGATCCCTAAACTGAGACAGAATGATAGATTAAGAATAATTAACGGACATATTTCAGGATAGAAATAGCTGAGAAATGAGCAGGGTGGTCAGTGATGGAGTAAACTAGGTCAAACTATTGGTTAAAGTACACCATCTTATTTTTAATCAGTGTTCTTAGATAAGCCACTGATTCTGATCCCTTTCTCCCGACTGGTTGGCACATCCAGACACATAATTGCTACCTACCACCATATAAAGGCCTTATTTTAGGATACAGTTTAAATTTTTTTCCAATGAATCGATTCAAAACATATTTTAGCACTTGTTGTTGCCATTTGACTTTGCAGCTGGGATAATAAAACTGTGTCTTTGTTGTTTTTCAGGGAGGTGAGCAGATGTGGTAGAGGATGTATTGATCAGAGGGAGCATCAGCAGAGGAAGAACCATCGTTAGGGTTTTAGCACATTTCCACACAGTCTTGTTTTGATCAGATGTAGTTTATTGGTGCAGATGTAATAATCAGACAAAATGGATGCTGGTAAAAATGAATCTTCATTAAACCTTGCTTTATGATGCAGTGTTTCCAAACATCTACTACGGCAGCCTCACTATAAATCATAGCTAGCTTCTGCTTCACAAACAGGAAGGTAACATATCCTGTTTTTAAATGAAAGCTTGACATCTCCATGAGTGATTATTAAAATTCAGTTTTATTATATTTTATTAAAACGTCTTTAATCATGTGTAAGAAACCCCAAATCGTCAGTTTATTTAGTCAGTACATAATACAGCAGGAACAATGAACTATTAAAACATAATTTTGTGTTTCTTTGTTTTAAATTTAGTATGTCATGAAAAAGAGGTCCTCATGTTATGGAATATATATATATATACTTCTAGAGAAGAGTTTAACATGTTGATCAGTTCTATTCCCATCAGTATTGTCTCTTTAGCACAAAGCATTATAATGGCTACCTCTCTGCCTGTATCACTTGGTTCTCTATTATAGCTGAAGTTTTTAAAGTTTTTTATCAGGAACCAGCTTTTGCCAGTCTACCTCTATCTGTAAACACAGATGGACTCCTATGGACAGGAAACTCTGGAACTTCAGATTCCTATTACCTGATCGACATATTGTTATGAACAAAGTCAAAGAGGTTGTTTTCAAAATTGTACGTCAGTTTTATTACTTGTCCGAAGCAAATATAAGTATTTTTTCTTCTGTAAGTAACAACTGTACCTTTTTAGTGAATGTGAATTAGAAACCATTGATTATGTCCATGTCCATGTCATGTTCTTTCTATTTCTATTTGCAAAGATGTATATTCCATAAATGAAGGATATTTTTTTGAGCAAATTAGAAATGCTTCTTATAGTAACTTATCCAAATTTAGCAACCAATAAAAAATATATTATTATAATTCTAGCAAAATATTATCTACAATGATTTGCCAAAAAAAAAAAAAACATACCCTCCTTTTATACAGTAGTAGCCATTCAAAATCTCCCCACTTTCCTTGATGGGCCCTTGGCTGGTCCCCTACAATTCCTTTTTAAACATAGATCTTTGTACCAAAATGTTCTTTCTGTCATAATTGGTGGACATTAATATCTGAAGAGAAGTGCCTGGTCAGACCCTGCAATAGAGCCCTGCACTCCCGCGGGACTCACGGGACCCAACGCAAAGCAGTGCGGCGCTGGACAAATATTAAATGTTCATTGCGGATGCGGACGGGAGTGGTGATAAGCTGCAGTCCCGCAAACTAAAAACGTGTTTTAAAATGTAAAATAAAGTCATAATTTATCAATCTATGTCTATCATATATAGGCCTACATCACAATGTGCTGGGTGGGGCTCCATCATATGGGGTTTAAAATGATTAATTATAACTTATTGTATTTTTATTTCATACGTGAATGTGATGATGAGTGCCATATAAGATTATGCACAATATATTATTCTTAATATCCTCAGTAGATTTTGGTAGGTTAGTTGGGCATTGCTGTGAAGCTCGTGCCACCTAACGCGCGTCATACACTATGCGGTGAAGAATCCGCCAGTAATGTGCTCAGCTAAGCACAGTGTGTTTAATTACTCAAACTAATAACTCGTATTGCCTTGAGCACTATGCGAACGTTGGAGTCATGCGGAAATTGCGGGCGGGAACGGGACAAACTATTACAGGTGTGGGCGGGAGCGGGACTGAACACTGCGAGAGCGGGCGGGGGTGGGACTGGGAAATCTGTCCCGCGCAGGCATCTACCCTGTAATACAATGAAAGGGTGGAGCCGGAAAAAAAAAAATGCACTCCCAGGAGAAGGAGGAGGTCACTGCAATGGCTGGGAGTTGCAGGGAAGTCTGCTGTCATTTGGCTGCTGTTTGACAGGGAAGGACCATTTTGAATAGCTGCTACTGTACCTTTAAAATAACAGAACTTCGAGTACCATTTAAAAATATGGATAAAAGGATAAATCAGTCAAACTAATAAAATCACTTAATCATTTTAATATATATATGTAGCAGACCTCGAGGTGTTTTGATTCATTTAGGTTGTGTTTTGTTGTTTTTTACATTTTGTTGTATTTTTTCCCTGTACTTTGTATTTTTCTGTTAAGTACCAAATCAAACCTTAACTTCTTATACTTAAGAAAAAATATATATAAACAAAAAAGATCATATAGCTTAAAAGTGTATTGATATATCTGAAAAATGTCCAAGTTAAAATATTGAGACATTTAAGCATCAAACTATCTGCAGCTTCTAATAATTTTATGTTTTTCCCTTTATGGGGGTAAATTAAATCAAACATACCAGTGATGTTCACCTCACAAAGAACCAGATGATTTTGGCCTGGTCTGAACACAGTGACGTATCGCCCCAACGCTGATGTGGGAAAGCTGAAGGCAATCATATTAAGGTTTTCATAGTTTATCTCCTGTCCTTGCTCTGTGATGTTGTAAACCCTGGATGAGGAAAAATATTCAAACATACAGCTGATCAGACACTGAATACTACTGAACATTATTGTGACAAAAGATGCAGAAGAAGGAACACCTAAAGAAAGCAGTGAGATTGTGATGCTTCCATTTTAAAAACTTCAATGACTTTCAGCTTTCTGGGACTTTCAGGCAAAAAATATACTTCCATGTTTGAAAACTGCCTCCAAAGACAAATAATTAAAAACAATTACATGGAATACATAGTCATGTTATTAAAAGTATTATTTTAAGGTCAATAGGAAAATATAAAATAAATCCCATTATTGTATCATGTTGTTCTTACAGTCTGTTGTTGGTGCCGTTGTTCTCTAGGGAGTTCCCGATGTAGATCTGAGCTCCAGATATGTTAGCTACATCATTTCGTTTGGTATGGATAGAGATGCAAGAAATGTTGTAAATCCCCTGCAGGTCAATCCTCCACCAGGGGTTAGTCTGATTCTGGGTGCGACAACATGTTCTGGGATCCCCATCAAAGGCTCTGGGAGGGATCAGTGGTACGTGTTCTCCATTAGTCTTTATCCAGTCTAAGGTTGAGGACTGGGATGCATTCTTTGCCTTCAGACTTATGCTCATTTTGTTACAGAGATCTGAGGATCAAATACAAAAAAAATAAATAAATGATATTTTTGTTGCATTTAGCTTATAGATAGCTCATCTAACATTTTGATTTATTTAAGCAGAAATGATCTGTTTAACAAAGAATATTTGATCCTACCTGTTGTCTGCACAGCTACATTTTGGATTGCTGTAAATTCCAGAGAAGTTATTGAAATAACGCTAATATTTACATTTTTAAAAATCTTTGAAAAAACGATTCAGCTCTTTCAAAGTAGATCTGATGTTGTGAATCTGAACTCTTACTTCTCTCTGTAATATTTTTACATTAATGAGAAAGACATTCAGCTGAATAAAATGAGACCCTTACTTATAACCCAGACGAAAACCAAACTCCACAGCATCTTGGAAGGAAAAAAAATGTTATCCAGTTAGTGAAAATAGTTGTAAACAACATACTCAAATTAATGACGGTCTTTCAGAAATGAAACTAGGCAAAGAAAAAAGAAAACTTTCTGTCAGTTCATGTTTAACAGCCTCCCTCACCTCAGCAGTTGGTCCTCGTTCCACTCTGATGTTCACTTAACCTCCTGAGTGAATTCTGCTTCCTCCACTGCAGCTTTTATAGAAATGAATTAATCACACTCTAATTCAAATATTTAGATGGTAGCTGATAGGTTCATTCAAATTCAGACCTTTGTATCTTATTTACATTAGATAAAAAATAAATATTGGTGTGTCCCATATGTCATCTTCACATTGCAACCATAAAATGTAAATATGCCCTCAGTTTATTAGTGGTATTTCACGTATATACTTTTACACAGTAACAAAAAATGGTTGCTTTGTTCCAAACTTTTTCCTGCTACTGAAAATGTTGTTTTTACCACGTGAAATAAACCTTTACCCTACATTGTTTGGGGTTTCACTAATCAAATATGACCTCTTCAGATCATATTAACTTTAGTCACCTCAGCAGGATGTTTCTTGCTATGTGTTTTTATGAAATGTTATTTGTGTCTACTTTTCAGATAGGTAAATACATTTACTTTTGTTGATCATGAGAGTCTGAGTAAACAGTGAGCTTTTCAACAACAGCTCTGTTCTTCCTATTTCTTAGTAACTTCAGTTTAAAATAAAAAGTTTATGAATGTGCCTTTGATAGACAGAACAGCCCCATTGACAACAGCTGCTTTTATAAGAAGTACTACTGAAGTAAATTTAACTAGGTTATCTAAGTACCACCATACCTACACAATTTAACACTGTAGCAAAGCAGGACCTTTGTTTGTCTGCTTTTTTCCTGCAATAAACAAAGAAATAAGGAGGAAAAAGGTACATGTGAAGTAGGTGAAAAAAAAGAGAAAGGTGGCACAGTGAGTAGCACTGCTGACTTGCAGCAAAAAGGTTTGATTCCCAGCCCGGGGTCTTTCTGCATGGAATTTGCATGTTCTCCCTGTGTATGCGTAGGTTATCTACGGGTATTCCGGCTTCCTCCTTCAGTCAAAAAACATGCTGTTAGGTAAAGTGTGTGCACAGTATGCATCTTTGTGTGTCTCTGTGTTGCCTGGCGACCTGGGAGGGGGGTAACCCTCCTTTCACACATTGACAGCTAGAGATAGGCACCAGCACCCCTCACGTCACCAGCAGGGATAAGTGTGACAGAAAATAGATAGATTGGTTCAATGGACATAGAAAAGCAGCCAAGAGGTTTAGTGGTTTGTTCCAACCTTGACCTGAAAATCCAACGTAGTTTTTTATGATACCCACAGTAGAAAAACAAAACAAAAATTTATCTATTAACACTTTTAGTTATGTCAGTCCCTTTTATATATTTTTCATACAGTCCTATTATTAACTGTAGTGTAAGTGTTACTTTTGTCATTTTCTAAATGTATTTTTTCTTTACACGTTTTCAGAAAATTCTGATGAAACAAATGAGGGATTCAGACTTCCTATCTGAACTATGAACCAGCTAGGTCATGTCTGAGCTAGAAGCACTTGAACAGAATGCATTATGGGATTCCTCATAGGTGATTCTCCTCAGTTCCTCTGACTTGATCCTGGCCTGTTTGGCTGTCAGTATGTTGCAATTCCTGGCATTAAAACTTTGATAAACAAGATCAGCTGTTTGTGTTTACATTTGAGGAAGTATGTAAGGAAGCACTGCATGAAGCATGGTTAGCTCTCTCTACGTTTCCATATCTCACTCTGAACACAAGGCTATACCTTCCTAGAATAAGATTAAACTTCTGGTTTAATAAAACTCATTATACTAATGATTGAACGTTGTCCATCTATCCATCCATTTTCTTACACGCTTATCCCAAGTGGTGTCACGAGGGGTGCTGGTGCCTATCTCCAGCTGTCTACAGGCGAGAGGCAGGGTCCACCCTGGACAGGTCGCCAGTCCATCGCAGTGAGTGAAGGTTGTGCAAAACTTTCTATTTATTATTTAGTCTTTGTAATATATATTTCTATGACTGACTCTTTCTTAATGCAACTAGAACACTGGCAGATTTCCTGCATATTTATCGCCCACTAGGTGGGCTATTAGCAGGCCTTGGAATACCTAGGAAATCCCCTAGCAGTGATGGAGAACCTGTATGAGAACAGGGAAGTCTATGAGTCTCTTTTGAGATTGCTGCCCCATCAGATTGAACAAGTTATCAATATTGTTATTGAGGGGGGGTTGGCCTGGTGGTAAGAGCAGTGTGCTTGTGCTCTGAGGGTCTAAAGTTCCCGGCTCTAATCTTACTCTGACCAGAGAAGTTGCTTAGGGTTACAGAAGGCAGCTGCTTACCAACCAGGTTCACTTCTTGTTAAAGGTGCCCTGAAACCCAGTTGAAGAACCATTTTATACAACTTCAGAATGTTGTATAAAATGATTCACAAAATCATCAAATCTTTGCACATTTGTACAGGAGGAGACATCCATGACTCCAGCAATGTCAAAATATTACACTATGTTCTTAGATCAAATAAACTGGTCTCATTCATTTTCCAAATCTTTGCCACTTACATAACAAAGAGGTCTTTTTTATCCTGACAGACGAACTATCCTAATTAGATAAACTACTTGGAAAAACATCAGTTCTGATACAAACAGGCAGATTGAGGTTTATTAGGGCTCAAGCAGACTTACACATAATCAATTAAAATAATTCTAACAAGTGTTTTTATTAATTTCCAAATGTTTCTAGATGCTGATTGTTGTACAGTCAGGTTACAAAGCACTGCAGAGTAGAGAGTCTGCACTTCTAAGCGTTTTCAACCATCTCTTTTAAATGACTGATTGATTGTTTATTGTTTTTATTTTAGTGCTTCAAGATCTAAAAGCAGCCTCTGACACAGCGGATCACACAATCCTTTTAAACCACTTGGAAAACGTCTTGTTGTTTAGGAGACGCTGGTTTAAGTCCCACATGGTGGGGAGATCGTTTGGTTTTAAAGTAGGTTTAATACAAAAAATCTGCTGTAATTCTCTCTAATTCCCCCATTCCGCAAGTTATTATACATTTAGTTTGGGCCTATGAACCATTGGTAAGCCTTTATTTCTGTTAAAACAATTCCTTAATGATGTATCTTATCACGGACCATTATTTATGTTATCATTCTTTTGTGATATACCTACATTTCTATTTAGTTTTAAAATAAATTCATAGTTATTGGAATCCATATTAATAACTTTGAATTATCAGAGGTTCCGACCCAAACAGGAAGTGGGCGATAAATATGCAGGAAATCTGCCAGTGTTCTAGTTGCATTAAGAAAGAGTCAGTCATAGAAATATATATTACAAAGACTAAATAATAAATAGAAAGTTTTGCACAACCTTCCAAGTCCAGGGTCAGACGGGTCTAGAAGAGTGCCCACACAGACATGCACAGATGCAGACAGGCAGGTTCAGTTGCAGACGGGTAGGCTCAGTGGTTGAGAGAACAGAGACCAGACGTTGTACCAGAATTTCTGGAGGAAACATTAAATGAGGAACCTGTCAGAATTAGGCAGGTAAGTGAAATTAATAATTAGGGTGAAGCTATCAGGCCAGATCATGACAGAAGTCTGCTTTCGCATCTTTCTCCTGCTTAGTTTATGTGGGGTTTTTTTTTTCATTCCAAGGTATCTTAGTCTGGTTGGGGGGGGGCTTAATTGTTCATTTCAGTCAAGTGCCTAACTCTGCCAGGTCTCTTGTTATAACTGATCTCATCCACTTGCATTTTTTCCTTTATATTGGGCTCAGTTCCAGCTATCAGGGCCAGATCATTACAAAGGCTAGCCTCGGTCAGCATTAGCCTCTCCCCACCCTGGCAGTTTTTCCCTAATGCTCCCTTGATCCTCCGCTGTTATACTCTATAGCTAGACGTTGTTAGCTGTAGCCTCTTCCCGCCTTGGCACCGTTCCCCAGCTGCAGATTTTTTATCATCTTTGCCTTTATGTTTTCATAGAGGGCCTTCTAGGAATTGAAAAATCATAGACTAAACTGTAAAATCTAATGAGAGTACTGTTTACCTCTGTGGTTGCTTAGGAACATTTTATGCACTTAAAATGGAAGTGGTCATTGCAAGGCTCGCACTGGGATGTCACTGTAATGCTATCTATAACATTTTACAGATTCCTTCTATTTATTTCCTTCATGTACATTTCTTAACAATGTAATTTACATAATACAGTTTTGGTAATGCAGATTAAAGATTGGTTTATACTTGAGGCATCCTCAAAGCATTTAAGACTTCCACACCCCTCTGCATGAACTCTGTGCGGAGAAAATTTCTGCATGAAGCACCTAGGACAATTTGTAACTACGTGGACAGATGTGCACGGAAAATGTAGGGAGTAAGCCAACAGACATCTATAGACTACCCATTATTTAGGCCATAAATATCATCATCAACAGATTGCTGAAAAACTACAAGAAAGAAATTACTGTGGCTTTAAAACAGCATGAAGAGGCTTTTATAAAGTTGTAAACAGCTGTGTTCTTTACTTCCCAGTGTAGTGGTGTTGTCATCTATATGTTTGAGCATGTTGACAGAGCCGGCCAGACTGAGGGAAAGCCGCACAGAGTATAAATGCTGTGACGGGTCCATGTGTTAAGCATAATGAACCCTTTAAAAGTTGTTCGTCGTAAATATTGTTGATTTTGCAGTGTGCTGTGAATGTCATTAAAGGCAATTCTTTACTGTTAACAAAAAGTTATATTTACTATCTTTAGTTATTTATATTTAGTTATTTCGAATATTTTAGAAGAGTGGGAGCTGATTTTCATTTTTGTGTAGAAAATTGAGACATTTAACAATTGTTTTTTAAGTGGCTTTGGTTCGCATGATTTTATTAAGTAGTTGTTACCTCTAGGTTTGTTCAAGGTCTGTTATAAACTTTCACGCTCTTTATCATCTAAGTTCTGAAGTCACTGACCTGAGTCTCCATGTTTACAGAGTATCCATCTGACCTGTCTGCTTGAATTCTGGGTCCAACGTTCTGAGCGCCTGAAACCAAAGACCCAGAGCAGCAGGTCATGACAATGTTAGGTTGATCCATCCTCTGTGGTGGGAAAGCATGCCTCGATTCTAGCTCTACCTGGAAAATACAACCTAAAATCAACTGGATTGCACTGTAACAATTAACAGTCTTCTTCTGTGGTTTAGTGTTAATAGAGTACTTTGGACCAGCAGACTGTGAAGTCATGGCGGAGTAGGATCCACATACAAACCTTTTCTGATGTTTCCAGTCCTTCACCCTCTTCAGTGATCGGTTTTTCTTTAGATTTATTTAGGTCTTTAGAAAACTTGTGAAGCTGGGCAATCCGTTTTGCAGCAGCACAAACAGATGTGTCTAGGTCACAAATTTATTTTTGTCATTGACATACGATGGGGTCATGACCTTGATGTTAAGGTTAATCTTTCCATAAAATTGGTTTGTGGATTGAATGCTGAAGTTCCCTTGTGTGTGAGATTTCATGTTTAACAAATATCTTTGAATATAGAGAAGGAACAAACAGAATGAATATATGTTGGCCCACCCAGGAAGTCAGAATCTTTTTGGCTAAGTACTCGGAGATTATCTCTGCAATTTCCTTGGTAACAGGAATGATCTCAATCTGCCAAGAGAAATAATCAAGCAAAAGAAGGAAATGGATGTCACCCCTAGAGCTCTTTAGAAAAGGTCCCATAAGATCCACACTCTGTCACCTCTGTTTGGTGTTTCAGAGGTTTGGGGATTTGTAAATTTGACAGTATAATAGTAAATCAGGAAATGTAACTCTATATTAAATGAAAAATTGAAAAATACAAACTTTAATGTCAGTCGTTTATAAGGCCCGAATGTTGTCTTAAACAAATTGTTGGGATCCTCAGGCTTGCCCACCAGAGGGCGCCGAGGATCCCCTTCTGCTCTTTGCTATTTTCCCTTAGGGCTGGAGTTACTGTGGGGATCTAGAGATTACCCTCTGTCTCCAGCAGAGTGCGCCGTGGGTCTTCTGGAGCTGGAACCTTCCTGCACACCTGTTGCTAATCCTCTCATCAGAAGACCTCTCCTTTATAAGCTCCTGCCTGACCTTGCTTCCACGCCGCAGTGTTGATCTTAGTTGGAAACCTGTCTCTTCGTGAAAGCTCTGGATGAGTTCAACCTCCTGTCTCTACGTGAAGCTCTGGAAGAGCTGTCTCTCTGGCGACCTGTCTCTGGCCTGCAGCTCTGGGAGAGTTGCATCACAGGAAACCAGTCTCAAGCCTGAAGCTCTAGGAGAGTCTAAACCAGCTAATCTGCCCTGGTGAGCCAACCCGAAGATTCCTATGTGGATTAAACCTGAAGACTTCTATGTGGAGTTTCCCTAGATGTTCCCATGTGGATTTTCCCCTGTTGTTCCCTGCTAAGAGCTGGAGGCTCAGCCTGAAGAATCCTTCGTGTTTATCCCCTGTTGTTCTCTGCTGTGAGCTGGAAGCTCAACCTGAAGAATCCTTTGTGTTAATCCGCTGTTGTTTTCTGCAGTGAGCTGGAAGCTCAGATCAAGACCAACCATGCTAAGCAGAAAGCTAGATGCTTAGCTTTTCATGAACTCTGTTAACCAACCATCTCCCGTTTCAGTAAAGTCTCCAGTGAACCTGCTCCCCTGCCTGAATCTGTTCCAGTATTCCTGTGCTTGTGTTCAAAATAAACTCTTTGAACTTTTACCCAGTTTTCCCATGTGTGTTCTGCAAATTGGGCTTAAAACTAAGAACCCATCATGACACAAAAAACGTAATACCAGCTTTTAGGGGTTAGGGTATCATAACGTTTTTACATTTTATTTGAATAAAGCAAGGTTAGTTTTTTGTGTTTATCTGTATTTTTTACATTCTCCAAAAAACATGCAAATGTCATAATGTGGAAATGTCTTAAAACATTTTTTCAACAAATGATTAAATTTTCGGAATCAGAATCAGAAATACTTTAATAATCCCAGAGGGAAATTACTTTTTTTTTTTACACGCTCCAGATACAATTTTATATATATTTAAACAACAAACCACACAAGATAATAAGGATATAAATATATACACGTATATCTCTTTTGTGTAAATATATATATATATATATATATATATATATATATATATATTTATTCATGTATATATATATTTATATATATGCAGATGTATAGCTACATCTCAGTATTTACTAATGCTTTATTTATTGGAGAAGAGTGGTGGTGACAGATTTAAAGGAAAGACTACACAAATTCAGGCCACATAATTCTTTTTAATGTACGCATTTCTAAATGCAGTTCATGCGAACTGATCCACGGTTAAGAGTAAACACATTTATGTTATGAGATGACGTGTTGTGAATTGCTGCTATATAAATACACTGAATTGAACGGAATTAATGCATTGGCTCTGGGTATGCCTGATGAGTGTGTTGAGTTTTATAATGACAAACCTTCAGATTAAAAGTTGTAATGAATGCAGAATTGGTATAGAGTTGTTGATACTAGCCCTGCTACTGAAAATAAATATATTTTCCAGAAGGAAACATTAACAGCACAAATATAAAGGCTAAAAAGAAAATTGCTTCTTTTAGAGAGTGTTTTATTTTTTTATTGTCATCCTTCATGTCCATGTGAATGCCATCAGACTTAAAGGTATTAAAAATTGGTTTCATGATGCTTTCAATTTAGTTTATTTGAATCTGATTTAGAACTGAATTAGCTCCTATGTTTGAAATATTTGCACAAAAAACATTTTACGATAAACTGACACATATATAAAGGTTTTTAATAATAGTACTTAAGCTTTCCCCAACATCACATTAAGGGGAGCACCAATAATTATTTACAACCAAGAGAATTTTACCAAAGCAGAAAACACCTCTGATGAAGACAATGTTATACATTTGTTAGAGTTCATTTTCTTCTAAATGCCTTTATATTTTTTAGTTCCAAATTTGGCTTTTTATCTTTCTATTAGAGCTTGCTTTTTTGACAGTGTGACTTTGTGTACTGAAAGAAACAAACCTCATTGAGCACCTAGAGAAGCCAGGATACCCTAAGAATAACATAAACGAACATATGTCAGACTGTAATAAAGCCTCTTTATTGCTTAGAAATGTTCATCCTAAGAAAGCTTTTGTTACTTACAGAAACATAACAGATACATAAACTGAATCTCCAGGCAGTTGTAATTAAATTACAATTAAACCCAGTAGAGGTTTCAGATCTTAACTTCATACAGTATTTATTCAACTGGAACAAAAAAATGTTAAAACCTTGTTAAAGGTTACAGAACCTTTCATTTCCAAATATCCAGCTTTTCAGGATCCATATTTTAGTTTTTTACTACAGTGATGGACATAAGTGGAAGCTAGACTAACCAACTCTCTTTGTGATTATTGCAAAAATACAGGGAAATGGTCTAAGAGTTTCTACAATCAAAGAAGAGGCCGTTTTAATGAAAACAAAGCAATGCTAACTTTATAATCAGGTGGAATATTAAAATCTTCCTAAAGCAAACAGATACAATTAAACTTCTCATAATCAGACTTGCTGAACCACAGATGGTCTCCATGTGTCTTCATGGCTCCACTCATGTCACAGTCCTCCTCTGGGGGGTTGTTAGCCCAGCGTTTGAAACGCACAACATTATCATCAACCCAGAACCAGAAGTCCAGGGTGCAGGTGTAATGAAGGCCGAGCCATACAAAGGGACTGTTGGCCTTCTCAGCCTCCAGCTCAGAAAAGGCCTGCATCTGTTCATCCAGGATGGAGGCCAGATCTCTGTGGTTATCTCTGCAGTAGTACAGGGCTTCTTCCCAGGTCTTGTTTTGCTTAATAAGTTTAAAAGGTGAATCTTCAACAGAAAAACAAAAACAGACTTTGTTTAAATAAAGTTCTAGGATGCAGAAAACTGTGAAGGGTCACACGGCTGGAAATTATCATCTTTCCACAAGAATTGCCAGTATTATTTTACAGTAACTTGTAATAAATTTTCCTTGAATACCTGTAAAAATTCATTGTATTTTACAGCATTTAATTATTATTTCACAGTAATATCCTGCAATCAAAAACCCTGTTATATCAAAAAACTGTCTGTAATCACAGCAGCACAGTAAACAAGCAAAGATTTCACAGCATTAAATAGAATTACTACAGTGAAATATATAAATACAGAATGGATCTTGATACTACTTAAATACAAGGGGCAGTTTCTATCTTCCAGGCTGAATGGAGAAGAAACACATATAACTCTATATAGCTCTAAACTAATGCTATTTAAATTTAATATATGGTACCTTTAAATGAACCTTTATTTCATGATGATTTATATTTTGTTAGCAAATGCCCAACATTAGTTGTAGGCGATTGTGTTCCTCTTTCTTAAACACTCATCTGCCACAGGATGAGTGTTAGAGAAAGAGGACCCTAGGCAAAGATGTCACATTAGATGTTGTATGCAGTACAATGTGCAGATGTAAAGTAATACAATATTTGCATTTAATAGAACTTTAACCCGTTTTTTACCACTGTAACATTCCATTGAAGGAAGATGACAAACATGAAACACATACCAATTTTTGTGCCAGTGATGGATATTTCACAGAGAGCCAGATGTTCTTTTTTTTCTTTGATCACAGTGATGTAGCGTCCCAACACTGATATGTCAAACCTAAAGACATTGTAGCGATATGTTCCGTGTGGAATCCTAAAAAATAGACAAAAACAAACCCTATAATAACTCGACAGAATAACAGCAACCCCGTAGAAAGTGCTAACAATCAATTACTTCATATTCAGCCAAATGAATTAAGCTCCTCTGAAGATACAGATGGAGCAGAATTTGGCAAATTCACCGCAAACATCAAAGACATACAGAATTCATAAAAGCATTTTTAACATTTTATGTGAAACCCAATAATGAACAATTTAGGGAGGCTTTAAATAAATTTGTTTTTAAATATTTAGGACAGGTATCTAACCAAAACATTGCAAATTTGTGCAGTGATTGACAGGTTTCTACTTCAGTAATGAGTCAATATGTATTTTAAAGTGTCTGTAAAGGAATTATTTATTTTGGATTTCACATGGTAAAGCCCAGCAAGGTAAATTTAATCGCACAAAGCAAACATGGGGTTCTTACAGTATGTTGCTGGTGCCGTTATTCTCCAGAGAGTTTCCAATGTAGAATTTAGTATCTGATAGGTCAGTCGTAGAACCCTGTTCAAAATTTTTAACAGAGATACAGGAAATGTTGTAAACCCCCTGCAGGTCGATTCTCCACCAGGAGTTAGTCTGCTCCGTAGTGTGAGAACATGTGTTGATTTTCCCATCAAAGGCTCTGTCAGCAGCGTAATTGGTATCATCTTTAATGTACACTGAAGACTGAGATGCTTTTTTCTCCATCAGATTTATTTTTGGTCCATCACAGGCCGGTTCTGAAGAAAAGTGAAATACTTAGAATACATGTTATATTGGTTTCCTTAATATAACACTCCTAGTTATGATTAATTTACCTTGACATAATACCTGCATAATGTGTATTAAAGGCTATGAGTTGAAAGCTATAATAATATACTAATCATAGCCTCATAAAACAACCAAAACATTTGGTTTTACATGCTAAATTTCTCTCAACCCTCATGAGAAAGAAGTTAATTAATAAAAGTTCAGCTTTTCAAAATTTCAGCTTCCTGCCTTATAATTAACACCTTTTTCTTCTGTTGAGCATTAGCAGGTCAGTGGCAGTAATATTGGAATTAACTGGTATGTTTATTATCTATGATATTCATTACTTTTGGTGTAAGTTAGTATTTTAAAATATCAAGACTGAACAAAAAATGATCTCATTTACAAGTCAAATAGATTGGCCTCAGACAAAATCTATAAAAGAGCTAAATATGTTTATGTTTTGTGTTTCAACTGTTTTGACAGACAAATTGCTCAGATCAGGGTTTGTATCTCCCCACTTCCCTCAGTGGATGCTTTTATATCTATGACATGTTATTTTCAAAGTACAGCATTGTTTTTGCTTATTTGCATGTTATTTGCATAAAAATTTTCATGGCACATAGTGAAGTTGTGGGACAAAGTGTTGCTGTTGTTAGAGGTAAAGCTCAAACATTCCTCAACGTTACTTTTCACTGAACTTACTGAGATGCATAGTCTTGCAAAATGACATTTGACAAATACATGAATTTTATTACACAAACCAAATTTGAAGAATCTAGTGACCTCATTTGATAATGAGGTTTTTTTAAACTTTCTTAACCCCATCTTCAAAAGTTGCAAATAAGAAGTGCTAAATTTAAAGTAATATTTTTTGTGGCTCCGTTGTGGATGATCTACAGATGCTCAAGCATTTTATGAGATGAGAAGGAACTGCTTTATTCTGCTATTGAAATGGACAGGTGGCGCGTTTGGTGTCGCAGTGGTTATCAGACACGACCCATGGAGGCCTTAGTCCTCAATGCAGCTGACCCAGGTTCCAATCCGGCCTGTGGTCTTTTGTTGCATGTGGCGACAGTTCCATAAATCGGCCAAGAAGATACAGTTATGCAATTCTCTGTAGTATATGATCACACACGGAAAAATAGTAACTGCGCACCTTGAATGGAACCATTGGTGACAGCACACCACCACATGTTACAGACATCCCAAGTTCCAAAAACTAATTTGAGGGAGTCCCCGGTCCACTCCACCGTAAACAAACCGACCCGAAACGTGCCCGATACATAGACACTTCATCATTCTTTACCTTCACTAGACGTGGATAAACTTTAGTATATTAGCACAACAAGCCAAGGGTCTACCTTGAGCTTCACAGCCCCCCTCCTCCCCCATGCTCTGTCCAGTCATCTCCTGGTGGCAATATTTACTCACTGGATTCCATTTTGTTTTCCAGCTTCCATTGACAAAAAATGTTTTGTTTTTTTATCTTCCTTCACAACATGTGTTTTTTGCATGCAAAAATAATGGAACAAACTTCTAACCCATAGTTAAAATTGAATTACCTTGAAATGTGCACTAAGAATATAACATAACGCCTATGAATGAAATACACTAGTGCTGTCAAAATTATCGCGTTATTATCGCGTTAACGCGAGGCCATTTTAATGGCGATAATTTTTTTAACGTGAGGTTAACGCTATGTGGTTTTATGGTACAATTTTCCAAGTACATCCCGCTGCAGCCTGCGAGAAGGCGGGGCTATTTTCCCCCAGTGTATGCATTTCTCATAGGCTTCCAGAGCGGAGCTCCTCAAGGAAAAAAGAAGCTCATACACTGGGTGGCGCTAGTGCCTTTTCTTTAAGCCCCACCACCAACAAACAAGTTGAGTGTCTGGTGCCTATAGCAACCTGAAATACGCTGAGAAAACTGATTACTGAGGTGAAATGGAATCTGCTACAGCACTCTTGCTGTCTGTGTACGCCACAGGTCAGTATCGTGTGTGTGTGTGTGGGTGTGTGTGTGTTCTCATTTTTGTTAAGAGGCTGAAAAGTAACTTTCTAGAGCATAGACTACCTCCATCTAGTGATGTCGGTCTATTGATTTTGATGTATTGATTGAAAATTGTTCATTATTACCTTGGTTAATTGACATCTAATGTTAACTCTACTGCATTTTATAGCAGTAGGGTAAAATGCTTGTCTTTGTTCAAAAGACTGTATTAACTGTAAAGACTGTCATTTACATCAGCCTGTTTTCTGAGCCTTTTTTTTTGGCTACATATTTGTTATTTTTTGCTACATGCCTCCCCATCTTCTTGCCATATGTTTCTATGGCATAAATCAGTATCTGTGACCTGTTTTCATTTTAAAAAAAGAACATTGGCAGAAACCCAGCCTGTATGTATTTTTTGTATGTCATCGAGAGTATTTAAATGATTTTCAATCAGAAAAGAAATGTGTGATTAAAATGCGATTAATCTCGAGTTAACTTAGGCATTGATGCGATTAATCGCGATTAAAAAATTTAATCGATTGACAGCACTAAAATAAACTTAACGAAAATAATAACATTTTGTTTTATCAGCAGTTTGCTAAATTCTACTCATTCCTCCTGAAAAGTGATGAGGAAAAATATTTTGTTTTGTTACTTAGAAACTTTCAGAGTCTTTTCCAACTGTAACACAGGTGCATCTTTCTCTATAATTTAGCATCAAGCTCTATGATAAAACCTCTTATTGTTCTGCTGAAACTGGTCTCTTATAATTGTAATAATGGATTTGGTATTCATTTTTGTTTTTTTATAATGTACTGTTATTGAAGACGTTAAAATATTTAACACAGAAAGAAATGAGTAACTTACGCAAGATAAATAATGTTCGCCATATTTTACAGATTTTACTTATATTTCTGGTGACCAAATAGTCTTCCACAAGAGGCAGTACCTCCTCCACTCTTCTAATGAGTAAATAAATCAGCTTAGGGAACTATGAAGGATCTCAATCTGATTTTGAATATGTGTTTTTGGGCTGGGCTGGACTCTCTCTGGTTCTCTCTCTCTCTATTGATGCCGTTTTGCTAAAACGACTTCTGCTGCTGTTGTTTAAGGCATTTTTACCATTTATCATTTTATGCTGAATGTTTTATTTTTATGTTATTTCAATTGCACTGTTGTTATCATTATACTTGCTGCTATTCCAACGGACATTAGTGAATGTATTAAGATCTGGCCTATCTTGGACAATCTCAGAAGCCAGTTAAACGGACTCTTATGGTTTTATTTTTATTTAGTTTCTTTAAACTACTCATTTAGTCTGCCTTGTGTTTATTTTCTAATAGCATGTAGTGTTTTGCATAGATGTTAGATTTCTGTAATCCTGAATTATTAGAATAAAGACGTCATTGTTTAACTTGTAGTGGTCTTGTTATTCATATAGAGGACGATTTATCACTCAGGCCAGATCCACCCCCTTTTGGTAACAGTGTGAATAAACAGAGATAAATCGTTCTTTGATTGATAATTAATAGCTCTGCTGAAAGCCGAGCCTGGGTCACTAGATTGGCTTGGATACCTGGATTTTAATAGCTGGTCCAGGAACCATCCAGAGGTGAAAGGCATAAACCCTGGTAAGTAAGCAAATTAAAGCTACAATTATTCAACTAAGAACCCTAAACTGATTTCACCTCAGATTTTAAATAAGTTAAAAAGTATAATAATATAACTAAAGCTCCAGTTCTAGTTAATCATTTATTCATTATCTGCTGGATATAATTTTGCACAACTTAAATAAACATCAGGAAAAATACATGTGGGGAGCAAGAGATGAAGAAGCAACAAAACAACAAGAAACCAGCAAATGGAAACTCCAGCAACCATGTCAAGTTCAGCACAAAATAACTGATCTGACTGAGTGATGTCTTTTTCTTCTCCTCTCGACTCATGAGGAAAATCTCCTTTATGCCCAGCCACTTCAGTCAAAAGTCCCTAAATATGTTAGCCAATAAGCACTGAGCATCCAGCTGTCACGGTGTTGATTCTGTTAAGTTTTCTTTTGAGTATTTGTCACGGGCCCTGGCCTTTTAAGACTGTGCAGGCTTGTTTTCTTATGCAGGTTCAGCTGTGACAGGAATCTTCCTTGTTGGCTGCCTGAAGGCCGCAGAGGAGCAGTAACATGTCAGGACCAGCAGAAGATTGTTAAGCCAATCAGGATGCTAATGAGGCCCACCTGCACCATATAAATGGCTCCTGGAAGGCTTTCAGTTTGGGGACAGCTAGTAGGAAGAAGGTTTTGTTAAGCTGTTCCCTCACCTTTGGTTTCAAGCTGTTTTGGGTAGTTAGAACTCTTTGACCTAGCTTGTTTATTTTTCTGAATCTGGTTTAGGTGGACTTGCTCAAGCCAGAAGCTTGTGTTTGGGAGCTTTGGAGCTCCTTTGTCTTTTCTTTTGGGTTGTTTTGAGTTAAACTTAGTCTGTCTGGTTTGGACAGGTTGTAATTTGATTTGCACTTAACCATTCTTGAATTTGTTTTATTTTCTTTTTTTTTTAATTGGGTTAAGCTGTATTGTGTTTTGGGTCTGTTAAACAATCTTTTGTAATAAATCATTTTACATTCCACTTATTTGACCTATGTTACCTCCCCAGAACCCCTAGACCTTGGGGGCATAACAGTATTCAATTTCACTTTGATCCAAGTTTTTCTTTGTTTTCTAGTTTGATTTGTTTAATTCCTATTTTGTTGTGTTTTATGAATATATGTGAGTTCTTAGTTTTTTCTTGGTTGCCCTCTTGTGCCCTCTTGTGTTGGTCTCCTTTTCCATAGCTCCCATCTAGAATCCTCTGTTCACAGCTGCTCCCAATCAGCTCCTTATTCCTGTCATGTGCGCTGTGTTTGAATTTATGGGCCGTGTCTTCCAAGGACGCGGTCTACCGGGACAGGATCATTTGGAGAAAGCTGCAGAAGGTTATATGATATATAAAGCAGGAAAAGAATGAGTACTGAACTTCTCAACCAGTTTCTTTAAATTTTTTTTTATGATTGTAAAGTAAACAAAGACTTCTCATAAGACTACAGAGTGGAAGAAAGGGGACAACCAGTGGGAGCATGAACACATAAAAGCAAATGTAATGATATAAACCTTAGTTACATTAACATGCTGCTTTCATTTTGCACATCTATGATGTTGCTGCTATTTTCAAATATCCATTACTGTAAAAATGTCCATAGTTGGTTATTTATTCTCCAGGTGCACAGTTTTAAATGTGCGAGCACTTTACAGTACCGTATTTTATTGTTTATATTTTAACTCTACACTATTATATTATTCTTAAGCATTTTACTAAGGTCCACATTTGTGTGACCATTTTTTTTTTCCGATAATCTTGTTGCTGCTGTAAATTTCTCCATTGTGGGACAATAGAGAGATTTTCTATTCAATTCTATAAAAGGGTAGAAAGATATAAGTAAATCTAAACAATGTATGTATAAAAATATATCTGCAAAATATCTTATTTTCAACAACACAAAAATCCATAAGCAAATTGTTCAAAATAGTAATTAAAAAATAAAAATCCTATCAGATTTATAGTCCACGCACTGCAGATATATTAGAATCTGTTCTTAAATTACAGCCAAACCCATTAACACAGAAATGGATAAAAATCTTTAGATAAATCAAACATTATCTGACTGAATATCCATTAAAACAACGATTTTCATTCATTTCAGACTAAACTATTCACATAATTGTATTATATTAAACTGAAATTCCAATATTCACCACTGTTCGGTGCCAAGTACCATTTCCCCTGTAACGGAGCAGCCGGCTTACTTGGTCTCGCAATGAACCCTGGGATATCCAAGGATAGCGAGGATACATTGGACCCGTCCTTAAAATCGGGCAAAAAGAAGGACGCATTTGTTGGATGCATTACGAGGAGTCTTGGAATGCGACCAGACCTTGGCGCCACGCTATGACATAATCGACCTTCGAATCTGGCCTTTGGAAGATGCAGCCCATGAATTCGAACAGAGCCATACTCTCCCTGTGCAGTTCCTTAGTGCTGGTTCGTCTTTTTCTGGCTTCCCACATGAGTTTTTCCCATGAAGTTACCGGGTTTTTGATTACATGTATTTTGTTCTTTGGTTTTTGCGTCAGTTGTTTAATCAAATCCTCCAGAACTTACCTCTGCATTTTGGGGCCTCAAAACCTCAACCAAACCCTCACACCAGGTTAATGACCCACCCCTGCTCAATAGACCCCTAATGCTACATTCACACACATGTGATTTTAGCAGCAAAGAAGCATCTGTTCATTTTTTATGCCTGTCCACATAAAGGTCAGAAGCACCTCAACAGCATCTTTGACGCTCCAGAAGCGTGTTCAGTATAGTCTGTACAGATGTGTCTGATGCTTATGCTGCTACTGTGTTAAATGGCAGAGAGTGGCTTTGCTATATTTGCTGTTGTAAGTAGGTAAAAATAGTGCCAGAGCGCCAGAATAATAAAAGCCAACATATTTTTCAGGCAGGTTACAGCATTTTATGTTAATTTAGGCATTAATACACTGCTTCAGAGGAAAGATCATAGCACTTCACATGAGCACATGCTTGCCTCAGATGCTCAGAAGCCCATGAGTTTTAGTTTGATTGCTCCAATTTATTAAGATGCTCTGGTCCCTTTGTTCAAGACAACAGGAGGACCTTTTGATGTGTCTTGATGCGTGTCAACAATAGACTTTGCAAATCATAGACTTTTAAATTAAATCAGACATACCTGTGCCAGTGCTTTTCACCTCACAAAGAACCAGATGCTTGTGGCCTGGTCTGAACACAGTGACGTATCGCCCCAACGCTGATGTGGGAAAGCTGAAGGCAATCATAACAAGGTTTTTATATTTTATCTCCTGTCCTTGCTCTGTGATGTTGTAAACCCTGGATGAGGAAAAATATCCAAACATACAGCTGATCAGACACTGAATACTACTGAACATTATTGCGACAAAAGATGCAAAAGAAGGAACCACTAAGGAAAGCAGTGAGATTGTGATGGTTGCATTTTAAAAACTTCAATGACTTTCAGCTCTCTGAGACTCAGGCAAAAAATATTTCATTGACTTCCATGTTTGAAAACTGCCTCCAAAGATAAATAATTAAAAACAACTATATTGAATAGATTGACATGTTATTCAAAATATTATTTTAAGGTATAAAAATATGAAATAAATCCCATTAAGGTATCATGTTGTTCTTACAGCCTGTTGTTGGTGCCGTTGTTCTCTAGAGAGTTCCCGATGTAGATCTGAGCTCCAGATATGTAATCTACATCCTCTGGTTTAGTATAGATAGAGATGCAGGAAATGTTGTAAATCCCCTGCAGGTCAATTCTCCACCAGGGGTTAGTCTGTTTCTGGGTGCGACAACATGTATTGGGATTCTCATCAAAGGCTCTGGGAGGGATCAATGGTACGCGTCCATCATCTAAGGTTGAGGACTGAGATGCATTCTTCACTGTCAGATTTTTTCTCTGTTTGTTGCAGAGATCTGGAGATCAAATACAAAAAATAAAAGAAAAAAGATTCAACTTTGTGTTGCATTTAGCTTATATATAGCTTATCTAACGTTTTGATTTATTTCAGCAGAAATTATCTGTTTAACAAAGAATATTTGATCCTACCTGTTGTCTGCACAGCTACATTTTGGGTTGCTGTAAATACCAGAGAAGTTATTGAAATAACACTAATATTTACATTTTTAAAAATCCTTAAAACAACAAATTAATTTCTTTCAAAGTAGATCTGATGTTGTGAATCTGAACTCTTACTTCTCTCTGTAATATTTTTACATTAATGAGAAAGACATTCAGCTGAATAAAATGAGCCACTTACTTATAACCCAGATGAAAACCAAACTCCACAGCATCTTGGAAGGAAAAAAATGTTAGTATGCAGTTAGTGAAAATAGCTGTTGTAAACAATGTACTCAGATTAATGACGGTCTTTCTGAAATGAAACTAGGCAAATAAAAAAAGAAAACTTTCTGTCAGTTCATGTTTAACAGCCTCCCTCACCTCAGCAGTTGGTCCTCGTTCCACTCTGATGTTCACTTAACCGCCTGAGTGAATTCTGCTTCCTCCACTGCAGCTTTCATAGAAATAAATAAATCACACCCTTATTCAAATATTTAGCTGTTAGCTGGTTCATTCAAATTCAGACATTTTTATCTTATTTACATGAGATAAAAAATAAATATTGGTGTGTCCCATATGTCATCTTCACATTGCAATCACAAAATATAAATATGCCCTCAGAGTTTATTAGTGGTATTTCACAGATATACTTTTACACAGTAACATGTAAATGATGTATTTGTCAACTGTTTTTCAAACGAAAAATGGTTGCTTAGTTCCCAGCTACTTCCTGCTACTGAAAATGTTGTTTTTACCACGTGAAATAAACCTTTACCCTACATTGTTTGGGGTTTCACTAATGAAATATGACCTCTTTAGATCATATTAACTTTAGTCACCTTAGCAGGTTGTTTCTCACTGTGAGTTTGTATGAAATGTTATTTGTGGCTAATTTTCAGATAGGTAAATACATTCATTTTTGTTGAGTGTGAGAGTGAGTAAACAGTGAGCTTTTCATCAACAGCTCTGTTCTTCCTGTTTCTTAGTAACCTCAGTTACATTTATGAATGTGCCTTTGATAGACAGAACAGCCCCATTGACAACAGCTGCTCTGACTTTTATAAGAAGTACTACTGAAGTAAATTTAACTAGGTAATCTAAGTACCGCCATACCTACACAATTTAACACTGTAGCAAAGCAGGACTTGTCTTTGTCTGCTTTTTTCTTGCAATAAACAAAGAAATAAGGAGAAAAGGTACATGAGAAGTAGGTGTAAAAAAAAGAAAGGTGGCACAGTGAGTAGCACTGCTGACTTGCAGCAAAAAGGTTCTGGGTTTGATTCCCAGCCCGGGGTCTTTCTGCATGGAGTTTGCATGTTCTCCCTGTATATGTGTGGGTTCTCTCCGGGTATTCCGGCTTCCTCCCTCTGTCCAAAAACATGACTGTTAGGTAAATTTTTTTTAAAGTGTGTGTAGAGTATGCATCTTTGTGCGTCTCGCCAGCTCCCCTTGCGACCCCAGCAGGGATAAGTATGCCAAAAAAAGGGATGGATGGGTTCAATGGACATAGAACAGCAGTAGTTTTTAAAATAGTTCTGAGTGTATATGGATAGGCCTACTGTAATTCAGTCTGATATCGAAGTCTGCGTATGGATGAATGAGAGCGGTGTCCTTCAGCTACGTGTAAAATTTTGATAAGGCTGGGAACATGGATGTCTAGCCATCTGCGAAAGTATACGATGTAAAATAAGATGCTGTGGCAGACTGGAGATGTATAAAATGCCTTTTTAACCGTTAATTAGGGACACTTCCTGGGAGTTGAGGCCAGAGGTGAGTAGCTGCCATTCTGTAACCCTAAGCAATTTCTCTGATCTGAGTAAGATTAGAATTCCTATCAAAATCTGTTGTCATGCCTCCTTGTTATTTAATAAATATAAGTTATGAAGTGTTATTTAAAGAGTTTGTCGCGAGTGATTTCTTTTCAGGGAAAGTGCATCAGGGTGCATACACAGAGCCTATCTTTAACAAGGGACTATTTCACGGTTTGTCATGCCTATGCTTCTCTGATCGAACGCTGTGCTCATTCCATTTCCCACAGTTAGCCTACAGGCTAGCCTCAGTCAGCAGTAGCCTCTCCCCACCCTGGCACTTTTTCCCTAACAGACTTATTAGAATTTCCGCCGTGCTCCCTCGATCCTCCGCAGTTAGACTTTATAGCTAGCCTTTGTCAGCTGTAGCCTCTTCCCACCTTGAAACCATTCCCCAGCTGAATTAGTGCACATTTTTCATCATCTTTGCCTTTATGTTTTCATACCTTTCTAGGTATTGATAAATCATAGACTCAAAGAGTCAAACCACGTGCAAAATTTAATGAGAGTACTGTTTACCTCTGTGGTTGCTAAGGAACATTTTATGCCTCTTAAAATGGAAGCAGTCATTGTAAGGATAGCAGTGGGATGTCACTGCAATGCTATCTATAACATTATATAGATTCCTTCTATTTATTTCCTTCATGTACAGTTCTTAGCAATGTAATTTTCATACAGTTTTGGTAATGCAGACTAAAGCTTGGTTTATACTTGAGGCATCCTCAAAGCATTTTAGACTTCCACACCCCTCTGCATGAAGTCCTTGTCTAGAAAATGTCTGCATGGAGCAGCTAGGAAAATTTGTAACAATTGGGTCAGATGTGGACAGAAAATGTAGGGAGTAAGCCAGCAGACATCTATAGACACCCCATGATTCAGGCCATACATATCATCATCAACAGATTGTTGGAAAACTCCAGAAGAGAAATTACTGTGGCTCTAAAACAGCATGAAAATGCTTTTATAAAGTCTTAAATGCCTGTGTTTTGTACTCCCTTTTGTAGTGGTGTTGTCATCTTGATGTTTGAGCATGTTGACAGGGCTGGCCAGACTGAGGGAAAGCCCCACAGAGTATAAATGCTGTCCATGTGGTAAGCATAATGAACCCTTTAAAAGTTATTTGTTGTAAATATTGTTGATTTTGCAGTGTGCTAGTTGTGGATGTCATTAAAGGCAATTCTTTACTGTTAATAAAAAGTTACATTTACTATTTGTACTTGTTATTTTTGAATATTTTAGAAGAGTGGGACCTGATTTTCATTTATGTGTAGATAATTGAGACATTTAACAATTGTTTTTTTAAGTGCTCTTGGTTTGCCTGATCTTATTAAGTAGTTGTTACCTCTAGGTTTGTTCTAGATCTGTTATAAACCTCCTGTCTTCTGACCCCGCCTTGGATTAATCCTTCTTTATCTTTCTATTCCTCTGCATGCTCCAGCCTCTGTTGGTCGCTGCTCCTCTTCTCTCCTGGATCTCCAAAATCGGCTCTGTCACAAGCTACGGAGTAACCACTCCTCTGGACTTCACTCCTTCTTCTTGGCTTAGACTGAAATTTACCAGGTTGGTAAAGTTCATGCTCTTTATCATTCCCCATCTGAGTTTTCACATCACTGACCTGAGTCTCAGTTTCTACAGAGTATCCAGTGAGCCCACCCCAGCTGACGAGCAGTCGCATGCTTTTAATAAACACTTGTTTCTGAATCTGACCTGTCTGCTTGAATTCTGGGTCCAACGTTCTGAGTGCCTGACACCAAACACCCAGACCAGGAGGTCATAACAATGTTAGATTGATCCATCTTCTGTGGTGGGAAAGCATGTCTTGATTCTAGCTATTCCTAGTCCCGGTCCGAAGCCAGCCTGGAACGGAGAGACTGAACCCAATCCGGTGATGGTATGCTTTGCCCCGCGTGCCCAAACACATACAAAGGCTTAAAATTGAATAAAAATGAGTGTGCCTCATCAGGCTAATGTAGTAAAACAGTTTCACAAAGAATTTGAGTCAGGTCACATGACCTGTAAGCTATGGAAGAAAAGTCCCAGCTTTTGTCTTTAAAAATATCTTTAAAATGGAAAATAGCTTAAAATTGCATAATAGCAAGTGTGCCGTGCATATGTTATCTATTGGCATGATTTTTATAATAGTTTTGTCTTAGCTGGTCATAAGATAAGGAATTTATTGATTTTTGTTTCTCTAGAGTGCTTGGTTCAAGGATTTGTTGACGGTCCATAACTGCACCACCGCGTGTGGGAGCAGCTGAGAGACGCTGGCCAACATCAGAGTCCCTCAGTCGGATCAACCGTTCGCTAGATCCCTCTGACTTCGGGGAGCTTGAATATCTAATATCCAATTTCAAACCAACTTCACCGCGGTGCTGACGGCTCGGTTCTGCTGCACTGTAGTTGACCAAAATCCCGGACGATTTTGAAATTCCCCCTGGACATTTTTTTAGGTATGAAAAGTAGAACATGTCCAGGAAAAGAGGACGTCTGGTCACCCTAGTATGGAGGAGCCATCCCATTCAAAGCTTTAAACACAAACAATAAAAACTTAAGAATTCTAAAATAAACAGAGGTTGATGGGCAGAGTTTGATGAATTGGTGTACTATTTTTTTCTGATCCCTGTTAAAAGACGCAGGCAGTCAAAAAAAAACAACCTTTTTACCTTAGATAAAAGACAGAGGTGATAAAAACACAATTTTAAAATGCTTTTTATTTGTTAGTCCAGTTTAACATCGCTGTCTATGGTGACACCAAGGCTGGTTACTTTGGAGTTTACAAAATCCTTGAAAGGTCCCACATCAGAGATGGAACTGCCAAACACCAACACCTCTGTCTTGCTCTCATTTAGTTTAAGAAAGTTTTTTAATAACCAAGCCTTAACGTCACCCAGACAGTCAAGTAGGGGTGACAGGGGACACTGGCTGTTTATAATAATTGGCAAATAAATTTGACAATCAACTGCATAGAAATGGTACGCTCAGGCTCGTTGCAACAAGGCAAGCAAGCACTGCTCACATGTTCTCGGCACGCAATAAAAACTATGCAGTGCATAAAAAAACAACAAAAAAACAATACATTTTTCTGTACCATTTTGAATCAGTGTATCGTTGGTTTTACAACCTGAAACCAACAATGAAAATATGAGAAACAACTGTCCTCCCCACCAAATTTCGTTACATAACATTGACAAAAAGAAGCACGGTTTTTTCTTGCTATGTCACATTAAATATATTAATAATAGAAAAATGTTTAAGTGATAAATATATCATTATTAATTTATTTTGTGTGGTTGCTTATAGCATATCAGCCTGCGAGACTCTGGATGTGCCAGCCGGTTTTAATGATTAAATTTAACTGCTCTGGCGTATGATCTGGCTGCTTTTGAATGACAGCTTTATATATATTCCTATAAAATCATTTTTACAATAAAGATAAATAGATTTAAGAGTTGGATTTGGATAAATGTTTAATAAAATCTCAGTGTCCTTTAAAATAAGTTCAGTAATGTCCTTATTCCACACATCAAAGATTGCTGCAGGTGCATAAATAAATAACCCCACAGGAAGAAGACATCTGACAGCCAAAATTATTTAGCAGTCTAGGCTTCCAGGACAATGAAACTAAGGTGTGTAACAGCCCTGCTCTACAGCAAGCACTTTAAGATGTTGTTGGGATCTGGAGTTGTTCCACCTTTCCCCAGCAGAGTGTGCCGTGGGTTCTCTGGGCTGGAGCTCACCAGCACACCTGGAGCTCGTCAGCCCATTAGAGGACCCCTCTACTTAAGTAGATGCCAGACCTTTCTTCGACGCCGCAGTGTTAGCTAAGTTTGGTTAGAGAACCTGAGCCTCTTTGTCTTTTGATTTTGTTCCCTAGAGAAAACTGAATTCTAACCAGCCTTTGTCTTGTCGCTCCTAGGAAAACCTGTCTCTCGTGTGAAGCTCTGGGAGAGCTTAACCTGAATCTGCCTGCCTGCCCTAGAGAGCCAAACCTGAAGATCTCACTTTGGAATCCACCTGCTGCTCTCGGAAGGAGAGCTAACCCCTCAATCCAATGTCTGATCCAACAGTCAGAAGTTAGATGCTGCACCTGCTGAGCACTCTGTTAAACCAACAGTCTCTGGACCCAACCGGTTCCCCCCCTCTGAGAAGAAAGCCAGAAACTCTCCAAGGTATAGTCTACAAACATCTGAAAACTAAACAACGTTTCCAATCCTCCTGGTTAACCAACCTGTCATCTCTGCAGACGCCTGAGAATCCAGCCCTGGACCTGTTTCCTGAACGCAGTCTTATTTTGTACGAACATTTAATAAACTCTGTTAAACTTTTCATCTGTCTCCTGGTAGTGTTCTGCATGTGGGGTTGATTCAGAACCAATCATGACAGATGTGCCTGTTCACCGTGGAGCTCAATCTTCCGTGGGACTTGTTTGTTTATGTTTTGCTAAATTCAATTACATGATGAAGCAAAAACAGTTCATGAGTCAATCGGCACATTCTCAGATAAAGTGGCTGAAGCAATTAGATGTGAGAGACCAAATCCGATCTTGCAGTTTTGGGATATTTGTGCTACTTTACATTTAAAGCATATCAAAACAGCATCCAGAAAGTTGCATATATTTGGACAACCATTGCAGAAGTAAAAAGGAATGATATGATAAATATATTTTTAAGAAAAAAATAATATAGTAACATTTCATAAGATTTCTTTTATATTTTTGGATATTAATCATGGGGCAGCACAGTGATGCAGTGGGTAGCACTGTTGCCTTGCAGCCATGAGGTTCTGGGTACGATTACTGGCCCAAGATCTTTCTGCATGCCTGTGTTCTTTTGGTACTCCAGTTTCCTCCCACAGTCCAAAAACATAACTGTTAGGTCAATTGGCATCTCAAAAATTTGTCCTTAAGTTTGAGTGTGTGTGTGTGCGTGATCATCATACGCCTGACTAAGGACTAAGCGGGAGAAGAAGGATGGATGGATGGATATTAATCATGAAATTATTATACTATTATGGTGTTTATGTTAGTAGAAACGCTAAAAAAGAGTTAGAGTTACATGAATTTATACTGTATCGGAAGCTACAGCATACATTTCATTATCATAATGCGAATTTTAGAAGGTGAATGAAAAGTTATGTCTGAAATGTGTAACGTCTCATTTCCTTAAAAGCAGGATCCTTGCTCTGGCCAGAGTAGGACTCTTACATACTATATATCTCATTAACAACAAGTTGTTATGTTTATTTTAGTTAAGTGGGCAAAATAACTTAAATTAAAAGTTAACTAATGAACATTGCTGCTGTAATGTCTTATTAGTTTACTAAGCCATGTAAAAAGAGCACAAACATCATCTGTTTTGCAAATCACATGCTCTGATACACAAAAAATTAGAAGGAACATCATGAGTGGACATTTAAATTAAGCGATTGTCAAGGCAGGACAGTACAATGACATTGTTATTGGAATATGTCTCGAGAGGCATAGTCCTTCAAAAAAATTTGCTTGGGAAAGACGAGTAGGGATCTGACCAAACTCATTTCCATCAGGCAACAATAAATGTTTTAAAAGCTGCCATTAGATGCTTCTAACCTATGGAGAGCAATTTGAATCTAAATAAATATATAAATAAATGCTGTTATTCATACATTAATTTCACCAAGAAGTAAAACAAAACTAAACCAAAAAGAAAATGATCTCATATTGTTATAATTTAAATTAATTTTACAATGGCTTTTCATATCTTCCATATATAATTGGGTTTTTGGCATGTATTTATTTCCTTAAACATCTTTTTGTATAACCTAAATAGCATTCTCTAAAAGATCAGATCCATTGTAGTCTTTTCCAGGAAGACTCTATATCTAGTTGCCTTACTTTCCTGTTTTCTTTCACTCTCTGTGTTCCTCCTCTCTTTGCAACTTTATATTTCATTTCAACAAGAACAGTGTTGTTCTAAAAACATACACTGTGCCATAAAAAAAGTATATGCAAATAAGATGCAAAAACCAAATGCAAGACTATACTTTAACTGTACTTTAACTGTACTTTTATGCTCAAAGGTTTGACTATGAAGGAAGTGAAATATATTCAAATCAGGCATAGGAATGAGAAACAGCTTTTTCAGGGAACTAATTTGACTCTGTACAGCCTGTATTTTCTGTACAGCCTCTTTACAAAAAATATTGTTCACTCACCTGTGAAAAAGTATTAGCAGATTGTTTTATTAGCAGATTGTTGAAAAAAGTAATATAAAATTAAACTATGTATTTTTACTCCCAGTGACCTACTACTGCATGACAGAACGACAAGAGGATTAATTATGGGGCAGAGAGCTGAAGTTTCGAGAGAGGTGTACCAATACAATACATCACTGTAGTAAAACCAGAGGTCAAGCATCTGGTTCTTTCTGATTTGAACATCCTAGGCACTGAGATAGGTAGAGTTGATTTCATTTTCAATCACAAAGGTAGATGGTTTAATGGTTTAATGTCTCCATAAATATTTAAACGTTTGTCAATGAAACATATATGTCAATTTTCCAATTTACATTATGAATTTTGATTATTTCTATATTTATTTCTGTGTAAATCATTTATACCTTTAGCTCAACCATTTTCATCCTCTCAAAACAATGTCCTTTGTTATGTTGCATGATACCTTTGCACTTATTTTCTAACCTTCTACCATGATTCTTAATATTGGATCACTCTTTTTGGTGGAATATTAGTTTTTTCAAACTGGGTGGTTTTCTGGTACTGATTCTAACCTTAGGTAAAATTGAGGTCAAAGTATATTCTGAACCTTGAGGCTCCTCTACTTTATTTATTTATTCCTAAACTAGTTCTGATTTGTTATTGTCCTGTCGGAGCAACCAGACATGTCATGTTTTAACCACCTGACCAAACTGTTACCTCTGGTAAATTGGTTTGTATATTTAAGAACAGCAAAGACTCATCTTTATTAATTATAATTTATATATAATTTATAAAGTATTACAGGTTTTGTGTTTCTTCTCTGTGATCCAGTTTTCAAAAGCTCACAAACTTTCAAGCATGCAAAATCCATGTCTACAGGCTTCGATCACTTATTTTAAGACAAAATGACTTATCTAGATTCAGATTTTTTGCAGTATGTCACTATGATCATATCCAAACATCAACATATAGTTCTTTGTGATGTAAAGATCACTGGCAGAAAGGCTGGTATGTGAACCATGTTAATCAACTTTAATTAAAGGAAGGATATATTCAGTAAGGGTTTAGAATTTTTATGTAATGGTCAGGCTTTGACAAGAAAACATATTGCATAACTTAAAGAGTTGGTTAGTTATCCAGTCTGTGTGGGTTGTGTTTTTGTTTGTTTTCCCTCCACCACCAGGTGGCGCCTGGTTCTCGTTGGCCCTCTCACACACTTGCGGATGGTTGCCTCATTACCGGAGGACTCTTACGCTGCTGAACTACCTCGACGCCAGAGTGTTTGCCAGTTTTGGGAAGTCATCCTGGAAACTGGATGTTTTGGACCTTCTCCCCCTGGAAGGATCGTCTGTGCTTCAAACTGAGCTGGGGATTCAAACTGGAGGTTTGGATCTACGTTTCCCCAAGGATTGTTTGAGCTTCACACTGAGCAGGGGATCCATCTCCACAAGATCCGTTCAAGTGATGAAGGAAATCTAAGTGGCATTCAGCTCCTCCGTTTCCTCAAGGAAACAACTTAACCTGGGTAAACACTGTCCGTCCTCCAACGAGCAAACCTATTTCTGGAACAACCCGCACCGACTGGATTCAAAGAAAGACACCATTTCTGGAAACGTGAGTCCAGTTGCTATTACTCCCTTTTGCAAATCGAAGCTCAAATTTCCCACTGAGCCTGAACTAACCACAGGAACTTCCCCTTCTCTTTTCAGTCCCGGTTCGCCGGTGTTCAGAGCAGCACTAGACCCATCCCTACCAGTTCTCAATAAACCTGTTAAACCTTGACCTTGTCTCTCTCATTGGTTTTCTGCATGTGGGTCAGATCTTTGAATAAAATCATGACAGATTTGCCTATTTAGCAAAATTATAGAACCTGATTGTTGGTCTAAGGTGTTTTATTATGGGTAGTATCATTGTCTGGTGTCCTACTCAACAATAATGTAGATGACCCAGAATTTCGAGCGTCATCAAGTGTTAGAGAAAGTTTTATCTGCCTCATTGAGGAACAAATCTCCTCCAACAAAGCTGAGATAGTTTCTTCCTTCTCTTAAAAACTCAAAGATTAATTTGACCCTCCAGAAAAACAGTTGTTAAATTTAACATCTATATAGGCAACCAAGCAATAGGTACTTAAACCAAGCTTTTTTGTTGTTTTTCTCTGTTTAAGAACCAATTTTTAAACTACTTGAGGAAAACAATACCTGGGAAAAAAGCCCTGTAGCCTGGACCTGAAAATAACACTTGCCACTCACCAAATGCTACCAAATTTTTCATTTGGCGAGCTAATGCCACGGCATCGTTCACCACAGGTGAGTAAATGTTTGGACCACAATTGCACTTCTGTCATGTCCTTTAATCTTTTATCAAAGCAAAACTGAAAAACCAAAATGAAAACTTGAACAGAACCAAAAAGTCCAGAGAAACAGATACGACACCAAGAAGTTATGGGGTTATGGGCTTCTGCATGAGATAAGGATGCCTTGATGCTGGGACAACACACTTCCCATTGTCCAGTGCTATGGCCATTTTGAAGTGTCGCGATTTTAATGTTCAATGCTCATTCAGGGTGGATGCCGCATTAATATTGTGGATTTATATTCTATTCAATTCCCAGCCATCTGGGAATATATATTTCTGATACTTTAAGATGTCTATTACCCTCCCCAGTAGGGGTGGTAAATTGTAATGATCTCAGAATATTGGACCCAGAATTCAAGGCGAGACCGGCAGTGGGAAAGTTCAAAGCATTTATTAAACACAAACAGGTGCGTGGGGCTGCTCGTCTGCTGCGGGTCTGATCTCTGCAGGGATAGGAGAATACAGGTCAGTGACTGGATGTGGAGCTGAACGCGACTTGGAGCAAAGTCACTGACCTGATTCAAAGTTCAGTCCATTCGCGGAGAACTTCAGCAGAATCCAAAAGAGAGGTTTGACCGCAGTTGCGGCGGCCACGCCCCCAGAGTTCCTAGAGAGCGAGCAGCAGACGCTGAGCAGCAACAGAGTCCAGAAGGGAAATCCAAGGCCAAAGTCAGAAGACAGTTCCAGGTTCAGAAGCCGGTAGAATCCAGGATCAGAGCAGACAGGGGGAAGGCAAAACTCGAGATCCACAGGACAGAAAACTGATCATAATCAGGGAAGCAGACAGACTAAAGAAAGCTAGGAAACGTCTCACCAAAACACACAAATAACCTGGCGCTGATGGGAGGCAAACACACAACTTAAATAGTAGAGGAACCAGGTTAAAATGATCGGCGATACAGTAATCAGCCGCAGAACCAATTAGACAGGGGAGCAAGGAGCAAAGGAAAAAACCAAACCATCAGCGCAAAGATCATGACATAAATATCTTATTTAATCAGATTTTACAGTATTTTGGCTGTCATATATTGTTTATGAAAAATAAATGAAAGAGTGATTTGAGCACTAATCATGGTCAAACATTTAATTCTGTAAATACATGGAATAAATTCACCTCAACTTCTATTCAAATTATAAGAGTTTATTAACAAATAATCCCTCAGCTCCAGGTCAAAAATATTTCAGTTTAACACTCTTAACTAAAACTAATGAAACTCAACTTAACTAAACTACAACGTAGAAAGAGGAAAGGGAAACATGTTTGAAAACCATATTACAGTTTAAAATGGATTTTGTGTTTGAAACCAAAGTTTATCTAGAAGAATTTGGGATATGTTAAAATTAGCTTTTCACTAATTTAGAGAAATTAGAATGTTTTCAGACCACAATGCAAATCCATGAGGTGAATAACACACCTCTCACACACACACACACTCACACACACACATACATTGTACCAGAGACTGCACCTTACCTGCACTACCTCAGCCTGGAATATACTATTGCTGCTGTTTTTATTGCTTTTATTGTAATGTATACTCTATATTTATCTTATCTTCTTTTACATGTTCAATGTTAAATATTGAATGTTAACATTAAATGTCATATGTTCTTTGTACTGTATTTATTATTGACCACTTAAAGTTACCAGTCTATCACTGTTATCTGTCATGTCCCGCACTTTATGTCAGTCTATAAATGTCAGTCTTGTATATTTCTTGTATATTTCATTTCCCTTGTATGTCTTGTGCATATGAAGAAAGTGACAATAAAAGCTGACTTGACTTGACTTGGATAAAACATTATCTGGGCAAATAATGTTTTATTAAATGATTTGCTTAATCAAGAACCAGTAACCTTTAGTCAAATGATTCTTTACCCTCTTTCAAATAGCCAGCAGCGAATAGACAGCTTCAACAACAGCTCAACACATGTTACTATAGCATAGCGTGCAGTTCACCCTGTTAGCTTGTCTTTACTCCTCAGTAAACACATGAAATGATCAACGTCATCAAAAGACATATTGTTTGTTCTGTCCCTAATCATGCCTGACATGCAAACCTTTTTGTCCACGTCCATTTGGAAGGCTTGAGTTTCATCCAGGAACAGCTCAGCAGTCAGGCCAACAACCAGGGGTTTCTTTGTCTCAGTGGTTCACACCAAGGCAGGCTTCATCCAGTCTGGCTCTATTAGTTCTGAAACTCAAGAGAAATGTGTTGCAAGAAGTCTGTTTTACAGCAGTTTGGTTCTGAAAGGTTCTGACTTACCCTTGATGATTCTAAAGATCTGGGTACCTTTGGGCCTGGGATCTCCATCTTGCCAGAGATCCTGCTGAAGCGGACCCCAGCTTCATGTGCAAGAGAGCAGGAAAACAGAAAGAGGTCCGGTCTGTTCTGTGGTTTTCTTGTCCTAACAGAGAGGGGGGCTGGCTGGTCATACCTCTGTTGGAGGTCCTGTGGAGGATTTGGCTGAAAAGGGGAGGTTGGAGAGATATTATAGCTGGTTATTCACCAAACTTGTAACCTCTAATCTGGTCATCATGTCAGGATGAAACATGGTTCCCAATGTCCAAGAACCATGATCATGGCATTTGGCACAACAGGAGGTTGAAGCAGATGGCATAGCTTAGAATTTCTGATACGTATTTTTAGTCATCCTTTTGATCTTTCTATTTCTTTATCATCCTTTTGACTCTACACCTTTTTTCATAATATGTAATCCAGTTACGATATATGATGGTTTACTTGTTTATTTGTGTTACTTTGTGTGATGTTTGGGGGGGATTTACGAAACACGCTCGATTAGAATTATATACTGAGATTATGTAACGCTTACGACATCCATCAGAAGAGACAAGGCATACATCTCTTTTGGGTTCGGAAATGATTGATAGAATGGACTGCTTGCAGTGGTGGCTGGTCAAAAGAGGGAACTAGAGTGCCTCCTCACCCACCCAATGACCTTGATTAACACAAAAAACAAATAAAAATTAAATGATAAAATATCTTAATTATATTTTTTAGATTTGCAAGATACATTTTTAATATTTAATGATGAGTAAAGTAAACTGTCATTAAAATGTTGTACATACACAGTAGCTCCTCTGCAATGCAAAATGATAGAAGAGCTCGGGGTGCGCAATGGCAGGAGTTGCAGTGCGGCTGATCAACAGGTCGAGTCGTGGAAGTGAAGTCCCTTAAAGCAGACTTACAAAGATAAGTTGGAGGTGAAATCTTTTGGACCTGATCAGATGACCATCCAAATTAATAAGCAGTCCAGTCTTCATGAATCAGGAAGATATTGAAATTCAATGTTTTCCTAATTTATAACAAGGAAAGAAAAAAATCTGGAGAACGATAAAGCCAATGAATGCATAAGAAGAGATTGTGGTTACCCAGTTTAAATTAATGATAAAGCAGCACTGACCAATGAACAAAAAGCGGTAATATAAAGTTAAAATACATAGTTCAAGTAATATTGGTGAAGAATGGAGGAAGGGCAGTGAAAGAACATTTAATTATTAGGAAGAAAATCTTTCAGTAATGAACCTTTTTAATAGTGGAGCTAATGCGTTGACTAAGAAGATAAGATGCCAACTCCAGGGAATGATAATCATATAAATAATATAAAAACAAACTGGAAGGGTATTCAAGACATTATTTATGGTTAGGGTTTGTGGTAAATTATCCAAGAGTTGGAAATAGGCTATAGTGGTCCCAATACCAAAGCTTGGGAAAGATTCTTCAAGACCCAAAAATCATACATTATCGTGTTATGTAAAGTTAACAAGTAAACATGTTAATAGATAGGGCAATACATGTAAGAGTTGGTTAGAATTTTTCAGGGAAGTACTGGATAGAAAATTGTACCCTGCAAAATAGCATATTTAGTCCTTTATTATTTGCTGTTATGATAAACCATGCATTACAAGAAATACAAAGTGTTCACTTTCTGTAGACAATGAAGCTATTTGGAAAAGTGAAAGGAAGATAAAATATCTTGTTTCAAAAGTACAACAAGCAATTCCCAATATAGAAACAATATCTTTTAGATTGGCTTCTAAATGTTCTGTTGAAACAAAAGTAAAAATATTTACACATAAAATGAAAAAGGATATAAAACAAAAGATGTATAATCAGAAACTTGAAGGGGTGGAACAATATAAATGTTTAGAATTTGGTATGATGAAAAATTAACCTGGAATAAATGCACATTGAAAATTTAAGGGACTACTGGCACAAAGGCACAAAGATGGACATGGTTACATTTATGTATTTCAAAATAGAGCTTTCATTTTTTCACTGGTTGTTACAGATTTCATATTACTACATAAGTTATTTTTGTACCGCTGAGGTGCAATAAAGCATGTTCATTAACCTTTAAGAAACCTGTCTGAATCTGTCTTGAGAGTGGCTCCTTTTTGGAAATCAAAATATGGTCACCCTATATTTGAATGAGAACAAAGCAATGCTAACATTACAATCATGTAGAAATCATAAAACTTCCTAAAGCAAAAAGATAAAATTAAATTCCTCATAATCAGACTTGTTGAACCAAAGATAGTCTCCATGGCTCCACTCAGGTCACAGTCCTCATCTTAGGCACCATTAGCCCAGCATTCGAAATACACTAAATGATCATCAACCCAGAACCAAAAGTCCAGGGTGCAGGTGTAATGAAGGCCGAGCCATATGAAGGGACTGCTGGCCTTCTCAGCCTCCAGCTCAGCAAAGGCCTGCATCTGTTGATCCAGGATGGAGGCCAGATCTCTGTGGTTATCTCTGCAGTGGTACAGGGCCTCTTCCCTGGTCTTGTTTTCCGTAATTAGTCCAAAAGGTGATTCTTAAACAGAGAAAAGGCCAAACTTGGGTTAAATAAAGTTTGGGAGGCACAAACCTATAAACATTTTGAAACAACATTTTCTTGGAGGGTCCAATAAATTATGTGATTTATTAAGAAAAGGAAGAAACTAAATCAGTTTTTTTGGAAGCATTTGTGCTCCTCAGTCAAACAAATTAAACTATCTCAAACACTTATCTGTCACACTTGTTTGTAGGACACCAGACAGAGATTCTACCCAGAATAAAATACCTCAAACCAATTCATTACTAATTATAAGCCTTTGTATGGTGAGAGTTTATAAACAGGGATCACATACCAATCTTTGTGCCGGTGATGTGTATGTCACAAATGATCATATATTGGTGTTTGTGTATGAAAAGAGTGACATAGCGCCCCAACACTGATGGTTGAAGCTCATAGATATTGAACTGGTCTGTTTGGAAGTTGGTGATGTTTTGAATCCTATATTTAAGAGAAGAAAAACAAACCATGTCACAATTTGGCCGAAAATATTAACTACAATCAGCTAGAAATTGTTAACAATCAATAACTTCATTTGCAGCTTAATTAATGCAGCTGCTCTGAAGATACTAATGGAGCAGAAATCTGGAATATTCACAACAGACAGAGACAGAAAAAAGTCGTAGTATGGGTCGCTCTTATAAATGATACACCATGTATCAAGAAATATCTCTGTTTAAATAAAGGAAAACAGATGAAAAACGATACCTGTGGGATTCACATAAGGATTAGACTGTTTGTAAACTATGTCTGACATGACATTCAATCATGAACCATTCAGTGAGACTTTAAGCACCATTGTCAAAAAAAAAAAGCTTCAGACAAATATCTAACCATAAGGTAGATTAGGGGTTTCTAATACCCCATTTACACTACCCTTGAAAAACCGTGCCGAGACCGGTCCAAGCTTAGTAACTGAGATAACTTATCCTGTGTCAATGGAAAGCAAACTGAACTGAACAGAGCTATACACAACTGAGCCGGGATAACTGCAGACCAGTTCCAGAGTTGGGCTCGGCTCGGTTTTTCCCTGGCTCGGTTCTCTGATAACAAGAGCGCATGAGCATGAGCAGAACGCATCATCTCCGTCTGGCTGCACATACCGATTCACACTCCATTCCAGTAGTTGGCGGTAATGCCCCTCCGGAAACAGAAGAAGAACAACTTCTTAAACTATAAACAACAATCAAAATCTTCTCCACGCAACAATTTAAATAATGGCATCTTAAATAATAACACTGAAGTACAGCTCGTTCAGCTCTATATACGGGTCAGCCCAGCTATTGGGGCCAGATAATCTTGTACCGGTAAGTTTGTTAGTTTAAGTTATTCCAAGGCTCATGTCCCTGTCCCCAGAGGCCAGTGAGTTGAGAGGGTTTTGGTGTTTGTCTCCTGTATCCTGATCGTTTCCTGGCTCTTTCCCGCTCTCTGTTCCGTTTTGGCTCAGTGGAGTTGAAGCTAGTTTATCTGGCTCCTATGTGGAGTATAGTCTAAAGTTCTGCAGTTATCCTGGTACCATGTCTTGTCTGCATCTGAGCGTGTCTGCCTGAGTTCACTGCAGGACTCATGGATTCTTGGAACCCTGAATCTGTCTGTCCTTGTGTGGATCGGAAACCCTGACTGGGCTACAGACTCCTGGATTCCAGAACTTTCCTGTCTGATCTGTTTTCCCTGACCTGGATTGGATTCCTGCGCGGTTCACTGGGGTTGCTGCTCTGGGCAGCTCTGCGCTGCAGCTTATTTGGCAGTCCATCAGCTGGATCCTGCCTTCCTCTTAGAGCAGGGGTGTCAAACTGGTTCCAGAAAGGGCCGTGCTATTGCTTGCTTGGAAAGAAATCTTGCAGCCACATGGCCCTTTCTGGAACCAGTTTGACATCCCTGTCTTAGAGGATGGACTGAACTGGTACAACATGTAAGTTACTCACACTGGTAACCATCTCACATCAGATGATTGTTGTCACTTACCTGTGTTTTTCTCCTCCAGAGGCTCAGTGATTGTGTGGTGCCGGGCCTCCACCCTGCAGCCACTGCGGGCCGCAGATCCAGAGCTCCACGTTTCCTGTTGTTTTTGTCATGATTTTATCTAAAGATCTGACCCACAAGCAGAAAACAAAACAGAGAGAACAGGGAAAAGTTTAGCAGGTTTTATTGTGAATTGGTAAGGCAAGGCAAGGCAAGGCAAGGCAAATATATAGCACAATTCAGTACAAAGACAATGCAAAGTGCTTTACATGATTAAAATACAGGAAGATAAAACAGAATCAAAGCAAGTAGGAAAAAAAATGAATAAAAAAAATAAAAAAAAATGCAGAAACAAAAAAGAATATTAAAAACAGTTGGGTTAGCATTTGATCAAAAATTTCTCCTTGGGCAGTTGACAATTAGAGAGGAGCCCAGTGCTGCTCTGAACACTGTCGAACCGGGAATGAAAAGTGAAGGGGAAGATTCTCCGGTTAGTTCAGACTCAGTGGGAAATTTTTATCTTTGATTGAAGAAGGGAATACAGGCAACAGCACTCATAATAGACTTGTTTGTTGGAGGGCGGAGGGGGTTTAACCAGGTTGAGGTGTTTCCTTGAGGAACTGATGACCTGACTGCCACTTAGATTTCCTGCGGTACTTGAACAGTTCCTTGTGGAGATGAATCCCCTGCTCAGAGAGAAGCCCAAACAATCCTTGGGGAAAAGTAGATCCAAACCACCAGTTTGAATCCTCAGCTCAGTTTGATGCGCAGAGAATCCTTTGAGGGGGGAGAAGGTCCAAAACATCCAGTTTGCAGGATGAGATCCTGCCAAGAGGCAAATACAAAAACAACAAGATTAAGACTCAGGTGACAAAACTCAGTTTGACACAGCAAAACTCAGCTGGGCTAGAGTACCCAAAACTTGCAAACACTCTGGCATTGAGGTAGTGGCAGTCAGCAGCTTAAGAGTCCTCCGGTAATGAGGCAACCATCCACAGGTGTGTGAGGAGGCCAACGAGAACCAGGCACCACCTGGTGGTGGAGGGAAAACAAACAAAAGCACAACCCACACAAACTGGATTCCTAACAGTTTTAGTTAAATAAACATTTTGAACTTTCCCACTGTCTGTCTTGCCTGGAATACTTGGTCCATCTGTTCCCGTTTTATGACATAACCACATAAGCTGAGAGTGACCACATACTAGCTGACCAGATCATTACACATTATTAGCTTTCCTTATAAAGAAGCCTACCATATGTTCAGAATCAAACATCTACAGTTATAGTTTTTTAAATTGGTAATATGAATATTAAAAATACTAATATAGCAACATAATTATACCATTTAGGTTTTTAGATGCTGCATTGTTTATCAGCTGAACACATTCCAATTGTTCTAAATCAATTTCAAAGTAAATTTGAGCCTTTTCAAATTTAGTTATTCAGTTATTTTGTTGTTTTTGAAAAATCTGCACAATGAAACTTTTACCAATAAATTGATGGATGGATCTTTTTATAAAAAAAATACTACACCTGTTTTTGTCCATTATTTGCATGATATTAAGGGCAGGATTGGCACTTTTTTTCAATATAAAGCAGGAGGGGAGCTCAGTCAGGAAGAAACAACCAATTGGTCTCCGCCAAGTGACGTCAATTGTTTACCTCGGGCGCGGTACACTACGCCTTTTCCACCTAAAATGGCGTCTTAGCAACAAATGTCACGTGACTGGCGGAGACCGAAAAAAAAAAAATCTCACCAATGTGAGGCTGTAAAACATATGTATTGTCCTCAGAAATGTTTTTTTTTCTTCTTTTTATTATAATCAGATATGCAAATCTCAAGGCAACTCACATGTAAAACATAATTAAACTCTTAAGTTGATCCAAACGTTTTGCTTCATACAGCAATTATTTAGCCGATTTGAGAAAAATAAATGTTACATCTTGTAAAAAGTTACCCTGCATACCCAAAAAATCTACTTTTTCATAATCCAAAATCCAGTTACTACAGTGATGTACAGTGATGTGCAGTACAAGCTACATAGAATTATAAATTTTCTATGTGTACTGCAACAATGCAAAAAAAAAAACATAATTGTTATTCAAATCAAAGAAGGAGCTGTTTTGATGGTACCCAAGCAATGCTAACATTACAACCATGTAGAAGTCTCAAATCTTCCTAAAGCAAACAGATAAAATTAAACTCCTCATAATCAGACTTGCTGAACCACAGATGGTCTCCATGTGTCTTCATGGCTCCACTCATGTCACAGTCCTCCTCTGGGGGGTTGTTAGACCAGCGTTTGAAATGTACAACATTATCATCAACCCAGAACCAAAGGTCCAAAGTACAAGCATAGTGAAGGCCGAGCCATACAAAGGGGCTGTTGGCCTTCTCAGCCTCCAGCTCAGCAAAGGCCTGCATCTGTCCATCCAGGATGGAGGCCAGACCACAGTGGAATTCCTTGCAGTGGCCCAGGGCTGCTTCCCAGGTCTTGTTTTCCTTAATTAGTTTAAAAGGTGATTCTATAAAAAAAGAAGATTTAATAAGTTTGGGGAACATAAACAGTTAATTTTGAAGATTTTACATTTGCGCGCATGCAATTTGACTTTTTCAAGTTAAAATGTGTTTGTGTGGGTTTTGGGCCTCAGTTAATTAATTTCAATTCAGTTTATTGACATAGCACCAATTTACAACACATGACATATAGGCACTTTCAAGGGCGTAGGTTTGATTTGAACTTTGGTAGGGACACTATTGGTCGGGTGTCATTGGGGCTATGCAATATGCATGCCCTTTTTTTAAGCTTGACGTGAGCATCGTACTGATGCTCAAGAATTCATTGTTTAAAGAGAAAAGCAGCATTTTGCTACATTAATAAAACATTTTATAAGCACTACACTCACCGGCTCTGATGAATGTGGAATTAGGACTGGTTTCCACTTTAAAAATGGTTTCATTTGAACGACTAAGACAGAATGTACATATACAGTATTTTCTTTTGAAGATATAGAATTGTGCAGAGGTAAACCTCTCATATGCTCATTACATTTCCATTAACAAGTATGACCAAGAGTCATTTAGTGGAACCCTGATGTCTATTCGCTGCTAGCTATTTCAAAGAGGGTAAAGAATCATTTGACTAAAGGTTATTGGTTCTTGATTAAGCAAATCATTTAATAAAACATTATTTGGCCAAATAATGTTTTATTCTCCTCATGGATTTGCATTGTGAAATGGTCAGAAAACATTCCAATTTCTCTAAATTAGTGAAAAGCTAACTTGATCATATCACAAATTCTTCCAGATAAACTTTGGTTTTCAAACACAAAATCCATCTTAAACTGTGATATGGATTTTAACCTTGTTTCCCTTTTGTTCATAGTAGTTTAGTTAAGTTTCACTAGTTTTAGTTAAGAGTGTTAAACTGAAATATGTTTTTACTTGGAGCTGAATGATTTTTGTTAATAAACTCTTATATTTTGAACAGAAATTGTGGTGAACTTATTTCATGTGTGTGCAGAATTAACTGTTTGACCGTGATTAGTGCTCAAATCACTCTTTCATTTATTGTTCTAACACACAGCTAGTAGAGTGTGTGTTCAAAAACATTATATAACAGCTGAAATAATATCTGATTAATTCCGTAAAAGTTCAAAAAAATCCACTGGACTTGGTTTCCAAGATTTGAAGATGTTTCGCCACCTCTCCAGGAAGCTTTCTCAATTCAAATGTCTGAATCAGCAGTGAGTTTGAGTCTTTATATAGACAAGGCCTTGTATTGCTTGGAAACATGCAAATGGAAACCGATGAGGGGGTCGTTTGGTTACATTTTTCGTCTGTAATATCTGAAAACCTGTCTATGAAAACCTGTCATAGACATGCATGTTTCCAAGCCATACAAGCAATACAAGGCCTATATAAAGGTCTATATAAAGGCTCAAACTCACTGCGGATCCAGACTTTTGAATTTAGAAAGCTTCCTGGAGAGGTGGCGAAACGTCTTCAAATCTTGGAAACCAAGTCCAGTGGATTTTTTTGAACTTTTACGGAATGACTATGACCTGGATGACTGAGAATCTTCATCAGCAATATCTGATTAAGTGAGATCTTCACCACCCCTACCGAGTAGGGTAATATACATCCTAAAGTATCAGAAATATAAATTCCTAGCTGGCTGGGAATTGAATAGAATATAAATGCACAACATTAATGTGGCATCCATCCTGTATGGGCATTGAACATAAAATCACAACAATGGTTTCTATTAATTGTCCATTTAGCATCCCGATACCCCAATCTGTAATAGTCATACAGCTGCCCACAATCAATTGTGTGACAGGACATATAGGCACAGCCTACCTCACAAAGTTTAACAAAAATATTTTTTTTCATGACATGTACATTGCACACATGCATCTTTATATTTTCTGGGTTTTATAACAGTGTTTAAGGCGTTTGCTACATTTGTGTAACTTTTCCTTTTTGTGGTTCTTTTTTGGGAGGTTGTAGCCCAAATTGACAAGCATCATCCATCTGTGGGTAAAGACAAACAGAGAAGTAAGGTAACTGGAAATAGAGTTTTTAAGGGAACATATATCACCAGATCTGACTGTTTTGAAAATGCTATTTTTGGTTTTGGTTCATTATGTGTCAAATATAGAATTACTGGAGCAATGGTAAAAAGAATGAATGTGTTGTGACAATCATAGACACAGTGGTTTTAAACTGGATCTATGTAAAGTTTTGAGCAAGGCCTCCAAGCATATCTAGCTCTGATATCACAAAATAGCAAACAAATCCAACCATATCTTGCTATTACTGCCTCTTTCTCCAGCTGTTGTTCGATCATCATCAACTATTCACGGATGCTCGTGATTCGGATACATTACCCCAGATCCCACTATGCGAGCTGGTGTTGTTGATAGCATGCAGGCAATACAATAGTGACAGGTGACTGGCGGTAACCTTGTTACCACTCAAAGCTGTGCATCCTGTGAAATAGGTTGAATCCTCCAGTAAAAATTGAATATATAAGACTCTTTTTGCAGAAGAATATACTAAAGAATAATGAAGTGTAGGGTGACCATATTTTCATTTGGGAAAACCACGGGGGGGGGGGGTGATATTGAAAGAACAAATGTCTCTCATCATCGGGATTTGCTCCGTGATCAGAGGAAATGTTACTTGCCGCAGAACAGTTGTGAAAATTTGAAGTTCAGTTTAATATAATAATACAACTCTGTGAATAGTTCCGTCTGAAATTAATGAAAATAGTTGTTTTAATGGTTTTAGAGTCATATATGTGGCGGTAATGTTTGGTTTATCTAAAGGTTTTAATCTGTTACTGTGTAAATGAGTTTGGCTGTAATTTAAGGACAGATTCTAATAGATCTGCAGGGTGGGGACTATAAATCTGATAGGAGTTTAATTTTTTTTATTGTTGTTTTGCACAATATGCTTAACTAAGTATTTTTTGTTGTTGAATATTAGAGATTTTGCAGATATATTTTGTAGATACATTGTTTAGATTTAATTATATATTTCTAACCCTTTTATAGAATAGAATAGAAAATCCCTTTATTGTCCCACAATGGGCAAATTCACAGCAGCAAAAAGATTATTGAAAATGGTCACACAAATGAGGACCTTAGAGAAATATAATAGGGAAACATAATAGGGAAGAGTTAAAATATAAAAAATAAAATTCTGTAAAGTGTTTTAACAATATAAAACTGGAGAATAAATAACCAATATGCAGCTATGGACATTTTTACAATAATGGATATTTGAAAAAGCAGCAGGTTATTTAACTGACTAAGGTTTCTATCATTACATTTGATTTTATTTGTTCCTGCTCCCGGTGGTTGGAACCTTTATTCCACTCTGGATTCTTGTGAGTCTTTGTTCACTTTAACTTTTAAAAAAATAAATAAATAAACAAACAGTTTTGAAAACCTCGGTATTCATTCTTTTCCTGCTTTATGTATCAACTTTCACGGTTGCTAAGCAACAGAGCATACGGCGGTAAAACCCGCCGAAGGGTGGACCTGTTCGAATTTACTGACAGAACTCTTCCGGCCTCCTTATTTTCAAGGACTTCGAAGGGTCCAGTCTAGGTAGACCGCGTCCTTGGAGGATGCAGCCCAGGTTTTCGAACAGAGCCTCTGATTAAGAGCAGGGCTGCCTGCACTGACGCGGCTCAGGGATTACGTCACACGGAGCGTCGTGCGCAGTGAAATCAGGACATTTCCTCACTTTCTAAAAAAAACCCGGGACGCCCGGGACAGGACGTGAAATACGGATATGTCCCGGGAAATACGGACGTTTGGTCACCCTAATGAAGTGTGTATGTATGGGGTACGGTGCGGGTCAGTTGTCAGTTGTGGTCAGTTGCCTTCGGGGGTGTTTGATAAGCATCTTCCTGAAATGAGTTCGATATCTGGGAGTAGTAGAGAGGCTTTGCTGAACCAGTAATGAACCAGTAATGATTAATGATCGGTGGACATGTGTTTTAATAGGTTAACTCAAAAACCGCCGATCTGGCTCCGCTATCTTTGTTAGTCTTTTGCCTAAGAAAGAGCCCCATCCCCCATCTCTGCAGCAGCCGCACATGGTGAACGCCATTATCTGAGAATGTGCTATACAGATGTATAATTTCTGCAATTTTTTTTGGTCTTTTTTTTCTTCTTTTGGTGCTAGTGTGTTTTATTTTAATCATTGGACAGAGGATGTGCTTTTAACAGAAAGTTATCTATTTAATACATTTTAGCCCATACCAAATATGGTTTTCTGTAGATATTTCTGTGATATTTTGTCTCACGAGGCTAGTGCTGAGTTGACTTGTTCAAGTTAGTAGCTCAATTATGTAGCGACCATCTTGGGGTTTTGGTTGTTTATTTATTACCGACTAAAATTATAGATTAAACTTTATCACGCCAAACAGCTTAAATATCTGTATTTACTAGTAAATTAAGTTTATATTTATAGATTGATTATTTAAATTAATAGTTATAATATTTTATGGCAGGCTGGTAGATGTTTATCAGAATCTAAAATATATATTTTTATACATAAATTTTGAGTCGAATTATAGAATATTTTACAACATCTTCATTATCAAATTTAACTAACTGTATTACAATAGTAAAATAAACATATCATCTGTAGCTAAGATTTGCCGTATCTAAATGTGTGCTCGACGAATTAAATTAGTACTTAACTTTACACCTGTGATGTTTTTGAGTCCCTCGTAATACAATACTTTCTAGCACATCAATTTATTCCTCCATTAGCTTTGACCTATTTCTTGTAAAACTGACAATAAAGAACTATTTGTTTATTTGTTTGCGATTTGTAGTAATTTAAACCTAAATCACTGAGGAACTAAAGGAGCAAAGAAATTAAAAACATCCTCCAATACTAATAGGCACTAATCCTTTAAGATGAATATATTTGTTGAATAAATGTTCATAGGACTTTCAGATACACACAGAATCTTATTTTTTCTGAAAAGAAAACCGGTCCGAATAAGAGACCCTAACATGGTCAATAGAGGTTTATATTTAAAGAGGTTTGAATATAAGCAGATCATACACCCCTGCTTTTTTATGTCATTGTCTTATGGGAACTTTAAATTGTGTCTAAGCTTTAAAGCTCAGGGTTAGGGGTCACATATGTGGGACCCCTGGGTACCCTCAAGGAGTATATGAGGTGCCCTAGAGCCCCTTCTAACAATAAAACATCTCACCACTGAGCTGCCTCTAAAATGTTATTTTATTCGCTTACTCCTCTTTTACTCGCACTTTATAAAAGAAACATTAAAAATATGTTTATTGTACATTAAGTTTTAGTGAACCCTGACTCTTCCAGGTCATAGTTAAATATTGGTAGCCCTTTATATGAGCTATCCCTAACAAAGATCTTGGTTCCAAAGGGGTGGCAATCCCTGATCTAGGGGGTTATCTGAGGAGGGGAAGTTGTTAGATTTCATCTCTCCATGGACTTAATGTGAAACACCCCAGCAACAAGGACTCTCAACATAACGTTACCACCATAATTTACTGTTTGGAAAGAGAACTGATTCAGTTATGTTGCCCAAAAGTTAATCTGTGTCTGGTCTGATTATACAAGCTTTCTCTGCGCCTGCTGGTTTGTCCATGAAGGTAGCTACAGATTCCAGTATCATGAAAGTGTTGTTTTGGAGCATGAACTTCTTCTTTTAGGTGGCATCCTCCAAGTCTACCCTGATGGTGAGATTACTTCACTGACGACAGATGCTGGTCCTCCTTTCTCCTTGAGTTTTTGCTGACTAGAATTCAATTCAATTTCAATTTCAAGAATTTATTGTCATTGTCAAAAAAAGGCAACGAAATTATGTTTGGGGTATAATACTTAGTAGCAGCAAGTTCCAAGTAAAGTGCACAAGAGGTAAAAGTGACACCAGTGCTTGACCCCCCCAGCCCCGCCCCCCCCATCCCACTTAAAGTGCAGCAAAGATTATTAAGTGCCATAATGCTTGCCCCCCCAACACACACGCACGCACACACACACACACACACACACACACACACAGAATAAATACACAGCTCCCAACCAGACTATAATAACGGGGCCCTAATGAATAAGGCAAATTATTCAGAATTCAGAATTTAGGTAGTCCGTTCCTCAAGTCCTGTGAATTCAAGAGTCTTATGGCCTGGTGGTATAGGCTGTTGGCCAGTCTTTTGGTCCGGCTCTGAAGGGACCTGTACCTTTTACCTGATGGTAGAAGTTGGAACAAGTGATGGGCAGGATGGTGGCTGTCACGCATGATGTTCTGCACTCTCCGTAGACAGCGTGTGGTGTAGATGGAACTAATCTCTGGGAGAGGCATTCCAGTGATTTTCCCTGCTGTTTTCACCACACGCTGGAGTGCCTGCTGGTCTGCTTTGGAGGAGCTAGAGAACCACACTAGGAGCCCATAAGTCAGAACACTGCTGATGGCACAGTTGTAAAAGTTCACCAGCAGTGGCCTGGGGATGTGGTAGCTCCTCAGCTTCCTCAGGTAGAAAAGGCGCTGCTGGGCCTTCCCAACAGTAGAGGCGATGTGAGTGCCCCAAGACAGGTCCTCCGCCAAGGTCACCCCTAGCAATTTAAAAGTACTGACTCTCTCCACCACCTCTGAACTGATGGAGAGGGGTTCGTGCTTTTTAGGCTGTTTTTTCCTAAAGTCCACAATCATTTCCTTGGTCTTTTTGGTGTTAAGAGCAAGGTTGTTGCTGTCACACCATGATGCCAGATGTTGCACCTCTGCCCTGTAGTCCCTCTCATCGTTGTTGGTGATGAGGCCCAGGACGGTGGTATCGTCAGCGAATTTGACGATCAGGTTGGAGGGAGAAGAGGCAGAGCAGTCATGTGTGAACAGGGTGTAGAGCAGAGGGCTTAAAACACACCCCTGGGGCGCGCCGGTGTTTATGGAAAGAGTGGAGGAGATGTTGTTGCCCACTCTGACCCTCTGTGTACGATTGGTGAGGAAGTCATTTAAAATGTTTTTAGAGCATAAACAGTAGTGTATAGGATTTCCTAAAAGCGCGCGCCTGCGAGTTCACGAGTCTACGGAAACCGCGGCAGACCAAACCAGATGAAAGTGCGCATTCAGCTCGGCAAAGAACTCATGCTCTTCCTCAACACTGAAGTCCTCAGACATTTTTCTTTCGTTGTTTCTTTCTTTGCACAGGTAAACAGCACATTTCTTCTTCTACGCTTGCATTATCGGCAGAGCAGACGCTTTCATCTGGTTTGGTCTGCCGCGGTTTCCGTAGGCTCGTGCACTCGCAGGCACGCGCTTTTAGGAAATCCTATACACTACTGTTTATGCTCTAAAAACATTCTAAATGACTTCGTTTCGAGTAAATTATGGACGCTACCAACTCAGGACACTTGGATTACATTGGACAAGCAGTATGGAGGAATATTGACACGTTTTTTGTGGACTTTTATGGACCTTTCTGTCTCGGGCACCATAGACCTCCATTATTTGAATGTCAGCAGACAGCAAGAAGCCTCCCAGATCTCCAGATGCATTTGAGATATCAAAAAAGTACTCCAGGGTTTTGTTCAGCATGGGGGTGAGTAGAAAATGAAGGCTAATCATGTTTTGGGTGTACTATTCCTTTAAATCCGGAATACAATTTCGAATCCTCCTTCTCACAGATAAAGCCTTAAATGCTGAATAAATTTTAAAATCTATACTGAATTTAACTTTTTTACATCATTTTACTCAAGGAGCAGTCAGATGCATCATTAAACGCTCCAAAGTAGCAAGACATCCTTGCCTATAATGTGGGTTATAAACATTGGACCTGCCACTGAGAGCATTATCCATAGAATTTTAAATGTTTAGACATAGTTAGTTGTATTATTGCAAAATATTTAACAAAATGTATCAGGATAAAGATTTGTAGACAGAAAAATGCATTATAGAAGAAAAAAAAAGATTAAGCTGAAAGAATAACCGTCATAAAAAGAAATAACAAAAATGTATACAATTGTAATAGATGTGTAATCTATTATAAAAATGTATTGATATATTTGACATAAATGTCAGATATTTAACTGCCTCAAGCTATTAATGGTTTTATGTTTCTTCCTTTATGGTTGAGAATTAAGTCAAACTTACCTATCTTTGTGCCCATGATCTTCACCTCACAAAGAACCAGATATGTATGATCTTGTCTGATCACAGTGACATATCGTCCCGACACTGATGAGGGAAATATGAAGTGATTTGTCTGGTCTGTTTGGAAGTCTGTGATGTTGTAAACCCTGAATAACAGAAAGAAACAAAACATACAGCTGAGCCTGAAAACTCCTGGACATTATTGAGACCAAAGATACAGCAGATGTGGCTGCTGTGAACAGTAGTTTTGCTTATGTCAGTGTGTCCCAGGCCAGCTATGGCTACAATATAGCTTGCCACCATCAATGTGCAATTGTCTGCTGGAATAGTTTGATTACTGACTATAGTGTGAAGTCCTCCCTTAAAGGCACTCTGCAAATTCAGTTAATTTACATTTACCACATTGGGAAGAAATTAAAGTAATCCATTCAGATGAAGTTATTTGTTATATTAAAATCTTTTGACTTTCTGATACTTTCAGAATGCTTAAAAGTTATGTTTTTAGCATTACAAATTTTCTTTAAACAGTAAGCAGACAATACTCTCACATCCATTTTAACTTCCAGTTTCTAAGGACAAAATAAAGTTTTAGTTTGAATTTTAGGTTTGAAAACTGCCTTTTAATGAAAAATGGCTTTTGGATTTCATTGGACTGGACTGCATTGGATTGAATATACTTTATTGATCTAAAGTTGGTAAATGACAGTGCATCAGTGAGGCAAGGAACACAAAAAAATATATTAAAAGCCGGAAAATATTCTTATTTACTAAAGTATTAAAAGTATTTGTGGTATAAAACACATCATTAAATAGGACCATCAATAAAGGATAGTACAAAAAGAAGAAGAGGACAAAGAAATTACAAAACCCAGAAATCACTGAATAAAATGTTGGTATACTATTTTCATTTTTAGGTCTGAATATATTAAATATGTCCAATGAAGATGGCATAATGTACTTACAGTCTGTTGTTGGTGCCATTGTTCTTTAGAGAGTTCCCAATGTAGATCTGAGCTCCTGTTAAATTAGCCACAGCCTCATTTTTAGTATAGATAGAGATGCAGGAAATGTTGTAAATCCCCTGCAGGTCAATTCTCCACCAGGGGTTAGTCTGATTCTGGGTGCGACAACATGTATTGATATCCTCATCAAAGGCTCTGGGAGGGATCAACGGAGTGTTTTCCCAATATAAGGTTGAGGACTGAGATGCTTTTTCTTTGAGCAGTTCTATCTTGTCTGTGTTGCAAAGATCTGAGGATAAGAGAAATGTTACCCTCGCTGTTTAGTTTTGATTCTAATTAATGCCAGAAGCAATCTGTTTGTTAGAGAATATTTGCTCCTACCTGTCGTCTGCACAGCTACATTTTGGGTTACTGTAAATTCAAGAAAATATAATGAAATAATCCTAATATATTAACATTACTGTATTCTAAAACCACAGATTTAACTATTTAGAAGTAGGTCAATTCATTGCCAATCTAAACTCTTGAGATAGACATTCAGAAAAATCAAAAAGGCCACTTACTAATAACCCAGATGAAAACCAAACTCCGCAGCATCTTGGAAGAACAAACATATTATTATACCTTTTGTTAAAATAGTTGTTGTAAACAACTTACTCAGATTAAAGACACTCTTTCAGTAATGAAGCTTGCCAAATAAAAAGTAAACTTTCAGTCAGTTGATGTATAACAGCCTCCCTCACCTCAGCAGTTGGTCCTCGCTCCACTCTGATGTTCATTTAACCTCCTGAGTGAAATCTGCTTCCTCTACTGCAGCTTTCACGGAAATCAACTACTTTAATGGCTTTATTCAAATATACAGCTGTTACATCAGAGGTTCATTCAAGGTCAGAACTTTGCATGTTTTTTATTTATACAAAAAAAAATTTACTGGGTGTCTCATAAGCAATCTGGATGTTACTATGGTATCAAATATGTCCTCAGACAATCTTAAGTTGTATATTAAAGATGAACTTTTATACACCCACATCCACATTATGTATTTATTTGCCATACTTTTTTTCTTTTTAGGATGTTGTTTATCTATTAAAAACCCTATACATTTATAATGCCTGGGTTTAGAAATGCTACAGAGTATGGGCTTTGACTGATACATCAAATACCATCAGATTTATAAAGATCTTTCTGCCCAGGCTAAAATTCTCACTTTCTGAGATAAACTTTATACAAGGAAGCACTGGAATCTGAACAATGTGCTGTGCTACAGAACATAATACGACTGTTTCTTAACATGAATTTCCTTCACAGCCAGGAATCAACCATACAACTTGATGCATACCTGGCATGTACAGCTAGAGGTTTGTCTATTTACCAAACTTTATCTAGCCTGTAACTCAGGTTAAAGACTGTCCTACCAGCCCCTGCTTTGTGTGAAAGGCTTTTTAGTCTAGCTTGATTTAACTTCTGTCCAAGAAGAAGAATTAAATAACATAACTTTAAAAAACAGCTTCAACTGAAGTTAAACAAGCACTTCTGTTTAAGTTTGAATAGTTTTCCAGGATGATGTATAAAGAAATAGACTAAATTCATCTTCTTAAAATTTAGCTGATATTTTTCCAAGTGAGAAAAACAATATTACAGTCCTTTACTTGGATTTATTATAATTTTAAAATCATATTGCTGATCAACAGTGGATGAAGCACTCAACAGGAGTACTTGAACGAAAGTATTGATACTCATAGTCAAATATTACTCAACTATGAGTAAGAGTTACTAAATCGTATATCTACTCAAGTTAAAGTGGTAGAGAAATCACTTTTGAAAATACTTAAGTATTCAAAAGTACATGCTTTTAAAAGAACTTAATTATTCGAAAATACAAATTAAATTTTCCAACATTATTACATTTCTGTGTAATTTTCAGAGTAATTTTAAAGAACTTTGTATCTTTCAGAAATCACCTCAGATAATGATGCGTAGAACCAACTGTTACAAATTCTGCATCACTGATATATAACTTCAGCATAAAAATGCCACATAAAAAAGGACAGCTATTGTGGTCATTATTTCCTTCTCAAAACAAACCAAGAAGAAAACAGGAGAGTCTTGATTAATGTCACTCTTTCACTATGGAATAGAGGTTTAAGGTTGAATCTATTACCACAAACAAAATCTATTATCACAACTCTGATTGGAGAATTCATCCTACTGAACAATTTGGCTACAAGGCAACAACTCATAGCTTCATAAGATTTTTAAACTACAAATAATATCTGCACTGAGTTTCTCACATTTGTGGAATGTCATGGAAATCCCTTAAACAGTGGTTTCAAAATTCAGTCCTAAGGGCTGCTATCTTTCATGTTAAAATTGCATTTGACAGAATAAAAATAACAACAGATTACAAAGCTAAGCTGAAGCAGAAGTAAAAAGTAACCAGCAGCTTCCTATAAATTTAGTGGAGTGAAAGTTATAAGTACTCCCCTGAAGATTACCGTACTCAAGTAAATATATTTAACAAGTATTTAAGTGCAGTAATCGAGTAAATTTACTTTGTAACATTTAACCACTGCTGATAAATAGGTTCTGTTGATGCAAGCACTAAGCCAGTGTTGGATCTGACTTAGGCCTGTGCTCCCATCCAAACCTAAAGCTTAGAGTATAAACAGATAAAACACAGCTCTTTAGTTCCATACGTTTTTACAAGTATAGGCTTTTTGTTATTTAATGCCACTGCATCATTAGGTAGTTTTAGAAAGTAAAAACTCTATAAAGACACTCAAAACACATCAATGTACTGTCACCCATATGTCTGGAGGAGAAACAGGATGAGGAACTGAAAAACAGGCCCAACTATATGATTTATAATTAAAGTTGTAGATGACAGCAGCCCAGCTGATGCCTTCCTCCGAATGGCGTAACAACCAAACAGGACCAAGGCAGATGAAATTACATTACGGGAAAATCAGAGACAACAGAGTTAGACGTTTTGCTAGAAAATATGCAGAACTGGAGAATAGAGCTGAACCAGAATAATGAAGTGTGGTCCATATGTCTTTTAGCTGCAAACCTATAGCAGTATAACTATTGAGATAACAGGAGAGGAGCCTGATAACTAAAAGATCTGACTCCTATTCTACTTTTAGAAATTCTAGTTCTAGTACTCTAGTAAACCTACAGATTGGGAGTGAAGTTCTTTGTAAAGGTACAATCAGATCTTTGATATCTGATGGAGCTTGGTTATTTATTGATTTATATGTTAGAAAGAGGATTTAAATATTTATTCTGGAACAGGAAGTCAATGAAGAGAATCTAGGATATGAGAGACATGATCTCTTTTTTAAACAACACAGAGTCCAACACAATTTTGCATCCTATTTCCATTAGCCCCCCAAAAAAGAAAAGTAAAAGTAAGAAATGCCTACAATGGCGTTTTTTATGTTTGATGTTCCTGATTCTGTGTCTCAAATTTACATAGATGGAGTTTATTTAAATACACATTAGCTTTACCAATGTTGGGATCAAATGTCGATGATGTAACCAGAACTACTCCCCTCTGAAGGCACTACCTTCCGATCGAGTTTAGAAAAGCAACTTTACCATTCAACTTCCTGTTGCCAGTGGCTGTTACCATAGACATTATGTACGTAGATGCCTCTAGAGGGCTACCAGCTTGGATCAGAACATCAGTTCAGTTCAACAGCTGTCAGAATCAATAGGAGGCCCCTTAGATCTCATTTTAATCACACGAAAGACAAGTCAAAGATAATATTACAATAATCACAGCCCCTTAGAAGACCAAAAAAAATTCTAAAATTAGATTACATTTTTATTCAGTTTAAAAACTATTTAAACTGAACTCAAACTGTATGAGATATATGCAAAGTTATATATATTTTTCAATTAAATATTAATATGATAAACGCAAAGTTTTATATCAATATATTGTGAGCTTATGTTATAAAAATATGATATATTTATATAATATATTATTATTATTTGGTATTTTTAAGGATTGCTCTTTGATAATGAGTATTATGATCTATAGAGGTAATTTTTTGCGTTGCGGTTCACATTTCCAAATATATGTGACTTGTATGTGATCTCCTGTGTGAACTGCAGTCATACAACCTTAGTGTCCTGCATGCTCAGTAGAGGATGCAATGACATCACAGGCCAGGGTGCTCTGTGTTTACGGAAGTAAACATGGGTGACAGCACCAGAGCGCATCCAGCTGTCTTTCCCAACCTTAAAAACACAATCTTTCCAAGATGGCTAAACATAAATACTATTCTCCACATTATCGTCCACCATCTCTGTTGTTTTTCTTGCCACTTCTGCATAGCAAGAAGCAGATGAGTGACCACTGCGGGTATTAATCGGATGAATGCGACCTGGCCGTACAGACACAGGTCGCATTTGAAAAGATCAGATTCGTATCTGATTCACGACCACATAGCCAAGTGGTCTGGGTCACATTGGAATAAATCGGATCTGTGTTGTTCAGACTGCCATGAAAAGGTCAGATCCAGGTTGTATATGTGCAAAGAAATTGGATTTTGGTCACTTCAGGCTGCAGAGTAAACATAGCCTAAGGGCCCTGTCACAGCTTGCCGATTTAGCCAGCGTATGCCCAACGTCCCACAATATCCTAAAACGCTGGCATATGCTGAACTTTCTATGTATTTTTTCAATTATGGGCATATCCATAGAGTATTCATAACGAGTCCAGAACTTATGTCCAATTGTTATGGTCTTGGTTCTCTTAAGTTTTCTTTGAGTTTTCAGTTTCATGTTTATTCATGTTTTTATTTGTTTTCTAGTTTTATTGGTTTAATTCCTATTTTGTTGTGTTTTTGGATGTATGTGACTTCTTAGGCTTTTCTTTTTTGCCCTCTGTTGCCCTCTTGTGTTGGTTTCCTTTTCCTTGGCTCCCTTCCTAGAAGCCTCTGTTCATACCTGCTTCCAATCAGCTCGTTAGTCCTCCCTTTGTTCAGTCAGCCATAAATACTCTCCCTGTTCAGTTCCTTAGTGTTGGTTCCTCGTCTCTGCTCATTGTTCCCTGGCTGCTCGGGCTTGTTTTCCCCTGATGTCTCCATGGTTTTTGCTAAGTTTTACATTATAAGTTGGATTTTGGATTCCTGCCTTTGTTAACTGAAATCATTAGTTAAAACTGCAAGAACTCACCTCTGCATTTGGGTGCTCAGACCTCAACTCTAGCTGACACTTATGCATAACACATGGCAGCTTAATGTCTATGAAATGTCACAAGCCAGTGTCCTGAGGGCGGCAATTATGCGACCAGAGGTGCCCGGTCAGTATAAAAAGATGTCTTTGATCGCGGTATTAACCTAGCTATTGTTTACCACTCAAAAAAAAAGAAGAAATACAAAGAAAACGAAAGAAGGTGGAGGAGAACTGGCAGCTTCCTTCTGCAAGTTCCTTTCTATACCAAAACACTGCCATTATACAGTATAACGTGGAATATGTCAAATATGTTGATATGCATTGGAGATAAGCTCCTGATAAGTTACACACAAGTTATACACAAGTTATGCACAAGTCCCTTATAAGCTTTGGATAGACGCTACGACGTATGACGACTTACTTACACTTAACAACGATCAGATAACTTAACTGTAATTTATACCTCATGTATGGCATATGCTTGCATATGTTGTCAAAAACTGGAAATTTTGAGCATGCTCAAAATACCGCATGTCGACATGTGCCAGCATGCCAGCAAAGGGGAACAATGTTTTTTTTTTTACATTGGGTCCTTGATTTTACGTTTTTACATCATGCTCTACTCACCCATATTAGTTTTGTGTAATTTGGAGCTGTCCCGAAGATATTCGGTTTTGTAATCCAAGTAACGTCTTCCTATGGGCAACGAGTCGAAGGCACAAACTAAACTGTTCATAATGTATTCTTTATGGTATGCCACCATTCATAACATGTAGGCGAATCACTGTCCCCCAGACATTCGTGGTTATATTTTTTATATTTATTTATTTTTTTAAACAAATTGGAGTGTGTATGATGTCAACTTATACAAAATGGACCTATAACTTATCCAACGAATGCTAGCGTACATTAGTCATATGCTGGTCTAAATCGTCAAGGTATGACAGTTGCTTAAATTACTAAAGTAGGGAAAGACAACTGGATTTTAAACATCTGAATCCAGGAGTCCAACCTTTTAAGTAAGAGACTAAGAAATTGGTCTGTAAGCAAATTATAGTTATACTGTAATCATTCAACTAATATTAATTAATTACTTTTACCCCTGTTTTGAATGAACAATTAATTATCTATAACTTCCTGTTCTAGTTATTTAATGCTGTAGCAGTGATGGGTCCCTATAGCGGTAACTATCCAGAGAAATGACTTCAGTTTAGTGGTAGCTTCCGTGCCACACGACTCCAGAAGGCTTACTCTTTTATTGAATAACAACCCTTTTATACAACTGTTGAGGAGAGGTAATTAACGGACCTACCTTCCAGACTCATGGTGAGACAACAAGTACTTCAGACTATAACAGAAACTCTGATGATACAGCAGACATAGGAACAGTAACAAATAAAACAGGTAACTTAATAACCTGGAAAAGATTGACATTAACTGGCAGCTTCTGAACATGCTTCCCATTGCATGCTGGGAAAACTAACTTCTGCTGCCCCAACACACTATATAAAATTTATATTCTTCTGGTAAATTTGCATAACACCATTAAATCTTTTTTGTGATAAACTTTATTAAAATCTACACAGTCAACAGCTTTAATAGTTTCATTTAAAAAATAGTTATGGCTATATATTGAATTATTCTCATTTAAATGAGGCCCATATGCCTCCAATAGAGCAGCTTTAAGCTTGAAAATTGCAGGAAAAAGTGTATGAAAAAATAATAAATCCTACTCTGATATATAAATATTAATCATTTATCAAATATAAACTAGGAAGTAAAAACCAATGCTAATTATATGTTTGCATTATAGTATGTAGCTGTTAGTCTGTAACAACACTTACTGTGGCGCTTAATAATAAAAAAAACAATAATTTATCTTAGGGTTTCAGAACATCTAATTATGCTGAAAGATGGCTGTGAAACAAGAACAAAATAACATTACAGAATATACCAAAATGCTGCCATCACTGCACTGTGATCAGTCTGGTTCTATTAGGCAGATTCAGATGTTCCATAACTTCATTTGATCCTTTAATATCTGCCCTCTGACTCTGGAACATATGATGCTAAAATAAAGAAACCCATGAAGGGCCTAAGAAGCCTGTTCACCCAGGAATAAAAAGAATCAACCAATGTAAGGCTGTAATAGACACATTACTGTTTCTGTTCACTATCAGTTTTTTCTTTTTTTTCCTAAATCGTCACAATATATACATTTCAAGGCAATTCACATGTAAAACATAACTAAACTCTAAGTTGATCCAGATGTTTTTCTTTATACAGCATTTATTTAACTGCTTGGACAGAATAAATGTTACATCTTGTAAAAGCTTACAGAACACTGTATTTTCAAAAATCCAGTTTTTCATAATCCCAAAATGCTGTTACTACAGTGATGTACATAAGTGTAAGCTAGAATAGTAACTTCCTAAGTGTGTACTGTAACAATGCAGAGAAAGTATTCTAATAGTTACTCAAATCAAAGAAATAGCGGTTTAAAAGAAAACAAAGCAATGCTAAAATTACAATAATTTATCAGTGTTACATCTTAGTTAAATAATCAAACAAATACAATTAAACTTCTCATAATCAGACTTGCTGAACCAAAGATGGTCTCCCTGTGTCTTCATATTGTAATTGTTACTAATATCAAAGAAGGAGCTGTTTTGATGCAAACTAAGCAATGCTAACATTACAATCATGTAGAAGTCTCAAATCTTCCTAAAGCAAACAGATAAAATTAAACTTCTCATAATCAGACTTGCTGAACCACAGATGGTCTCCATGTGTCTTAATGGCTCCCCTCATGTCACAGTCCTCCTCTGGGGGGTTGTTAGCCCAGCGTTTGAAACGCACAACATTATCATCAACCCAGAACCAGAAGTCCAGGGTGCAGGTGTAATGAAGGCCGAGCCATACGAAGGGACTGTTGGCCTTCTCAGCCTCCAGCTCAGCAAAGGCCTGCATCTGTTCATCCAGGATGGAGGCCAGACCACAGTGGATTTCCTTGCAGTGGTGAAGGGCTTCTTCCCATGTTTTGTTTTTTTCTGATCAGCTGAAAGGGTGATTCTTTAAAAGAAAAGGAAAAAACTTAGTTTCAATAAACTTTTGGGATACATGAACATGAGCAGTTGATTTTAAGATTTTAAATTAGGCACCAATTACAAATCTCACTTTTTCAAGTTAAAATGTGTTCGGGGGTGATGTGCCTCAGTTAAAATCTGATGGAAAATCTGAAATGTGAAATTTACTTTGTTTTTTTGGCATGGCACTTTGTGAGAGAGAAAAAAAATCTGGAAAAGAAAAGTTAAAAGTATTTTTTTTTCCCCTGTATTATTTTCTGCCCTGAAAGGCAAGTAAAAAAATAATAATAATGAACAATTATTTTCTTGCAATACTTTATTTTGCCACTATCGGCACTGTCATGATGGGTTCTCTAATGGAGACCCAATTATGCAGAACACCACTGACGGACACAAGGATGAAAAGTTTGACAAGTTTATTAAGCACAACACAGAGATAGTACTGATGACTGGTTCGGGCCTGGGTTCTGGTTTCACCGGAGTCTGCGTGAGAGACAGAGCAGTTATGGACTGCAGACAGGATTTGATTTCCAAGTGAGCTCTGATTGTACCTTGAGGGTTCTTGAGGTTCTCTTTGGGAGAGTCACTGTTGGTTCTGGAGAAGAGTTTATCAGCAGAGTCCGTTTGCTGGTTCAGCGTCTCACGTCTAGCTTGAACAGACCTTGGCTTGTTTTCCCAGCTGTAGTCCTGAGCTGCTTGGGGGTTCTCAGAGAATCTTCAGGGTTTGGCTCAGAGGGTCGGCTCGGCAGGTTAGCTCTTCCTGAGCTTTCACGGAGGAGACACAGGTTTCCTGGAAACACAGAGAGAGTGGTTAGAATCCAACCTGGATTCAAAGTCATAGAGATAACTCAAAGATCTAGGCTTTAGCGCTGACCAACTGGAACAACACTGCGGCGTTGAGGCAAGGTCTGAAGACAGCTTATATAGTGGATCCTCTGATGATCTAGATGAGCTGCAGCTGTGCAGGAGGCTCCCTCAGAGGATCCACGGCGGACTCTGCTGGAGAAAGATGGGATTTTCTCCAGCTCCCAACAGGCACTGACGTAATAAGAATCAATGTCCCCCATATATTCTATATTTATTATATTATATTTATTATATTTTATCTTAAGTAAAATAAGATAAAAATAAGGTACAAAAACAAGAACTGTGTCTTTATTGGCCATGGCATGTGGTTAAGATATCAACCTTGTATTATTATAAGCAATAGTGAATTATTTGCAGGGATGATCAAGCTTATTTGAAGGACAACATCATAAATGCTCTTTCTTCAGATAAAAGATGTTTTCCTAGATAACCTTAGACTTGTTGTCAGTCAATGCTTATCATAAATTAACTTAAGTTAGACATGGGCTTAAGAAATAATTTGTTAACAATTTAAATATTTAATCCTTAATCCTTCAATTATTGTATTTATTTATTTTTAAGTTATAACAGCTAAATGGAACAGAGATGAGGAACTTAAAGAGTTTTTAACCTCAAACAACAGATTTATGGGTGGAAAAAATCCTGGTTTAAAGTCGTTTTTTTCTCCACCACCACAATGAAGAAAAAAAAAAGAAAAAAAAATTGGTTAGATTTCTGAGTATTTTTTTATTCCACCAACACAATGAGAAGAAAAAAAAATGTTTTATTTTATTTTTTTCACTTGCCTTTCAGGGCAGAAACTGTTGGGAGCTGGAGAAGTACCACCTTCCTCCAGCAGAGTCCGCCATGGATCCTCCTGAGCCGAGCCTCCTGCACAGCTGAAGCTCATCCCATCATCAGAGGATCCACAGTATTTAAGCTGTCTTCAGACCTTGCCTCAACGCCGCAGTGTTTAATCCAGTTGGTTAGCACCTAAGCCTAGTATCTCTGAGAACCTTCATTGACTTTTGAATCCAGACTGGATTCTAACCTTTGTCTCTGCTTTCAGGAAACCTGTTTTTCTCCTGTGAAGCTCTGGAAGAGCTTAACCTGCCGAGCCTGCCCTCTGAGCCAAACCTGAAGACTCCTCTCTGGATTTCCATGCTGCTCTGGACCAAGAGCTGGAAACTCAAAGCCAAGGTCTGCTCTCTCTCTAGAAGTAAGACGCTGAAGCAGTTAACGGACTCTGCTGAACAAACTATCTCTGGACCCAACAGTTTCCCTCTCAAGGCTTTAACCAAGAACCCTCAAGGTACAAACCAGAAACTCTCTGAATCAAACTCTTCTGATCAAACGCTAACTGAACTGTCTCCCACGCAGACTCCAGTGAACCAGTTTCCCAGACGTGAACCAGAACCAGTGAAATATCTTGTGCTTGTGACAATAAACTTTGTTAAACCTTTTACTTCAGTTTCCGTCTCCGTGGTGTTCTGCATAATTGGGTCTCACTAGAGAACCCATCATGACAGAAACTAATACAAGAAAAAAAAACACTTCAAACTTTCTTTTTTCCATTTTTTTTTCTCTCTTACCTTTCAGGGCTTCCATCATTCTTCCCAAAACAGCCCATAAGAATATACGCTCTAAAACCAAGATTTTGGTTTTGCTATTGAGGTCAATAACGTCAGTGTGTAACATAGACCACGCCCATCCCAATTTCACCAACAGAAGTTATGATGTTGAGTCACTGCCATTAGTAACAAATTGTGTTGAAAGTAAAGATATCCAAATACTGCTCTGTTATCATATGCCTGTTGTTGGTTGCCAACACAAACCACAAAATATCTTTATTTTGCCTGTTGACCAAACTACCATAGAACAATGGATAAAGTTTATCTATGTCAGCAATGCTCCAGTGACTCTCCCCACAGCCCTTAATGTCTGAGCTGCACATTTTGCACTGGAATGTTTTGTTAAGCTGGAACAATACCAGGTGAAGATGGCATCAAGCCTGCATTTGAAAAAGGGGAAAATTCTAACAGTAAAGGACTCAACTGAAGCGCAGTCAGTGAGTGTATCCGCTTTACCTATTTATTGTGTATTTCAATAGAAAATGATGGGAAACAAACCATAGAAAACTGCAGATGCTAAAATTTCATCTTCCTGTAATATAGAGATTTATATCATGTATTTATTCCTCGGTTGCCCTGCGTCAGAGGTCAGCATGATAAGTGATATCCAAATAGTGCTGGAAGTAAGGTCCTTAAGCTGTGCATACTATCAACGATTTTTTTCAATCGCTGCACACAGCTACAGCTCACACTGTACAATGAAACTGCAGGGTTTAAAAGTTCACAGCTCACAACGCATGTTATCACACTGCGAGCCACCACTCTGATGAGATCTGCCTGCTCACACTATATGTCTAAAAACCACGTCGGACTCAGCTATGCAGTGAGATGGCGCTACTCGGACTCGTCTGTCTGAGTCTAAATAAGGAGAACAGGAATATGAAGCTCACTACAGTGAAACGTGCTGCCCTGGCAATTTGTGCAATTTTGTGCTGACAGTCCTATTTTTGCAGAGAGAACTCCATTTCACTCGCAGTCCCACCATGCTTCTGTGTTTTTGTCTAAGAGGAAGAAGAATCCTTGTTTGCACATGCCCACTGAGCGATTTGCCCATGGGCATGAATTCAGTCTGTCCTGAGTGAATTCATGCTGAAGAATGAATTTCAAACATATTTGATTTTCTCCCCACTTTATGATTCCTAATCCGGAGGTGGTCGTGAGAGGCTGATCGCCCCTCGTTACCCCCTGTACACTGCTTGACGCTGAGAGTTAGCCGGATAAAAAAAATTTTGCATGACGAATAGGCCTGAAAAGGGCAAAAATACGTACAGTGTATGCCCGGCTTTAAGTCAGCACCAAAGATCAAAAGTTTGAAGATTGTTTTTCTTTTTTTTGTTTTAAATCTGAGAAATGTAATGTGAAGAAGCCATTTCTCAATCCTGTAAAAGCTACTGCAATTTTGAATTGTGTAAAATTCCAGCTACTTCTAAAAAGTGCAAATCCTTAAGGACACATAAGCCAAAGCACAAGTGTGTCAGTGTTCTCTGTAACAAATGCTATCTGAATAGAGCTGACAATAAGGGGTTAGGAAGAGGAAGCAGAACACTTTCTATCTTTTGGAAATTTCCACTCCTGTGTAACTAACTACCAGTTTCAGTCCATGAGGCAGACACCTTGTCTACTTTTAAGGCTAGGGCTAAAACCTCTCTTGTTGATAGAGTTACACAGGTTATCCTGAGCTGTATGTAAAGTTTTACTACTATAGGCTTTCACTGCTGGAGGACATAGGTACCACTTTTTATTATTCTATTTAATTCTATCTCTATTCTCCCATTCTGCTGCATTTGATAGTGCAACCTCTAATTGTATGCTTTCTTTTTTTCTTATCATAGTAGTTTCATCTGGTCTGTGTCTGTTTCGCTGTGACACCATCCTGTAAAGAAGTATCAGCTGGGCTGCTGCCATTGACACCATTGTTTATACTGTAGATATTGGAGCTTGGCCTGTTCTTCAGTGTAGTCCTGTATCTCTAATTGTATGTGCTTCCTTCACCTTGTCATAGAAGCTGGCTCAGAGCTAGTCTCCCTTTCTGTGTCTCTCCTGGAAAAGGAAGTTTCCTCTCCACTGTTGCTGCATACTATGTGTGAGGGATGCTGAAGACTCAATGAGTAGTTGTAATTAGCTGGTTTTTGCTTAGATAGAACATTTTTAGCCAATCAGAATGTATGATCAGGTTGAATTGTCTGATGATATTTTGTGAATTGGCGCTATATAAATAAACTGAATTGTGGTCTCAAATTTGGACTACAGCGTTACGGAAAATAACATAGGAAAAAAAAAACAAAGCTACACCAATGGAGCAAACAGAAGGTCTCCCTGATAAAATAAGGACATTTGCAATTTTTGCAAGGGTTACGATTACATCCAAAGGAAGGATTGTTGGCAACCACAGTAACCAGCTTACTAGGTGCTACATAAAGATCTTTATTCTAAATGAAAAATTAGCGCTAGGGACTATATTGCTTCTTGTCCTAGATACTTCCTCATGGCAGCCCTACTGTGGAAGTAAGTGTGCTTTACTGATCTTAGGTATGAATATTCTACTTAGAAGATAGATCATTGATTCAAAGGGTTACATGCAACGTACCAAAGAACATTTCTAAACATTTTTGTGACAGTGTGAGTTTATGTCATAGTTTATTTGGGAAATTTTGATTCAAAATTTATACTGAACTTAATTTTTCATCATCATTTTACTCAATAAAGAAGTCAGATGCATCTTTAAAGGCTTAAAATTAGCAAGACTTTCTTGCTCATAATAGGGGTTATAAATATTCGGTCTGGCACTGGGAACATTACCCAGAACAGTTTATTTTATGTAAACTTAGTTTATTGTATCATTACATGAAAATGTTTAAAAAAAAAATGTATATGGATAAAAAGTAAAAAAAAAAAGAAAAAAGTTGGTTTCTCGTTAAGAACATTATAGACAGAAAATCAAACGTACCTATCTTTTTGCCCATGATCTTCACCTCACACAGAACCAGACGTTTATGATCTTGTCTGATCACTGTGACATATCGTCCTGAAACTGATGTTGGAAATATGAAGTCATTTACCTCGCCTGTTTGGAAGTCTGTGATGTTGTAAACCCTGAATAACAGAAAAAACAAAACATGCAGCTGAGCCTGAAAACTCACTGGACATTATTGTGACCGAAGTTGCAGAAGATGTGACTCCTGTGAACAGTAGTTTGGCTTATCTCAGTGTGTCAGAGGCCAGTTATTGTATGGCTACAATTAGGGATGTAACGATATTGACATTACCGTGCTATCGCGGTGGTAAACGTGTCTCGATATCGTCGTGGTTGGGTTACAATAATAAAAGGACAGGTGTCCGTTAAAAAGCAAGAGGATTAAACACAGTCCCGCGGAACAAATCATTGTTAACTACATAGACCATGATCCTTTGCGCTGCGTTTTCATACCAACCGTTCTTAAGCCAATAGGATTGCACACGGATTGCACGCTGTCCTCACAAGCTCAAAGCAGGCTAGCATGTCTGGAAACATTTTGGTTTTGCTGTGTCAAAAAACGCAAAAGGAGAGAAGGTGGTGGAAAGACAATGGATTATATGCTAGGATGACCAAACGTCCGTATTTCCCGGGACATATCCGTATTTCACGTATTGTCCCGGGTTTTTTTTAGAAAGTGAGGAAATGTCCTGATTTCACTGCGCACGACGCTCCGTGTGACGTAATCCCTGAGCCGCGTCAGTGCGGGCAGCCCTGTTCTTAATCAGAGGCTCTGTTCGAAAACCTTGGACGTGTCCTCCAAGGACGCGGTCTACCTAGACTGGATCCTTCGAAGTCCTTGAAAATAAGGAGGCTGGAAGAGTTTTGGCTGTAAATTCGAACAGGTCCACCGTTCGGCGGGTTTTACCGCCGTATGCTCTGTTGTTTAGCAACCGTGAAAGTTGACACACAAAGCAGGAAAAGAATGAATACCGAGTTTTTCAAAACTGTTTGTTTTTTTATTTACTTTTTTTAAAAGTTAAAGTGAACAAAGACTACACTCACAAGACTCCAGAGTGGAATAAAGATTCCAGCCACCGGTAGCAGGAACAAATCAAATCAAATGTAATGATAGAAACCTTAGTCAGTTAAATAACCTGCTGCTGTCATTCTGCACATCTCTGATGTTGCTGCTATTTTCAAATATCCATTACTGTAAAAATGTCCATAGCTGCATATTGGTTATCAATTCTCCAGTTTTATATTGTTAAAACACATTACAGAATTTTATTTTTTATATTTTAACTCTTCCCTATTATGTTATTCTTATACATTTTCTAAGGTTCTCATTTGTGTGACCACTTTCAATAATCTTTCTGCTGCTGTAAATTTGCCCATTGTGGGACAATAAAGGGATTTTCTATTCTATTCTATAAAAGGGTTAGAAATATATAAGTAAATCTAAACAATGTATGTACAAAATGTATCTGCAAAATCTCTAATATTCAACAACAAAAAATACTTAGTTAAGCATATTGTGCAAAACAACAATAAAAAAATGAAACTCCTATCAGATTTATAGTTCACACTCTGCAGATCTATTAGAATCTGTCCTTAAATTATAGCCAAACTCATTTACACAGTAACAGATAAAAACCTTTAGATAAACCAAACACTACCGCCACATATCTGACATATCAACTTGATATTTGTTTGCACTATTGTTTACAATTGTTCTGGTTGCTTCTTAACTTGAAAAATTATTCACAGAAGAATCAACAGAATATTGATGTTCCTGACTACAACTTGCACTTTAAAAGCACTATGTGATCAGCGTTTTATGTTGTAATGATCCTTAAATACAACAATAAATTGCCTGTTGACTGGCAAAAGCAGAAAAAATTTCAATTTTTGTTTGCTATTATCATCACAAACACTATCGTGAGCTATTTAACAGTACCGTGAGCTTTTCCACAATATCGCAATAAATATCGTACCAGGAGGTCAATATCAAAATTGTATCGTACCGTGAGATTTTGATATCGTTACATCCCTAGCTACAATACAGTTTACCACCATCAGAGTACATGTGCGCATGAACAGTTAAGATACTTAATGTAGTGTGAAGTGCTCTGGAGTCCTATGACTTGAAAAAGCACTATGTAAATACAGAAATTAAAGTAATCCATTCAGATTTTTTTTTTTTTTTTTTTTTTTGTTACACAAAATCTTTCAACTTTCTGATACTTTAAATTTTGTTGTTTAAAAGTACTGTCTTTGACGTTACAAATTGTCTTTAAACATAATACTAACTGAATTTTATTGAGCACACATTGGAGGAATTTATCTCGGCATGTAACCCACCCCCTTGGGGAACAGTGGGCTGCTATCGTGGAGCAATCGGGAAGCGGTGTGGAGTTAAGAGTCTTGCTCAGAGAGCCAGGTGGCAGTCTGTTGGAGTGGGGCTTGAACTCAGAACCTCAGGATTCCAAGCTCTATGCCCCAACCAGTAAGCAGGCAATACTTCTTTGTCTCTTCCTTTTTTTCTCTCTCTCTCTCTATTTTTCTTTATTGCTTATCTTGTCAGTCTTTGCCAAAGACAATACAAAACCCAGAAACAAGTGAATAATTTATTCATATATGTTCTTCGATTTAGGTCTAACTATATTAAATATGTCCAATGAAGATGGCATAATGTACTTACAGTCTGTTGCTGGTGCCATTGTTCTTTAGAGAGTTCCCAATGTAGATCTGAGCTCCTGTTAAATCAGCCACAGCCTCACTTTTAGTATAGATAGAGATACAGGAAATGTTGTAAATCCCCTGCAGGTCAATTCTCCACCAGGAGTTAGTCTGATCCTTGGTGCGACAACATGTATTGATATCCTCATCAAAGGCTCTGGGAGGGATCAATGGAGTCTTTCCCGAATATAAGGTTGAGGACTGAGATGCTTTTTCTTTGAGCAGTTTTATCTTGTCTGTGTTGCAAAGATCTGAGGATAAGAGAAATGTTACCCTCGCTGTTTAGTTTTGATTCTAATTAATGCCAGAAGCAATTATCTGTTTGTTACACAGAGAATATTTGCTCCTACCTGTCGTCTGCACAGCTACATTTTGGGTTACTGTCAATTCCAGAAAATATAATGAAATAATTCTAATATATTAATATTACTGTATTCTTAAACCACAGATTCAACTATTTAGAAGTAGGTCAATTCATTGTCAATCTAAACTCTTGAGATAGACATTCAGAATAATCAAAATGGCCACTTACTAATAACCCAGATGAAAACCAAACTCTGCAGCATTTTGGAAGAACAAACATGTTATTATAGCTTTAGTTAAAATAGTTGTTGTAAACAACTTACTCAGATTAAAGACACTCTTTTTAGTAAAAAAGCTTGCTAAATAAAAAGGGAAACTTTCTGTCAGTTCATCACCTCAGCAGTTGGTCCTCGCTCCACTCTGATGTTCATTTAACCCTCCTGAGTGAATTCTGCTTCCTCTACTGCAGCTTTCACGGTAATCAACTACTTTAATGTCCTTATTCAAATATACAGCTGTTACATCAGAGGTTCATTCAAATTCAGACCTTTGCATGTTCTTGAAAGGGACAAATAAATATAATAATAGTGTGTCTCATAAGTAATCTGCATGTTACCATGATGTCCATGGGATGTAAAAATTTCCTCCAAGTATTTTAAACCGTATTTTAAAGATAGATTTTTTTACACCAACATCTACGTTATGTATTTGTCTGATGTGTTTTTAAAGCAAAATGGTTGCTTAGTTCCCTTTCGTTTTCTTTCGTTTTGTCTCAAGCCCTTTGGGTTAGTGATAAGCACCTTGTAAACAGATATAAACATATAAACTATCTGTTTATATGTTTTATAAGCTTTGTGGTCAGAAGCAGTATCTGACTCTTAGTAACTGAGGAAGAGGAGTCCTTATTTATATGCTGTTCCTAAAAAATATCTTATAAATGTAATGCTCTTCACTTGGAACCTGCATCTTTTTTTACTTTGGTCATTATAAAGACTTTTATTTACTTTTCACTCATGCCAAGCGGATTTCAAAATTAATTAGAAGGTCTGTCAATATAGCAAGTACCATTATGATATTTTTTTTATCAAAGAGGAAGAAACAACCCCTTGTTAAACAGAGAGATCTTTGTCTTTGCAAATTTATTCAAATGCATATAAAGCGGTTGAAGGCTCCTACTCTTAGGGAGGCAAAGAAAACATTGAAGGGAGATGTGCACTCAGTAAATTGTTCCCAGTATAAACCTATCCGTTATCAACATTCCTCCTTAGCTAGCCTTGGCACAGACCTACATTGTGAATCGTCTTTGTCTCCGACTCCATAAACATGATCAGTAGGGAAAGATTAAAAAAGACGTTAAAGGCAGCATGCACCACTTCTTCATAATAAACATGGAAAAGGTAGCTTCAATAAAAAAATATATTTTCAATTAAAAAAAATAAAATTTTTATTGAATTGAAGGTGTTTTTAATTGAAAATATATGTTTTAATTGAAACTACATTTCTTTATTGAATAATAAAGACACAAATCTAATTTTATACAAAAAAGGATACAAATAATCAGAGGAAAATGTTGTACCACTGTGACATTATTTAAAAAATTTTCCACTTTTGTTTTATGGTTTATCCCAGCCTGAAGCTTCAGAATATTTCTATTTGAAAGACCATTTAATAATATATACACAAAATGTGCACTCTGCTCCAACCTGCTTGATTAGTTATTAAAGGTATAGTGGAGCATGTCCTTTTTGAGGGTGGATCATCAAAACAATTGGTCCTTCTAAGGCCATACTGCTTGCTAGTCACCATTTTTACTTACCAGTGTGAGTCCGACATAATGGTAAAAATTGCAAATCTTTTTTTGAAAAATAAGCTTGTATGAAAGTTGCAAACAGCAACTTTTAAACGGAGCATGCATGAGGAGAAAGGGGCTTGTGCAAGCTCTCACACGCTTTTAATTGGCGTTCCCTCTTGGGAGCAGTTACAGGGTTTTGCATGTGCATTTTTTTTTTTATGTGGAGAGGGCAGGTCTTTTTAAAATTTTGTGAAAATCGTTCACTATACCTTTAAATGATAATGGAAAAAAAATGCACAGAATATAATAATAAAGTGTTACTTTGGGGTGACGGGAATTTTTCGGATGGTTAATAAAAGCAGTTTTATTATACCACTTGATGAATAATCTTCATTTCTACACCTTACCTTTATTTTTGATGAAATAATTAGGCTACCTAAAGGTACGGAGCCCAGGGACTGACATGGGAAAAAAATAAGTAATGTGCACATGAAATACCTAATCATTGCCACGAAACACTAATTTATGTGCACAAAATATTCATTTGTACCCTCGAAATATCTGTTATCTGTTCTCTCAAAAAACACATTTATGCACAGACTTGCAAAGTATTATTCAGTTTATTTATACAGATAACACAATCAGATCCTTCAAAATGTTTCTATTTAAGGAAAACCAGCTGATTGCATGGATTCGACTCTGCAATCCCTCACACCTAGCATGGATGTAGAGACTGTAGAGAGGATATTTCCCTTTTAGCAGAAAGAAACCTCCAGCAGAACCAGGCTCAGCGTGAGCGGCCATCTGTTGACGCTGACTGGGGTTTGAGGAGATGGAAACAGATAATGACATAAATGAAATAAGCTATCTGGCACTCGGGCCCCAGCAGAAGACTTTGGTAGAATAGTCTCTCTACTTTTCCGGTTTGTAATCTTTGTCCTCATCATTGTCAGGGCAGCTATCTCTGGCTCTGTCCTGAGATTATTTCTCCTCTCTTACTTGGCAGGGAGCCTCAAAGTACATATTTACACAAGTTGAAGGCTAACTGTGTGAGCAGATGCTTTGTTTGTGGTCTGGACAGACATATATAGACTCCATTCTGCTCTCCCTTTAACCCACCCGTGATAAGCTCTACAGGTGAAGCTTATAGGCTCACACTTAAAGTTCTGGTCCTCACTGGTTTCAGCTTAAATAGGGTCATTTGGAAGGTGATTATCCAGTACAAATACTCAATCAGCAGGTGATTTTAGAATAAAATGTAGTCATTGCTGCAGTGCACCAGTGATCAACATAGAAGAAAAATGCATGACTTTAGACTCTAAAGGGCATTTTAAAGATGGAATTAGAAAAAGGTTGGTAACGCTAAAACCCAAAATGTTTTAACATGGCAAAAATGCTCTTATAATGGCCACATAAAGTACTCTGTGCACACTAATTAGCATTTCATGTTTAGATATTTGTATTTCGTGGGAATGAATAGGTATTTTGTGCACACATTATATATTTTTCCCTTGTCGTGTCCCTGGCTCTGTATAAAGGAACCAAAATAATGAATATATGAGCAAAGATCACCAGAGTGGGTTTACTATATGCATGAATACATCAATAAAAAGTTGTTAGTGCAATGAAATAATAACAATGAGCATTAGATTAAGCTGACCCAGAACCATTTACCCCATGATTTCAAAGGAATAAGAATAATCTAGCAAGTTTAGCTGATTTCTGGCTGAAATAAAGAAAATTAGAGCTGTCACTAATTATCACTATGAACAAACAGCTGAGATTAAAGGGATCCAAGACAGAGGTCAGATCTTTGTGAGCATATCTGCAGTAGATCAGGGCCTCTCCCCAGCTTCAGTCTTAATCAGTTTCTACAGAGGGGAGGTTCTGGAAGAAAAAGAGAGACATTTCTGGAATATTTCAATGTGATATTAGAAGTTATTTGAAAACTGTGTTTTATATGTTAATGTCATAATCAGGTAATTGGTTTGTTTCTGAGAAAGCTGAACCTACTTAAGAGTTTGCCATTGATGGTCCCCACACAGACAATCATGTATTTTGGTTCTTGATTGATGAGAGTGATGAAGCGCCCGAACACTGATCTGGGAAATGTGAAGTTATTTAGCTGGTCTAGTTTGAAGCTTGTGATGTTATAAGCTCTAAATAAGAAAAAAAAGAAGAAGAGAAAAGCATACAGCTGATCAACATAAAATACTATGAAAATTATTAAAGGTCCCTAACAGTGATACAGATACTCTAAAGCCATTTTCTTCATCTGTAATGAACTCAGTGATGTTTTGAACTCTGGAAAAAAGATAAAATCTAATGGTAAACTTGACACAATGCAGAAAGAAAAAGGCTGATATGAAAAAAAGTGGTAAAATCTGTTAATATTCAGGTAAACTTTAAGATTTTTTGCAGCCATATTGAATAAAATAGTGAGTTTGGAGAAGGAACTTTTTAATCTTAGCAGCAGAATCAGATAACAGCTCCAGGAACCCCACATTAGTATGAAACATACTGGAACTACAAATAATAATTTGGCTTTGAGACGCTATTTTTTAGAGACAAAGTGACTTTAATATTTAATAAATGGCCAAAACAACATGTAGTTTTGACCAAACTTGTCTTTTTAAAATAAGCCACTAATGTGTCATTTCAACAATGTATGTCATCATCATTACATATGTTAAAGTCCGAACATGTGAAATGTAGCAGCTCAAGGTAAAATGAGGTTCTTACAGTATGTTGTAGGTGCTGCTGTTCTGTGGAGCGTTTCCAATGTAGATCTTAGCATCTGTTACTTTAGTCTGACTGTTGTTTAAATTAGTACTATAGAGAGAAATACAGGAAATGTTGTAAACAAACTTCAGGTCAATTTTCAACCAGGGGTCTTTCAGCTCATTGGTGCAGAAACATGTGGAAGGATCCTGATCAAAGTTGTCAGCAGTGGATGATGTGCAAGGTTCTGAAGACTGTAATACTTTCTTCCGCAGATTTCCCCTTTCTCCATCACATAAAGCTTCTGAAGAAAGGTTGAAATCATAGATTATTTAACTTCATATAGTTTGTTTTTACATAAGTACAGTTATAATGTGCAATACTACAGTTATATAACTTAAAGACTCTCTACTTTGAAACACTAAATAATAGCTTAATGAAAGCAACAAAAAAATTGTACCTGCTTTTTGACTATTACACTCAACCCTTGTAAGAAGTAACAGTCATTCAGAAACTTAGAGTCCCTTCCAGCTATAATAAAGGTGAAACTCTCTCTTAACAGATGTTTACATAAAAACTTCTTACTTTTCCTATAACGAAGGAAATAAACATAATAAAGTGTAACTAAAATATCTTGGTTACATAGGTAGAAAGTTGTATGTCCATCCAACAAACAACTGAAAAATCCAGGGAACTTCTGCTATGTCATATAGAGACAGTTTGGTATAATATCTGAAATTTGGAATTTATTCTTGAAATTAAAAATGCTATTAAATATTTTATTTGGCTTTGACACTTAGCAAGACAGTGGTTTATTTTACTTTTTTATTCCTTTTATCTTTTACCCGGTTTTATTGAATGCTATTTTTACCCATGTTCAAGTTGTTTTCTTTTTAATTGTACTGTGTTGTGTTTAATTTATTTTCTCTGTACAGCACTTTGGTCAGCTGTGTTTGTTTTATAAGTGCTTAACAAAGAAAACTGGTTTGGATTATAAGAAGTACAGTTTTATTCCCAAAAACCAAAAGTTTTGTTTTTTCCAGCACTCTTTATCTACACACTGTAATTAATCACTATATATACAAAACTGGCAAACGGATGAAGTCGCAAGGGCGTATCTAAATAACTGCTAGTCCAATCAGAGAGTGTTATACCTCTATGAGACGTTTGCATTCTGTAGAATCCAATGATATGCATCAATTTGAGATTAACAGAAACAACAACAAATCACACGCAGGAGTAGCAGAGGACTTGTCATTCACCCACAGGTACTGTTTCCTCATATGGGCATGCTGTATTACCACAATACAGAGAGAGGAAGAAGCTTATAGTTGAATAATAATCTATTGGTTGGATATATGCCAGAAATTGACATTTATCCTGAATAAAATATCTTTTAAATAAAAAAACAGCAAAGACAGGACTGATTTTTTGTGCTTGGTTGATTTTGCTGCCGTTTTTGGAGGACGTTGTTGAGTAGTCAGCCGCTAATGATCAGAGTTTTGATAAAGAGTTTGACTTCGTTCTTATTTTCTTATAATTGCAGTGCACCATTTGATTTTCACACCTGTCCAAATGGAGACGCCTCACATCCCATCATTTTCAGACCTCATCATTTGTTTGGAATTATTTAAAAAGTGTCAATAATGTACCTGCATCATTGAAAGTTTGTTATATATTACAAGTTTGAACAAAGAAGAAGTTTAAATATAAAATGAACGTACACCCCAAGTATCATTGTCCTGTATGAACTTTAAATTGTATTAAAAGTAAAAAGTACTCACGTTCTTTACTTAGGTAAAACAGATAGCTGTGCAAAGACTACTCTGGTTAATGTTAAAGTATTGACTAAACTCCTTTAGTTAAGTATAATTCAAACAGTAGAGGTCTTGTTTAGTAAGTAAACAACATTTTTTGCCTTAAATGACACAAACTTTACACCATAAACCAACCTCTCAAACTATGAACCTACAGCCAAGAAGCTTGTAATTTTGTAAAGCAATACCATACATAGATTTGATATTTTGGTTACATAAATGTTCCATTATGTTAAGATTATGTTAAAATATTTGATTAATTTAATGTGATCTAATTTTGATCTAATAATTACCAAAAGTATCATGTTTCTCCCAATCTGCCTGTAGAATTTAATGGGTCTCCAAGCACTTCCAACAAACTATTGGATACCTTTGCAACCTAACTTGCTTGTTCTCCTGGGGGTAAAAATCTCCTATATCTCTTTGGCTCTGGTATCTACGGAAGCGTATTGCATTCACCAAAGAAAAAAAAAAAATCAGACAGCTTATCATAATTACGAAATCAGGATCTCATAATTAGGAGATAATATCTCCTAATTATGAGATCTTTTCTCATAATTACAAGATACAATCTCATAATTATGAGATAAGATATTTTAATTACGAGATACTGATCTCGTTATTATGAGGTCTTATCTATATTTTTGGTTATGATTGCTTGATCCAGTAATGTAGCATCTATCAGAAAAATGGTCTTCATGATTACTTCTTAAGAAAATCTGCATCTGTTCCATTTAACAGTTCTCTGTTCCCAGGTCTGACCTGATACGGTTTGGAGCTCCGCCCCTATTTTACACTTCATCTATAAAGTACCCAGCTATAACCCTGGGATGGATATTTGTGGAGTAAGCATGTGGCCATATAACCATATGTCAAAAGCCGTCAACAGCTCCATTAATACAGATTCCGTATGTTTTAGTTTGTCATATGAATCGAAATGCTGCATTAAGTTAGGACCTGGGTTTCTGAGAGACGTCATTTTAAACTATTCTGAAGCCTCAGCTGTACTCAATAAGGGTCTAGGGCAGGGGTGTCAAACTCATTTTCACTGAGGGCCACATCAGCGTAATGGCTGTCCTTAAAGGGTCAGATGTAACTTATAAATGTAACTAAATGTTACATTTATAAGTTACAATGGACTGGAAAGGACAGGTGTAATCTGGGAAACATGGAAGGTAGGGTAAACACGGAATGAGTTGGGAGCTTGAGTCTGACAGCTGTGGGACTGATAATGCGATTGATCTTGAAAGGGCCAATGAACTTGGGACCTAGCTTCTTCGACAAAGCCTTTAAAGGGAAGTCTTTGGAAGATAGCCACACCTCCTGGTGTAAGTAGGTGCCGGTAGGCACTTGCGATAAGCGTACCTCTTGTTTTGGGCAGACATGCGTTCCAGGGTGACCTTGGTCTGGTTCCAAACTTTACGGCACCGATTGAGGTGTGACCTGACGGATGGAAGGGCTGAATCTGGGAATGAAGAGGGGAGAAGAGAGGGCTGGTATCCTAGGGATGCTTCGAAAGGGGACAATCCAGTGGCAGCTGATATATGTGAATTGTGACAGTATTCAACCCATGGGAGATGCCGACTCCAGGTGGTGGGATTGTGGGAGCAGAGGCAGTGAAGGGTGTTCTCAACCTCCTGGTTGAGTCTCTTGCACTGCCCATTGGACTGGGGATGAAAACCAGAAGAGAGAGAAACCTTAGACCCTAAGTATTGGCAGAAGTCATGCCAGACCTGGGAAATGAATTGTTGGCCACAGTCAGAGACGATTTCAACTGGGAGACCATGGAGTTTGAACACGTGGTTGACTAAAAACCCGGCAGTGGTGAGCAGAGGGAAGTTTGGTGAGAGCAACCAGGTGGCAAGCCTTGGAGAACCTATCGATGATGGAGAGGATGACAGTTTTGTGGCTGGACGGGGGGAGCCCGGTGATGTAATCCAGGGTGATGTGAGACCAAGGGCGACTGGGTGTAGGCAGAGGTTGGAGGACACCAGCAGGCGGTCATGCTGAGACAAACTCGGACACGTACTTGTTTAGAGACGGCCACCAGAAGTATCGTCTGAGGAGAGCGATGGTGCGGCTGGAGCCTAGGTGGCCAGAGAACCTGGAGTGTCCCCAGTGGAGCACTAGGGAGCGAACAGCAGATGGTACATACAGTCATCGAGAAGGACCACCTCCAGGATCTGGCTCGATCTCCTGTGCCTCTCTGACCTTCCTCTCCAGTTCCCAGGTAAGGGCACCAATGACACAGGACATGGGAATGATGGGTTCAGGATCTATGGACTCTGAGGTGGTGGAGAACTGTCGGAATAGTGCGTCAGGCTTGACGTTCTTGGAACCTGGGCGGTAGGTAATAGTGAAGTGGAAGCGTGAGAAGAACAATGCCCAGCGGCTTTAGCAGGGGTTGAGTCATTTTGCGGATTGGATGTATGAAGGACTCTTATGGCCAGTCCAGATTAGGATGGGTAACTCTGTTCCCTTCAGCCAGTGACGCCACTCCTCCAGAGCCAGCTTTATGGCTAGAAGTCCACGGTCTCCCACATCATAGTTTCTCTCAGACAGGGAAAAACGCCTAGAAAAAAAGGCACAAGGGTGAAGCTTTCCGTCAGAGGTAGACAAAACGGCCCCAGCTCCAGAGTCCGAGGCGTCAACCTCCAGAGTGAACTGAGCCTTCGGGTCGGGATAGGTGAGGATAGGGGCCTGAGAGAACTTCTCCTTGAGGAATTGGAAGGCCTTTTCAGCAGCAGGTGTCCAGGTAAAAGTCTGTTTGGTGGAGTGAGGGCAGAAAGGGGTGAGGCAATAACACTGAAGTTCTTAATAAAGACACAGTAAAAGTTAGCAAACCCCAGGAAGTATTGGAAATCCTTCCGGGACTTGGGTGTAGGCCCTCCACAGGCTTGATCTTAGCTGGGTCGGTCTTCACCTGTCCACCCTCGAAGATGAAGCCAAGGAAACTGATGGACTTTCGGTGGAACTCGCATTTCTCAGCCTTGACGAACAGGCAGTTCTCCAGGAGTCATTAGAGCACCTGATGGACATGCTGCTGGTGTTGACTGGGTTCTTTAGAGAAAATAATGATGTCATCCAGATAAAGTGATTGATGAAGTCTCTGAGAACATCATTAATAAGGGCTTAGAATACGGCGGGGGCATTGGTAAGGCCGAACGGCATGACCAGGTACTCGAAGTGGCCGAGTGGAGTCTTAAAGGCTGTCTTACACTCATCCCCCTCACGGATACGGACCAGATGGTAGGCAATGCGAAGGTTGAGTTTGCTGAAGACAGTGGTGCCCCTAACCGTCTCAAAAGCCGAGGCCAACAGGGGTTATTAATATTTGTTCTTAACTGTTATCTGGTAGAGGCCCCAATAATCTATACAGGGACGCAATGACTTATCTTTCTTGGCAACAAAGAAAAACCCTGCCCCAACCGGGGAGGATAGGATGAAGGGCGTATTATAGCTGCTTTAAGTGATTCTGCAACATATTTTTCCATAGCGCTCAGTTCAGAATGGACTATTCATAACACTTAAGGTTAAGTGAAAAACACGCTGGAGGTCTAGGTACTTGGAAGGAACAAGGGACAGATCGGGGGGAACCTCGGAGGAGACAGGATCAGAAGAGGAACGAGGAAGAGCAGAGTGGAGGCATTAAGCCAGGCAACTTGAACTCCATGTCTCAACCCGAGACTCCTTCCAATTTATGTGAGGACTGTGAGCGGTCAGCCAAGGGTAACCTAAAACTACAGGTGAAAATCTGGTGGGAAAAATAAAAAAAGAAATGTTCTCATGGTGATTGCCAAAAACAATAAAATTTAGGGGAATAGTCTGATGAGTAATAGTGGCTAAGGGACTGCCATCCAGTGCTGCAGCTGAGATAGGGGAGGTTAGTAAACAAACCGGGATGTGCAATATTTTAACTAAAGCATGGTCAATAAGGCTCTGCTCAGAACCTGAACCAATAAGGGCAGCAACTGGATGTTGAGAGTCTTGGAAGAAAATCACGGATTGTAAAGTTAACTGAGGAGGGGGGTTTTCTGAACAGGCACCTGCATGGATCCCCTGGACTACTGGCGGGTAAAATCTTTTGGGCGAATAGGGCAGGTTAAACGAAAGTGCTCGTAAGCACCACCGTAAAGGCACTGTTTAGCCCTCATACGTCTGTCCCTCTCCTCTGGAGTTAGTTTGGTGTTACCTAGTTGCATCGGTTCGTCTGCTGATTGGCTCTCTGAGGGAACTGGATGAGGTCTAGGTGACACAGAAGCTGCGAGCTGCAGCACCTGAGGTGGAGCCCGACTCCGCCTCTCTCGAGCTCTCTCCTGGAGCCGATCGTCTACCCGTACCGCTAGTTCAATAACATCTTCCAGGTCTTGGGGCTTGTCCCGACTAGCGAGTTCGTCTTTAAGTCTCTCAGAAAGACCATTTAGAAATAACGCTTTAAGAGCGAGAGCATTCCAACCAGACGGCGCAGCCAGGGTTCGGAAATCAACCGCGTAATCGGCCAGCGATCGACTTCCCCGTTTCAACACCCACAGTCTCTTCGCTGCCTCCTCCTCATTTAATGAGGATAAAAATGTTCTTTTGAACTGGGTGAGGAAGTCTGTGTAAATAAGGCCAAGTATGCTGGTCTCATCAATAAATGATTCCGCCCAACTCAGGGCTCTATTGCGAAGGAGACCGACAATATATGAAATCCTCCCTGCGTCATCAGGAAACAACTGAGAGCGACAGAAAACCAAGGAGCACTGCAAAAAGAAACCCCTGGATTTATTTAACTCACCCGAGAAAGGCTCAGGAGTAGGAGCGGACACCCTGACGCAGGGAACCGTCAGCGGCACGGGACCAACAGCATCAGCGGGCGGCTGGACTACAGGCGGGAGAGTGGAGGTAGGCTGAATCATATTTATTTGGCCTCATAGATCCTGGAACTCATGGGTTAGTACACTCATCACCTGCATTAATTGCATCTGTTGTTGGTTCATGGATTGTAAAACGGTCTCATGCTGTCCTAACAATAGACCTTGGTGTGAAACAGCGCTAGATTCTAGGGTATATGGGCAGGTACTGCACAGTTCTTTGGGACACCACCAAGCCAGCTGAAATGCATTTCAGATGCATTAATTTATGATGTATGATGATGTGTGGGGTATGATGCATCCTTCTATTAAAGAATTCTCCTTTTTTTCTGCCCATCATAAGACCTTTTCTAGAATTGACTATATTTTCTCATCGAAAACTCTTTTCAATGATATTTCTAGAACTGAGATGATACGGATCTCATTGTCTGACCATAGGGCTGTATTATGCACCTTTTCACAGAGAGCCAGTAAACCAAGGGCGGCCCGCTGGTGTTTTAATATATCTTTACTTCAGAATGATACATTTAAACAAGAACTGGAGGCTGAATTGGATGAATTTATAGAAATAAACAATCCATCAGTTGAGGATCCCCGAGTATTATGGGACTCGGTTAAAGGTTGCATCAGAAATAAAGCTATATCTTTTGCTTCAAATCTTCATAAATCGAGAATTCATGGTATCAAATCATTGGAATCTGAAATTGCAGCACTCGAGCAAAATATGCTAAGTGACTCTTCAGATGAAAATATTAGTAAACGACCGAAACTATTAGATGAACTTAATGGCCTGTTAAGAAAGGATGCAGAATTCATTTATCATCGCACTTAGCAGAATTATTATATGAATAGTGCCCGACCTAGCACCCTTCTTGCATATAAATTAAGGGAAAATGATAACTTAGCAAACATATCAGCAATTAGGACACAGGAGGGGGACATAACATTTCATCCTGTAAAGATTAACAACACTTTTCAGCTGTTTTACCAAAACTTGTACAAATCAGAGGTGCCTCACAGTGACGAAACCTGTTCTGAATTTCTTAAGCCTTTACAGTTAACTAAATTGCCCCAGGAGGCAATTCAGCAGCTATAGACACCTATCACTCTAGAAGAATTAAGGAAAGCCATTAAATCAATGAACAGAGGTAGATCTCCAGGCCTGGATGGTCTGCCTCCCGAATTATATGGTGCTTTCTGGCCCCAGCTTGGCCCACTGATACTGAATATGTTTAATTTTTCTATTAGAAGGGGTTCCTTTTCAGCTAGTTTAAACGTTGCAATCATTTCACTTCTGCAAAAAAAGGGTAGACCACCTAGCAACTGTTCCTCATACAGCCCCTTAAGTGTTATGCATTGTGAAGTCAAACTGTATGCCAAGGTTCTGGCTAACCGCTTAAAGCATTACATGACCCATCTAATCCACTGTGACCAGACTGGGTTTATTAAATCTAGATTTGCATCTGATAATGTTTGCCGCCTACTTCATATCATTGAATCAACTTTAGGCTCAAAAAATCCAAATTCTATCTTATCACTAGATGCCGAGAAAGCCTTTGATCGACTGGAATGGGGTTATATGTGGTCTGTTCTGCAACATATGGGCTTCAGCAACAGCTTCATTTCTATGATCAAGGTATGGTATGCTAACCCCTCTGCGGTTGTGATGACAGGCAATACTTGTTCACTCAGATTTCCAGTTTCCAGATCTTCTGGCCAGGGCTGTCCTTTATCCCCACTTCTATTTTCATTGTCTTTGGAACCCATTGCCCAAGCAATATGTCAATCCGAGTTTCTTGAACCAATTTCTATTCATAATACCTCACATTATATATCCTTGTATGCGGATGACATTTTGATCTTTACAGGGAAACCCTCTAAAATGCTTCCTCTTCTTCTTAAAAACTTTGAGGTCTTTAAGGAGATCTTAGGTTACAAAATAAATTGGACAAAATCAGCTCTGATGTTACTAGGGCAATTTAGTGATCAGACACCCTCCTTCAACATCCCAGTTGTTAGAAAAACATCTGATGACTACTGAAAATTATAACCAGGTTCTGAATGATATAGTGATTTAGAGAGATGGAGCAAGTTGCCTACGTCTTTTCAGTCTACTTTTCATTCTACTACTTTGCAAAGATACAAATCCTCAGGTGGTGTTAATCTACCAAATTTTGAGTGGTTTTCTTGGTGTTTTGTTCTACGTCCACTTAGTAGTTGGTTGAAACCAGGATTTTCAGTGTCATGGCATCCCATAGAAGAACATTTAGTATACCCTCACTGCTTATCTGAGTTAATCTACTCCAATATACCTCACAAGATAGTAAAGCGTGACTTTGGGACCATAATTTCATATCTTTTCACTGTTTGGCATAAGGTTCAACGCGCTGCCAAAATACAAACAAAGTCTTTTGCTGAATCACCTATTTTGTATAACTATTCTTTTTAAATTGATAAAAAGATAATTGTTTTCCCAAAGTGGAGGATAAAGGTGTCTGTATCTTTAGATACATTATAGGGAAAGAAGGGCTCCATGAATGATCTTGACAAATCTTATAACCTGCTGGGCACCTTTTATTTTTATTTACAGTTAAGGTCTGCAATGCGATATCTCATAATTATGAGATCTTATCTTGTAATTATGGGAAAAGATCACATGAGATAAGCTGTCAGATTGTTTTCCTTTGGTAAATGCATGTGCCTCCGTAGGTTCACATTTAATTTAAATAACATGAATAAGACAGTATCATGTGCTAATGTAGTGCGATGATGGATAATTTTCAGACAACAAATCCCACAAATTATGACAGAGTATTAGGGCCAAAGGAAGGGAAAAATGGGAGGAGGAATGTTTTTTCCTCTTTTCTTCACTAAGTCCATAAAGTAGAAATTTCGAGAGTAAAGTTGAAATGTGGAGAATAAAGTCGAAATATAGACACCTTTTTAGATGGTAAACATTGTGATATATTTCTGTGGGGTGAGCTTAGCTGAAGGAAAAAAGATTTTCCCTGAGCACTTTAACAATGGTATCTAGCAAGTTATCTTTTAGCTTTTTGTAAAAAAAAAAAAAATAATCAAGCTGTATAAAATTCAGTTTCATCTGAATATGTGAGGTTATTTACTTTCCGTGGCTGGAATATTATACAAAGTTAACTCTAAAATAATGGAACCAGCTCAGTTGACCCTTATTCACCAACTCAGTGGATGGATGATCTGATAGGATGACCTCTGGCTGAGTGGCATGACATCTACACTTAGATAACTGAAAAATAAAGGACAATCAGAAGTTCAGCCTAAGCTGAGCGCACTAAGAAAACAACCCTATAGCAGGCTTGGGTCATTGAAGAAGCAACAAAAGAAGCAGATATATCTTGAGGGCAAATTTCACCTGCATAGCTGGGTAACATACTTTCCAACTCTCCCGATTTACACCTGAGACTCACGATTTTTATTTTGTTATCTCCAGGCGAGCTCCCGATCACTAATATCTCTCACTAATCTCTAGATTAGTGAAAGAAATTGCCTCCTGGTGGAGAATACATCAATGGGTGCACCCGACACACAGGGTTCACATGGAACATGTCCCTGCTCTTTCCCGAGGTAAAATATGGTAATTCAATATGATAAGCTGGTTAACAATAATTCAAAAATTCGCTACCTCTGTGACATTACTTGCAAGTTCATTGCATATTTTGATCACACAATCGCTGTCCTCATATTTAAAATAGGTGAATTGGTCATAATAGAGAGAGGAGAGGGAGGTAAGAGAAAAACAAAATTATAAAAATAACAGTTAAATGCCACATCACTTTTTACTGGTAATTCTCAAAACTCAAAATTTTTCTTTCCACACTTTTTTGTATGTTTACTGTCAAAACAGAAAAAGCCAAATAAGTATGAGATGGACCACAGTCAAACAGTAGAGATAAATCAAACATACCTGTGCCAATGATGTTCACCTCACAAAGAACCAGATGATTTTGGCCTGGTCTGAACACAGTGACGTATCGCCCCAACGCTGATGTGGTAAAGCTGAAGGCAGTCATAGAACGTTTTTTATAGTTTATCTCCTTTCCTTGGTCTGTGATGTTGTAAACCCTGGATGAGGAAAAATATCCAAACAAACAGCTGATCAGATACTGAATACTACTGAACAATATTATAACAAAAGATGCAGAAGAAGGAACACCTAAGGAAAGCAGTGAGATTGTGATGCTTCCATTTTAAAAACTTAAAAATCTTTCAGCTTTCTGAGGTTTTTAGCATTTGTAAAAGAGCTGACTCTAGCATTGTATTTTTTTCCATTGTCACTTTCAGCTCATTCTTTGTTTAAGGCAATGATGTATATCTTAAATTTAAGCAAAAAGTACTAACAAACTGAATGCAATGTTCAATAATGTGTCTTTAATGAGAAATAATATTAATGAAACAATAACAAACAGTAATCACAACATTAAATTCATTGATATACACATTTTATTTTAAGGTGTGTAAATATGAAATAAATCCCATTAAGGTATCATGTTGTTCTTACAGCCTGTTGTTGGTGCCGTTGTTCTCGAGAGAGTTCCCGATGTAGATCTGAGCTCCAGATATGTAAGCTACATCCTCTGGTTTAGTATAGATAGAGATGCAGGAAATGTTGTAAATCCCCTGCAGGTCAATTCTCCACCAGGGGTTAGTCTGATTCTGGGTGCGACAACATGTGTCAGGATTCTCATCAAAGGCTCTGGGAGGGATCAATGGTACGCGTTCTCCATTATCTATCCAATCTAAGGTTGAGGACTGAGATGCATTCTTCGCCTTCAGATTTATGCTCAATGTATTCCAGAGATCTGGAGATATAGTGCCATAAAAAAAAATATTAGCCTTTTTGTTTATTCTATATATAACCTTTTCATTTATGCCAGAAGCAATTATCTATTTCTTCCAAAAATAATATTTGATCCTACCTGTTGTCTGCACAGCTACAGTTTGGGTTGCTGTAAATTCCAGAGAAGTTGAATTCTTAAAACAATCCTTTCAAAGTAGATCCATTTGTAGTGAATCTGAACTCTTACTCCTCTTTGCAATCATTTAAATAATGATGAGATAGACATTCGGATAAATAAATAAATGTCACTTACTTATAACCCAAATGAAAACCAAACTCCACAGCATCTTGGAAGGACAAATTTGTTAGTATCCAGTTAGTAAAAATAGTTGTTATAAACAACATACTCAGATTAAGGACAGTGTTTCAGAAATGAAACTAGGCAAATAAAAAAGGAAACTTACTGTAACAGCCTCCCTCACCTCAGCAGGTGGTCCTCGCTCCACTCTGATGTTCATTTAATCTCCTGAGTGAATTCTGCTTCCTCCACTGCAGCTTTCATAGAGATAAAATATGTTCATGTCCAAATTCAAATAAGGAGCTGTCACCTTAGAGATTAATTCAAATTCAGACATTTGCATGTTTTTTCCCATTGATATTAGAACTAAATACTAATAATAGTGTGTCTCATAAAAAATCAGCATGTTAGTATAATGGTTCATGGGATGTAAATATGTCCTTAGAGTTTTTTTAGCAGTATTTTACAGATGAATTTAATACATTAACATCTACATAATGTATTTGCTGTTATTAAGGCAAAATAGCTCCTGAGTATTCCATTACTTGTAACTAACCATTTTGATTTAACATTTTGTCATTAAATTGTCTGGGTTTTGGAAATGGTACAGAGTATTTGGTTGACTGACGTAAAAATGATTGCCAGAATTATTAACTTTTTTGTCTGAAAATAAAAATCACTTTAAAAAACAGCCTTTATTTTCTTGAAAGCAACAACTGAGAAGATGTACTGTAATGGCTGACATGTCGTCATTCCCTCCACTCTGCTTGTTAAAGCAGCTTTGCCCTTGGGGTTGGTCATGGCTTGGCTGCGGATTCTGGCTCTCCTTTGACTATCCGGCCTTTGGTTCCCATCCTATGGCTTAAATGTCTTTGGAATCTGGGATGTTGAAGGGTTTAACCGTATCCTTAGGGGGAGCTGGCTAGCTGACGATGCTGTACAGCAGGTGGGATACAACCAACCTGCCTGGATGCATCTCAGTGTGCACTGTCTGGGTTGCAATGCCGGGCAGCCATGGGTATGAGAGTACTATATGGATGTGGGGGCCTGGAACGGCTGCAACCGGCTGCTCAAGATCAGTTTAGTGTATCACCATAGGTTCTGTCTTCCACACATGGATATCTAAGGGATACCTGCTGCTCTGGGAGCTTTTATGATGTTTACTTTGATTGTCTGTTGTTCTTTGTTTTCTTTCTTTCTAGTCTAATGCAGGTGTGGAAGCAGACTTCCTGGAGTTACTTTATATCTTCTGTGTTGTCGATTTTTGCTATTTTGTTTTATCTTCTCTCTTTTCCTGTGCCCTTGCCTGTTTCTCTCCCTCTCTTTCTTTGGTTCTTATCCCCTCTTTCTCTCTCACCTCGCTTTCTGTTTAAAGTTTCATGTGCAAGTGCCAAGCAGAACATTATGGCATCAACTATAATGTCTGCTTGTGAAAGCAAATCTGTTGGGCTAACTAGTTCTGGGACATGTATTCTAAGAGCTACAGTGGCAAACAGACACAGACACAAAAAAAGAGAAGATGTGGACCAGTAGAATATGATTGAATGATTTCCATAATATGGGACCTTTACATCTAATTTTTATGGGTTTTAATTCTCTCTACCAGAAAAAAAAAACCTTTAAAAAACCCATGCTTTTTTTAGAAATAATTTTTCTCACATTACACATTACATATTTCCAAATTTTTGGATAGATCCTTAATCTAAAATGTCAGAGGTTTTAATCAAAAGCGTATTGACAGAGCAATGCAAATGTCACAGAAAATGGTTTGAATCCAAATAAAAACATAACCATACATAATTTAATTATTTAATGATAATGCTCAGAATCCCAAAGCTCTCCACATCACACATCTCCACATCCAAATCACATTATAATGTCGATGTATACTTTTTAATCTCCCTAAGGATTTGGAGATTCATTTGAATTGAACCCTGAACCACCCATTATAGAGACTCGGTGAGTGTCATTATCTGTTTGCTTTTACTGTCAACCGTAATCATCAGTCAGTTTATACCCTGAGCTTATAGTTTTTGTTGTTGGGCAGCCATAGAGCATAATTTTATTGCAGGATTATGAATCTATATGGATTTATGTTCGCTTCTTTTAGCCTGTATTGCTGAGACAAATTTTAGTTTAGGTTTCATAACTACTTTTGAGGTCTGTCATCTCAAAGCATGTCATGTGAAAACCGGACAATATCCAAGCACTGCCAATTGAGCGGTGCAAGTCTAAATTCTATAAATGGTATTTTATTAGTCTTTTTAGGATATAAATTCTATAAAAGCATAACCTGCTGCTGTAACATTAGAGGCTAATGGCAAGTCACTAGTTCGTTAGCTCTGTGCTGCCCTAGAGCACAGATGTCTGCCTCCATACATGCACAACCCATTCCTATGCAGAGGTGTTAAGCAACAAAGTACAAATACTTTATTACTGTACTTAAGTACACATTTTAGGTATCGATACTTTACCCCATTACTTATTTTTCTTCCAACTTCTGACATCTACTCATTACATTTTCACACAAGTATCTGTACTTTCTATTCCTTATATTAAAAAAAAAACGTTACTCGTTACTCTTGGCTTCGGTTTAATGTTTATAAATATTTATTTCCCGTCATGTGCGCCATCCAATGCGGATCATTGGCTCCATCCACATCTAGTGAAAACTAGTGTAATTGGATGAGTCATATAATGCAAACACTCATTGGTTTGCTAATGGAAATCATCAGAAGAAAGCAGGTGTTCTTCAAACTGCAAACGTGAATTGTCTATGCCATGCTGCAATGTAGGATTCAGAAAAAGATTTTGAAAGGTCTTAAAGGTCGGACACAGGCGAGAGCGTATCTGGAGATGGCGATGGAGACCAACAAGACCTCCCTCATCCTTGGCCCTATCTCAAAGAATTTTTTGAAATAGTATAAAAATTGAGCTTTCAATTCATATAGTGGCATCTGGCTGATTTTTTTTTTAAAGTTTACTTTATACTTTTATACTTTAAGTAGTTTTTGGAGCACATACTTTTTCACTTTTACTTGAGTAAAGAGGTCAAGTTGATACTTCAACTTTTACCAGAGTGTTTTTAAACTGCAGTATCTATACTTTTACTTAAGTAACAAATGTGTGTACTTTTGACACCACTGTTCCTATGTAATTATAAACAGCAATTTCTGAGGCAAGCAAGAAGATTGAGTCTTTCAGTTCATAGATTATAATAAATAACTTACCTATATCACAAATATTTCTTTCAGTAAATCTTTAACTATTTAATTCACTGTGCAGATTGGACCGACCTGGTTTAGTGGCTGAGCGGAACAAGTATTGTACATGGCATGGAGGTGATTGTTGACTCCACATTTCATCTCATCACTTAAATGTACTGCTGAATGAGTCATTCATTCTGACAATCACCTCTGCAGGACTTTCCTCAATCTCAGCTGATATGATCCTCTCTCTCAGCCGCACCGCAATATTATTGGATAACCTTCATAGATGAAAGAAAAAACAACAACAAAAAAGAAAACTACTATTATACCCTCATCCAATTTAAAAGCGCTTCCTGCATAGGTCTGTTTAGATCCAGAGATCAGAATCAGTTTTGCATCATAGACACGGAAAACAAATGTGTTTTTATTAATGTTCTCGGTAACTAATTTGCAGATAGGTAAACAGGTCTATTTTCTGTTGAGCGTGGGAGTCTGCTTGAACAGTGAGCTTTTCATCAACAGCTCTGTTCTTCCTGTTTCTTAATAACTTCAACATTTTCATTGGAACTTTCATCAATGTGCCTTTGATAGACAGAACAGCACTGTCTACAACAGCTGCTCTCACTATGAGAAGTTTTATTAAGGAGAATTTAACTAGGTTGTCCAAGTACCACCACACCTCAACAATTTAACAATGTATCAAATCAGGACTTGTCCTTGTCTGCTTGTTTCTTTTTGCAACTAAATATTTATTATTAGTTGATTGATTACAACTGTCATTTCCTTACACACCAGGGTTCTTAATATGTTACATAAAAGGCTGGACTCCTGGATCGGCTTTTTAAATCTGGTTGCCTCCACCAATTTAATAATTTAGACTATGGCTATCGGCAGAGTTATTATTTACCAACCAAAGAAACGTGTTCCTTTAGATGTTAAAGGAATAGTACACCCAAAACATGATTGGCCTTCATTTCTACTCACCCCCATGCTGAACAACACTCTGGAGTACTTTTTTGATATCTCAAATGCATCTGGAGATCTGGGAGGCTTCTTGCTGTCTGCTGACATTCAAATAATGGAGGTCTATGGTGCCCGAGGCAGAAAGGTCCATAAAAGTCCACAAAAACGTGTCAATATTCCTCCATACTGCTCGTCCAATGTATTCCAAGTGTCCTGAGTGGGTAGCGTCCATAATTTACTCGAAACGAAGTCATTTAGAATGTTTTTAGAGCATAAACAGTAGTGTATAGGATTTCCTAAAAGCGTGTTCACGAGTCTACGGAAACCGCGGCAGACCAAACCAGACGAAAGTGCGCATTCAGCTCGGCAAATAACTCATGCTCTTCCTCAACACTGAAGTCCTCAGACATTTTTCTTTCGTTGTTTCTTTCTTTGCACAGGTAAAGAGCACATTTCTTCTTCTACGCTTGCATTATCGGCAGAGCAGACGCTGAATGTGCACTTTCGTCTGGTTTGGTCTACCGCGGTTTCCGTAGACTCGTGAACTCGCTTTTAGGAAATCCTATACACTACTGTTTATGCTCTAAAAACATTCTAAATGACTTCGTTTCGAGTAAATTATGGACGCTACCCACTCAGGACACTGGGAATACATTGGACGAGCAGTATGGAGGAATATTGACACGTTTTTTTGTGGACTTTTATGGACCTTTCTGCCTCGGGCGCCACAGACCTCCATTATTTGAATGTCAGCAGACAGCAAGAAGCCTCCCAGATCTCCAGATGCATTTGAGATATCAAAAAAGTATTCAAGAGTGTTGTTCAGCATGGGGGTGAGTAGAAAATGAAGGCTAATCATGTTTTGGGTGTACTATTCCTTTAATAGACTGTGGTGTGATTATCACCAAGTGATAATCTATTTGCGTCAGAAAATAATCACAAGGGCCACAGATTAAAATACAATGGTTCCTTTAAGAGCTAAAGGATCACACAGTATTGTTGTATCTAATAACTATGCAAGCAATAAACACTACTGAGAATATGCACAAGTACATCAAAGCAAACAAATGGGTGAAAGAGTCTGTTCAAGAGTCTGAGGAATGTTCAAGTTTTAAATCTTAATGCATTCAAAGTACCCTTTAAAATAGCAGAAGATAAACGTATATAAACCCTGATCCTGAAATATTAAATGCTATCTAAACCGTTGATGTTTCACCAAGGGCGTAGGTTTGATTTCAACTTTGGTAGGGACACTATTTGTTTTCAGTTTCATTGGTCTGATGTCATTGGTCCTATGCAAAAATATGCATGCTGTTTTTTTATGCTTCATGTGAGCATCAGAGTACATTTTGTTTAAAGAAAACAGCAGCATTTCTTGCTACATTAATACCAATCTTATAAGCACTACACACACTAGATGCTGTTTATCAATGTTTTTCCACTTTGAAAAGGTTTGCATTTAAACTTACCAGCAACTAAAACAGTGCCTATTTAACCAAATATGGTCCAAATATGTCTGTTATATGTGGATTTATCCTGTTTTCTTTTGAAGATATAGAATTGTGCAGAGGAAAACAGGTAAACCCCACTCTTATTTTTTTTTTTTATCTAATATGCTCTGTCTGTATCATGAAAAATAATACATTCAAGGGAAGGTAAATAATTGTATTGTATTTACATGTGCACTGGAACTATAAGAGGAACTGACACTGAGCACTTAAAGTATTAACTTCAATATACAAGTTGTACATATGGGCTGTAGTTACTCTGCGTAGCCCATTTCATGTATTTTATCTTGGGCTGAAACAATTAATCATATTAATCAATTATTTAAATAATCGTCAACTAATTTAGTAATTGATTAATCATTAACTGGTGCATAGGGCCACTAAAATGTGACTTTACCCGACAGAGCAACCCACTTAGAGCAGGAATTATACCATGATTGTAAAAAATATGTAAACATTTTGCATTTTTGGTGGAGACATGTCCCTATGGTCCCTATACAAACCTACGCCCATGCTCAATGCATACACCACATATAGTGATCCCAAGTTGATAGGAGGATATTACACTGAAGCATTAAAGCTTTTAGGATGATGTCCTGGAGTTGTTAGAGGGGATCTAGGTACAGAAAATGTTTATGTCAGAGACTTCCAGAGATCCTCATTCCCACTCAGCCTAACGACCCTCTTGAAAGTTACCTAGAAGGAGCAAGTACTGCAAATCAATGGATTGAATATTGGTGGCGCTTTCTGCGTACATAGTGTATGGAGTTTTGGTTGTCCTTTTTTGCTGACATCAGAGACAATAAATTCTTTGATGGGAAATTTATGGACAAAAGCATTCTTCAGTTTTGCTGCATGGGACTCATACAGGTGAGTTAATTGAATCAAATTTAATATTCATATGATGGATAAGATATGACGTAGGGAAGGAATTCTGAAAGGCATGAATATTATAATCAGCGTTAATGGTATCTGGGTGAGGTGCCACTGGTTATTTGTGGCATTCACTGTCTGGTATTCTGTTCGTACAAAAACTTGACTGTTAGGCGCACGCTCAATTTTGTCATGTAGGCGTATACTTTTATAACATCATTAACTTTGTAATGAAAAGAGCAACGAATGCAAGAATATTTTCTATTTGCAATGTTTATAAGAAAATTTAAAATTTGTATTCAGCACATTTCACCTGTCTTCTCCTGGTGCAAGTCCCGTACGGAGAGATTGTGATCCTACGCCTTAAATCTAATTACTTAAAGCTACAGTGTGTCATAATTACAGGGATATACAGTCAGAAATGTAATATATTATACATAACTCTGAAACTATTGTGGTCCTAACACACTTCATAACCTGATTGTAGTTTTGTTGTACTGTGACATTGGTTCAGTAATAAATAAAGCTACTCAAAGATTCTGATGCTAATAACATAGCAAGTGAGTCAGCTTTCTGTAGTGTTTACCGTTGCTCTCCATATGTGTAAAGAAACATGCTGTGATTATACTTTACAGAGAGGAGCATTAAGATGTAATTGCAGGAGCAACAGAAATTCAGAGCCTGGTGCAAAGGTAACAGCTAACTTGTACCATCTTTGAGCTATGTCATCTTCTTTTATAAACTTATAACTGGTGTATTTTTTTTATTTTTCAACAGCTTACAGGACATGAGTATTGTTGAGGAGGAGACGGGGGAAAATGTTTTCAATGATCTGTTGAATAGTGTGTAAGTGATACTTTCTAACTATTCTAAATGTGCTGTGATCGATTTTTATTTTTTTTGTTTATCCCCCCCCCCTAATTTTCCCTTCTTTACAGAATTGATTGGACAGATGAAGGTTCTTCCAACATTCATCCCAAAAGTGATGATGGCAAGAATTATGACAGCTCAGATGAAGAGTATTTTCCACCTATTTGTATACGGTATGTCATCAGTCATTCTTTGTACTGCTACTGTTGTGTGGTATTATAGTTTTTTTTGTCAAATTATTTGTTGCACACATGCTTTCATTATGTGTCTCAATAGAATGGGTGGAGCACTGATGAACTTCCAGTTATTGGACTAGATCAAACTGTACATGATCAGCCTGCACATGAAGACCCTCCTGATGAGCCACCATGTGATGAAGAACCTGGTTTCCCACAGCCACTGCATGTCCTCTGTGAGGATGACATCGGTGCCAGAGCAGCAATAGTTTATGAAGACTGCTTGAAACAACTGGCCACATTTCTGATCCTGCCGGTGGATAAGTGTACACGTCTTCTTCAGACTGGCACGTTTTGCAACAGCAGTGCCCCGTTTGAGATAAACATCGCTACCAAGGGGACAGCAATAAGTGTGGAATGGGTAAGTCTTGACCCTTGTGGCACATCGTAAGATTATGGTTGTCTAGCTATGACAATTTTCTGGTGGAAGCCAGTATTATTTATTTATTTATTCGCATGTCTTTGACTTTTAGGTCTGTCCCAAAGGACACAGCTTGTGGAGATGGAATTCCCAGGCAAAAATGAAGTTTGGGATGCAAATAGGAGATTTTCTCTTGTCCACCAACATTTTACTGTCTGACAATAACTATGCAAAGGTTGCCCTTTTGTTCAAATTTATGAACAAGGGGATGGTGAACAAGATCACCTTCTTCTCCATTCAGGACAGTTACTGTGTTGACACCATGAAATACTTCTGGGAAGAGAGGAGGAGTGAGGCCCTCAGTTCCCTTCAAGGGAAAGATGTTGTTGTTCTAGGTACATAGCTCAACAAGTAATAAAGACATTAGACAAGGACAGTGTGATTGTAAGCAGCTGATCATTTTATTTTTTGCCTTTTTGTATTTGTTACTTTTTCAGCGGATGGAAGAAATGACTCACCAGGCCACTGTGCACAGTACTGCAGCTACACCACCATGGAGAATGACACCAAAGAGATCATTCATGTTGCCACCATCGACAAGCGGCACACATCCTGGAACTCTGTTGTCATGGAGAGGAAGGGCTTTATCCAGACTGTGGACAAGCTAACATCAGAGATAAAGCTTGTAGAGGTCTGCACTAATGCTCATGCCCAGATTGGGGCCCTTATGAGTAAGGCTTTATCTGATAAAGTGTATGAATTCCTTTGTTTGAAACATTACCAGAATACTGTAGTGATATTGAATGTTTCCCTACTATGCAGACCCAGATAAAGGCAAATACAAGGCACTTGGAATTCATCACAGTCTGGACATGTGGCAAAACCTGGCTAAAAAAATAGCAGCTGTAAGTTAAAAACTGGCTCAAATTTTATCATTTACATTAATCATAAAGTGATGACTGTATAGGCATCTACAGTATGACTGAAGTTAGCTAATCAATCAGGTGTAGTCTTCAACATTAAAATGTGTCTACTTTTACCCTTACATGCAGCGGCGTAGGAAGCGGGGGGGACGGGGGGGACATGTCCCCCCCAATATAAAAGCCAGGTGGATATGTCCCCCCCAAAAATTGTTCCGCAAAATATTAGATTTTGACAATTTTTTAACTATCGTGCTTTTATTTTGAAGGCGCAGCATAGCGTTACGTCACTGTACTCCCCCTCCCCTCTGTGAACTGTTGAGTGTTTGAGCACTGAGGGAAACAGCGATACAGAAAGTCAGAAACTTGTTAATGAGGTAAAATGGTCTGTCGGGAATGCTGCTATGAATATTGCCTATTTATAACGTCTTGTTGTCAGTTCACTTTCATATATAGAAACTGAATCTTTTTGGTTTAGGCATCTTAGTCTTGTAGGAAGAGGATTAGGGCCACTGAAAAAAGTTAACTGATTTTTAATTTTTTGTTTAGTTTAACATGGGGAGAAAAGTCAGAATTCTGACTTTTCTCAGAATTCTGACTTTAATCTCAGAATTCTGACTTTTTTCTTCTGACTTTTTTCTCAGATTTCTGACTTTAATCTCAGAATTCTGACTTTTTTCTCAGAAATCTGACAGATGATTAATATTTCTAATCAATTTACAGTTTTTTTTTTTTTTGGTGGGGGGGGTACTATACAGATATATAAAAACAAGAAGTCTAACTAAAAAATAAACAGAATATATGTTTAGAGTAAAGATTGACTACTTGTGTTTACACAAGCACACAATTTCAAATCTGCTGAGCTTGCTGTGCAAGAAAATGTAAAATATACGTATAAAGAAATATAACAGGAAGTACTGCTAAAACAAACTAAATGTTAAATAATGTAGATATTGGTTTAAAAAATTCTTCAGATTTGGAAATTTGGAAGGAATACATATTTTTGAAATTAATCAACAAATCTGTTAAAAAATAAAAATAAAAAAGTTGCACTTTTTTACTTGAGGAATTTGTTGAATAACTTCATAATTATGAGTTTAACTAGTTGGAGGTAATGCTACACTTCTCTGCTTCCTGTCCTGCTCATAAAAGGTAAACATTATAAACCCACCATTAATTTTCTACACTATTTGGAAAACACAACACAAATGTAATATAACAAAAGTATGTTTAACAACAAACATGTTAGCATCAAGCCATAGCCATGTCTCTTTTAGAGACTAGCTCTCTTATTTTAATGACCTTCTGCTCCTCCATTAATGAGGGGACCCCTCAGGCACGTAAAAAGTTGCCTAATTCTGTCATTTTCCACCAATGTGTCACTGGCCACCTCAAACAACTCACATCTTTGTTTGTGAAGCTGAGTGCTCCACATCTCTGCCTTCATGGTGCCCATTTACATTAAGATCCAAAATTCTGAGAAAAAAAGTCAGAATTCTGAGAAAAAAAAGTCTTAATTCTGAAAATAAAAGTCAGAATTCTGACTTTTTTCCCGTATTAAACTGAAATAAAATGTAAAAATCACTTAATTTTTTTTTCTCCAGTGGCCCTAATCCTCTTCCGTAGTCTTGGGATGATCACTCATCCAATATTTAACTGCTAACTTTCTCTAGACGTTTGCCACGCTAGCCAAAATGTTTTTTTTTTTTTTTTATATATCTCATTTCAGTACAATGCCACCACCAACTAAAAGGCTGAAACAGCAGTAGGACTTACTCAGATATTTTTTAAAGAGAAACGTCAGTGTGAGTAACAGTCACCTAACACAACTTGTGTTGAAATTAGCCCGGTCTGGGTGTGCGTTTTACGAGGATTTTTTATTTTTTGCATGGTTTTGATTCGCGGAAATGGACAGATGTTATACCTGCCGCGCTCCTGATCGTTAGTTAACCACAGGGAGAATTAATTCTAATTCTTAGCAGCGGCGGCCGCATTGGTCGTGCAGCGGACTGCTGCACAACCACTAATTAACCAACTAATTAACTTCTGCATCTTTATTTCCTCAAATAAACTGCTGGCTCCTCTTTTTACACTATAAACAGATTAACACAACATTGACAACTCTGTAGTTTTCTCTGTTCTGTACTGCAAATTGGAATTAAAGGCTTCTACCAAAGGTCTGGACAGACTGGCCACCTGTCTAGGGTGGACCCCGCACCAGCACCTCCCGACCCCACTAAGGGACAGGGTGTACAGAAAATGGAAGGATGGATGGATTTCTACCAAAGGTTTAGAATGCGTTTTTGAACCAGATGCTTCAAAGCGCCCTGTCCATAATTCTTCAACACACTGTCAGCGCCCTCTGTCAGTCAACCTATATAAATTCATTTTTGACCATTATTGCAAGTTTGACAAAATAAAACATATCAAACTTTGCACTTGTGTGGCCTACTGAATTGTTTTGATTTTCTAGTGCGTATGCGGACACTAAATATGCCAAGGGCCGAAGCCCTTGCAAGACATCTCCCTTTGCTTAATAAAAGACTCCAGTCATTTTGTTTGGTGATATGCTCACATCTTATGAACAAATGCATTATGTTAATTTTAAATGCATTATTTTTGCAAACACATTTATAAAGGAATAAAGAAAAAGATTAAATAGCCTTTTTTTTAAGTAGCGTACTTAAGATATGTTTCTGTTGAATATTTACGAATTTCAGATTTCCGACATGTGTCCCCCCCAATTGTAAACATATTCCTACGCCCTTGAAAATGACACCTAAAAATTTTACTTCATCAACTAATTCTAATTCTACATCATCAATACTTAACTTTGGTGGTTATATGGTTTATTACCAGTCTAAGGGCCGGATCTATCAAAGGTTTGCGTGTATAAAAACGTGAGCTATTTCACTGCGCACGCTAAAAATGTACAAACTGATCTATCAACAGCGTGCTAAAAGGATTTGGTCTTTAAAACGTGCTAAATAGCGCCTCTTATCCATGTAGTACTTTTTCTGCTATGAATATGCAATTTGGGGCGTTTACACGCAAAAGTGCGTCTTGTGGGAGGAGAACATGTAAATATATTAATTTAGCACTCGCAAAGGGATTTATTAAACCTGAAAGCAATTTTGCTAATGGTATCTGACTCTATATTTAACACGTTTCAAAAGAAGGTGCAAATGGTCTGTATGCGTAATTGCGCACACATGGCAGCGGTTATTGTCGCAAGAAGGAGACATCGAAATGAAGTAAGGAGACGCAGAGAACGCATTTTTCACTCTGTGTTAATATTTTTGCAATGAACGAGGAAACGATCATCAAAACATATCGTTTATCCAGCATTGACATTTTGAAGCTGCAATTCCAGTGATTTGCTCCTCACAGAGCGTCTGCTGTACTTGTCCCTCAATGCTGGTCAGAGGCATCTCATCTACTGTGCCCCCTCCTGTTTTGTTCGCAGATGTTTTGTTATATGCCAGTTTTTCTTTGGTTCGCCTTCTAATATCCTGGTATCTTCTTTTTACTTCATCCACTGTTCGCAAGGTTTCACTGACAGCGTTTACTTTATTACAGATTTGTTCACATATAGCGTTCCTCTGTGTGACGGTCACACTTCTTTGCTGTAGCTCACTTAAATGTTTGTTGGGGTTTCCATGGGGTTGAATTTCCTTTTGGGGTTTCCATGGGGTTGAATTTCCTTTTGCGCTTTCTGCTGTCCAAACTCGCCATGCCGCAAACCACAAAACGCGCAAAACCATCATTTAAGTAGGGCGTCTCCAACAGTTTTGCACCTGCCACCAGTTACGCAATCGCTCTTGTTAAATCACCCGCAAACCATGGTTCAGCCCCTCGCGCTAAATTCCATCTTGCGAGCACAAATTACTGCACGCAAAATTGGATCTTGATAAATCCGGCCCTAAGTCTCAGTCAGCCCATCAATCTTGATAAAGAGACACTCAAAGAAGGTAAATAGACATATGTCATCAAATATTGCTCTGTCATGTTCAGTTTTCTACTACTTTAAGGATAAATCAATCCAAAATGCTGTTTATGCACAGAGGACCTGAACAATCCAGCTGGTTAATTCCTTAAATCCCAATTTGACAAATGATTTAGAGCAGGTTTATTTTAAGGTGTGTAAACACACTGGCAGAACATGCAATGCATTGTGAAATATGCTACACATGTAAAGCCAGATGATGAAAACCGTTTGATTTAGATCTCAAAAACATCAAGGAACACCTTCCTGAACACCATAAGCCTCCTTTGAGTCAAACTGACTCTTTAAGGGCTTCTGCTAAAGAGGACTTTTTCTCCATGAATTTCCTTTACACCCTGGAATCAACCATACAGCTAGATGCATACCTGACATGTACAGCTAGAGGTTTGTCCATTTACTCAGCTTTATCTAGCCTGTCACTCAGGTTAAAGACTGTCCTACCAGCCCCTGCTTTGTGTGAAAGGTTTTTTTAGTGTAGCTGCATTGATCTTCAGTCCAAGAAGAAGAATTAAATTACATTACTTTAAAAACAGCTTATAATGTTAAGTTAAAAAAGGGTGTCATACACGCTCTTTGTTTTTTAAACATATAAATATAAAACATATAACCGTGGATGTCTGGGGGACAGTGATTCGCCTACATGTTATGAATGATGGCGTACCATAAATGATAAATTATGAACTGTTTAGTTTGTGCCATAAACTCGTTGCCCATAGGAAGACGTTACTTGGATATAACAAAACCGAATATCTTCAGAACAGCTCCAAATGACACAAAACTCATATGGGTGAGTAGAACATGGTGTAATAACGTAAAATCAAGGGGCCAATGTAAAAAAAAAAACGGCGTTCCCCTTTAAGAGTGTGATTCCTCTGTAGTTGGAACACACCCTCCCCTAATGCTTTTTAATTTGCATCTTATTTCCATCAACTTTCAAGATTTCTACCACAGACTGACCCTGAAAGAGGTTGGATTCTAATAGGATTTCTTTATTGATTAGTGGGTTTTACCCTCTTACTTACATAACTACTGTAAAATGTACAAAGTCAGTTATGTATGTATGTATGATAATTCTCACATCTCACACAATTAAAATTATTAAATTAACATTCAAAATATCAGGATAAAGTAAAACAAAAATGATTAAATGAAAATATTACAGCTACAATCAGAGGAGGAGTGTTTAGGCTGAGGTTGTATTACAATGCACTAGAGCTAGGTAAATCATTACATTTGCAATATAATCACAATTTAACAAAATGCAATGTTGAAATTGCACAGACACTCAGTTTCTGTCACATTACATTTGACAAGACTTAGAGACAAAAGTTTTCTTACTCCAGCTCTCTAGGTAGCAGAAATATGTTTAAAGTGGATTCTCTTCCACAAAAAAGGAAAGAGAACTTCCAGCTAGCATGCAGGTCTATGCATGCAAGTAGAAGTAAGAACTTTTCAAACAACTATTACAGTAAAGCCCTGCAACACTGGACTATGAAACAATATGCTTTCAAGGTAAGGGAAAGAAACGAAAACCCTGGAGTGAAAAATTGACAGGCTTGCAAAGATAAATCAACTTGAAATCGCAATCACAATGTTGGTTGAAAATTATCGCAATTTAGATTTTTGCCAAAATCTTCCAGCCCTACAAAGCGCAGATGAAATTGAACTTTTCATAATCAGACCTTTCAAACCATTTATGCTCCCCTTGTGTTTTCATGGCTCCTCTTATGCCACAGTCTTCATAATCAATTGTACAACGATCAACCCAGAACCAGAACTGCTTGCTGCAGACGTAGCGAAGGCCGATCCATGCAAAGGGACTGTTGGCCTTCTCAGCCTCTATCTCAGCAAAGACCTGAAGCTGTTCATCCCGGATGGAGGCCAGATCTGTGTGATTAGCCCTGCAGTAGGACCGAGAGTCTTCCCAGGTCTTGCTAATGTTGATCAGCTTAAAGGGAGATTCTTGAAGATAGAGAAACAGGACAAAGAAACACTTTATATCTCTGGCCATCCTACAGTATAACAGTGCAATGTTCACATTGTAGTATCTTGGACAGGATTTAGACATTAAACAGAAGGTTTAACAAGTCAAAGTTATTCAGGGAGGAGACTAGCTTGATGAGAGAAATGTATTTTTCAGATCTAAATGACGGTAGCATGAAATTATTTCAATGAGGAAAACAATTATTTATGACATAAGCAAAAGGTTTTGTTCTCCCTCTGCACAACTTCATGTCAGTGATGCTAAAACTACATTTCTAATTAAACAACTGAAATATAAACATCATATAAATCCAACTGCGTGTTAGAATTGATAATCCTGATACAGTTATCAATTTGCATAAACTACATTACTTTAAAATATTAACAACTTACATTGCATCCTATTCAGATCTTATCATTTCTTTCTATTATTTAGAAATTGTCAGAGGTTTATTTACTCTCCTCATTGGTTCGTATGTCATGGTTTTGGTGATGGCTTTTAAAAATAAGAGACTCTAACATGGCCAATAATTTGCATAGAGTTTTGAATACAGGCAGAGCATACAGCCTCTATGTCTGCATCATTGTACTGTAGAAACTCTGGATTGTGTCAAAGTTTTAAACATCTAGGTGTTTGTTTGAGGTTAGGTTGTTAGATTTCCCATTTCTTTTTCTTTTTGCTTAAAACACCACTACCTCTGGCAGCAACTGGGACTCTCAGCATGACAGCAACCATATTTGATGATAATCAGTTATGTGATATGATCTGACCATGAAACTGGAAGCCTTGTCTTGTCCATGCAGGTAGCTGCAGATTCCAGCTGACAGGCTATGTTTGTGTTCAAAACCAGTTTCCTTTTAATGGAGGTAACACTTAGGGTCAGATGGTAAAACTTTTACACAGTTAGTTTCTCCAACAGGACAATGAAACATCAGAACTTGTATAAGAATGAATAAAAGGTGAGCCTGAAGGTTTAGCAAATACATTGACCTCAGTTCTACTTAAAGTTAAAATCACTACAAGAAAAACACCCGATTTGTTAAACCTAACATTTCTTCCAGGAACAGTGGTCCAGTATCATCTAGAACCATCCCAGACGGTTGGAAATGGATTCAAAAGGTTAACGGGTTATTTACCAAAATAAATTTCTCAAAACATTAGTCAGAGTATGAGGATATATTTCAGTTTATTTAGGAATTTTTGTTTGAAAATCTAAAATCAACTCAAGTTTTATTATACCGTAATTACACTTGATGCCTCTAAACCATTCTGGTTTAGAGGCATCAATAAAACCCTCAAATTTATACAACATTATTGCTTATAATGGATGTATGTATTTAAATATGATCAAAATGCATCAGGATGAAAAGTCTTTTTATACAGAACATTATAGACAGACTTATTCATTATTTGGAGCAGAGAAAAATGGTTGAGCTGAAGTGCATAAAAATAATAGAAATAATATCTATAGAAACGGATAAAAAAAATGTCACTTAGTTTGGAAATGTATTGATATATCTGACATGTCTAAGTTTAAAGATTAATAGAAACATTTAAGAATCAAACTATCAGCAGCAACTAATTATTTTATGTTTCTCTCTTTATGGCAGTAAATTAAATCAAACATACTTATCTCGGTGCCAGAGATGTTCACCTCACAAAGAACCAGATGATTTTGGCCTGGTCTGAACACAGTGACGTATCGCCCCAACGCTGAGGTGGTAAAGCTGAAGACAGTCATATAAAATTTTTTATAGTTTATCTCCTGTCCTTTGTCAGCTGTGATGTTGTAAACCCTGGATGAGGAAAAATATCCAAACAAAAAGCTGATCAGACACTGAATACTACTGAACATTATTGTGACAAAAGATGCAGAAGAAGGAACCACTAATGAAAGCAGTGAGATTGTGATGGTTCTACTTTAAAAACTTCAATATCTTTCAGCTTTTTGAGACTTTCAGGATTTGTAAAAGACTGACTCTAACATTTTATGTTGTGTTTAAAAAACAAGTAAACAATTGTCATCAGGTTTCATTGTTGCTCCCGGCATGTTCTTGAAAATCACCAGTGTGACGTATTTCTAAAGAAATCTAAGCAAAAAATATTACATTGAATTCCATGTTTGAAAACTGCCTCCAAAGATAAATAATTAACAATTACATTGAAAACAATGACAATGAAAATCTTATTTTAAGGTCTGGAAACATTAAATAAATCCCATTAAGTTATCATGTTGTTTTTACAGCCTGTTGTTGGTGCCGTTGTTCTCTAGAGAGTTCCCGATATAGATCTGAGCTCCAGATATGTAAGCTACATAATTTGGGTTAGTATAGATAGAGATGCAGGAAATGTTGTAAATCCCCTGCAGTTCAATTCTCCACCAGGAGTTAGTCTGATTCTCGGTGACACAACATGTGTCAGGATCCTCATCAAAGGCTCTGGAAAGGATAATGTGTTCTCCATCATCATGTATCGAATCAAAGGTTGAGGACTGAGATGCTTTCTTCACCATCAGGTTTATGCTCCGTTTGTTGCAGAGATCTGGGGATCAAATACAAAAAAAAAAAAAGATTAATCTTGTGTTGCATTTAGCTTATATATAGCTTATCTAACATTTTGATTTATTTCAGGAGAAATAAAATATTTGATCCTACCTGTTGTCTGCACAGCTACATATTGGGTTGCTGTAAATTCCAAGGCAAGGCAAGGCAAATTTATTTTTATAGCACAATTAAGTACAAAGACAATGTAAAGTGCTTTAAATGATTAAAATAGAGCGAAATAAAACAGAATCAAAGCAAGTAGGAACAATAAATAAATAAATAAAAAATGCAGAAACTTCCAGAGAGGTTATGGAAATTATGTGAATATTTAAATTTAAAACCTTAAAAAAACAGATTCGGCTTTTTCCTCTTTCCTAGATCTGTTTGTTGTGAATCTGAACTCTTACTTCTCTCTGTAATATTTTAACAATGATGGGATAGACATTCAGATGAATAAAATGAGCCACTTACTTATAACCCAGATGAAAACCAAACTCCACAGCATCTTGGAAAGAAAAACATGTTAGTATCCAATTAGTGAAAATAGTTGTTTTAAAAAATGTACTAAGATTAATGACACTCTTTAAGAAATGAAAAAGAAATCTTCCTGTAATTTCCTGTATAACAGCCTCCCTCACCTCAGCAGGTCCTCGCTCCGCTCTGATGTTCACTTAATCTCCTGAGTGAATTCTGCTTCCTCCACTGCTTCACAGAACTGCATTAATTTCACTCCCTAATTCAAATATAAGAGCCGTTACCTCAGATATTCATTCAAATTCAGATCTTTACATCTTTTTTGCATTAGACAAAAATACTGTTAGTGTGTCATAAGTAATGTGCATGTTGCTATAATGGTGCATGGGATGCAGATATGTCCTCAGAGTTTATTAGCTGTATTTTAAAAATGAACTTTAGTACATCATCATCCACATTATGTATTTGTCTGCTGTGTTTTTAAAATAAATTGGCTGCTTAGTTCCCCACTACTGCCTGTTGCTTTTCAACTTATTAAAAATAAACCTACAATTTTATATTTTGGGGGCTTTAGAAATGGTACAGATTCCTTCTGGAGTTTGTTTTAAAATAAATGAACATCATGATGTGATCTGGTGTGGAAATCTTCAGATGTTTGAGGCAGGAGCTTCTAAACATATCAGGGAGCCTCAGGGTCACCAAGGTTCTGGCTTTAGCTCTTAACTCAGGTCATGATCATCTAGACTTAATCAATATTATGGTTATCATACAAATCTAAAATTAAAAGAAAACTCTAGAATAAAATTTTCATGCTAACAGGGAAAGCAACAACATTCCTACACTCTATTAAATATAATTAAAAATATATATATATATATATATATAAATATATATATATATATATATATATATATATATATATATATATATATATATATATATATATATATATATATATATATATATATATATATATATTTTTTTTTTTTTTTTTTTTTTTTTTTTTTTTTTTTTTAAGAAATGAATGGTTTCATTTATGTAAAACTCTGATAAAAACAAAAATCTAGTTCAGGGAACTAAGGAGAAATATATATTTTCTATCAACCTTTAGAAGGTAAAAAGGTAAATTATTGTCAGGGAATTAGAGGGAAAGTGGAAATGTTGTGGCCCACTCTTTTCATGTTTTTTGGGACTCCCTCCTTCTTATAGAACGTGCCTGTAGAACCTCCCGAGGGAGGTGCCCAGGGGGCATCTGAAAAGATGACTCCTCTCTATGTGGAGGAGAAACGGCTCTACTCCAAGTCTCTCTTGGATGACCAAGCTCTTAACCTAATCTCTAAGGTAGAGCCCAGCCACCCTGCAGAGAAAACCCATGTCGGCTGCTTGTGGAGCAGCTGGAATCTCCTCCTTTTTCTCATGATCCGGATTTTATGAATTTCTAAACCAAAAAATGTATAACCATTGGAAGAACAGAAATTGTTTTTGACAATATAAAATAATGTTTACTTTTCAAAAAATGTAGAAAGGATGTTAAAGAATGGATAGCCTACAATTGATTTCATTATGCTTTTCTTTTTTTTTCTCTGCCATATTTTTCTACCGAGATTTGAATTTTCTCACCCTTTAAACATCTGTGTAATAACAAGAAATAAGATTTAAATGGAAAAAGTAAATAAATATCTGTCAAACAATTGTATTCACTCAGTCTGCACTTTATTTGTAATTTAGCCCACACAGATCAATCACTCAGCCCTTCTCTGACCTAGAAAAAGTTTTCTGTCTTCTATCTCTTTTTGAGCATCATAACATAAGCCTAACACCCAGACACTTGTCTTGCATTGCAGGTGTGAGTCTGACTCAGCCAACACTTCTGTGCAATAAAGAAAATAAAACAAACACTCATCATTAATCTTATGAAGAGATTGGTGCAAAATGTTTGTTTTTCCACACAAAGGAAGAACAGGGAAAGTTTGAAGTATGTAAAATAACAAAAAGGTTCCATGGAGTCAGAAAAGTAGCTGAGAAGTTTAATTATTCTTTCCAACCCTGACCTCAAAATCCAATATATTTATCTTGGCTATGATACCCACAGTAGAAAATCAAAATAAAATAATTTATTAGCACATTTGGTGATTTTAATCTCTTTAAGATGTGAATGTACATTCCTATAAGTTCCTGTAGTTTAGGTGTTACACTATAGTTTTTCTCTAAATGTTTTTCTTTTCACTGCACATCTATTTTTATAAAATTCTGATTAAACAAATGAGGGAATCAGACTTCCTAGCTGAACTCTGAACCAGCCAGAACATGAACAGAATGCATTATGGGATTCCTGATAGAAGGTGAGTCTCCTCTGTTAGTTCCTCTCATCTGATCCTGGCCTGTTTGGCTGTCAGTGTGTTGCAGCTCCAGGCATTAAAATGGTTATGTACATGATTGGCTGTTTGTGGTTACATTGGAGGAAATATCTAAGGGAGCACTGAAGGAAGCATGGTTAGTTCTCTCTATGTTTCCACATCTCACTCCAAACATAAGGCTATACCTCCCTTGACTAATCTAGTCTCCAGGCTTCTGCTGATCTGGTAACTTTGGGTTTGAAACAGCACATCATTCTAATTATTAAAATTGTTTTCCTCCCTAGTGCAAGAACAAATATGAAAGTGCTTAATTATAAATATTTATTTCCGTGGTTATAGCGTATAGTCTGCGGCCAAACCATGTTTTCTCTTTTACTGAGGTAAACTCTATGGGTCATCAAACCTCCAGGTTTGATGGCTAGTTTCAGCTCCTGCCTCACATGAGACTTAAAACTTTATTCTCTAGTGTTTGACTTAAATGAACTAGTTCTGTTGTCTTCCATGTATATATATATATATATATATATATATATATATATATATATATATACTTCTAGAGAAAAAAAAGATAAATAATAAAGATATGAAAATGAAATACTCAACTTCTAGAGAAAAACAACCCATCATATATATATATATATATATATATATATATATATATATATATATATATATATATATATATATATATATATATATATATATATATATATATATATATATGATGGGTTGTTTTTCTCTAGAAGTAGAGTATTTGATTTTAATATCTTTATTGTTGTATTTTTTACAGCACTTATGAACATATCATGTTATTTAAATATGCTGTTGAAATAAGATGAATTCAATTATAATGATTTATAAGAGAGAAATGCACTCGGGTTCCAAATGCAAAGAGATAACAGAAATTTATTTAAATAAATATAATAAATTCCATTTATTTTTATTAGAGACCAGAGAGAATTTTATTTTAATAGCTGTTATGTGTAAAATAACATTATTTTAGAAGAAGAAAAGGGAGGACGCTTAGCTGGGAGTCAATTCTAGTTAGGAACTTATTCACCACTAGAGGGAGCCAGAAGGCATTTCATTTCAGGAGATGACAGATTTCTGGATTGTGTGGCATTGCATTTGTATTTAGGAAGAAATATTAGAGATAAAACTGTGACTGGTTTAAATGCTTTTGAGCAATAAACCAAAAGAATCACTCAGAATCAAAACAAATTTCTATTTGTCTCAATTCCAATCAAATTTAGATTAGAATGTTATAGAACTAAGTTATTTAAATTAAATGTAACCCTTCTCAAGCTCACATTAGAAGATAGTTTCCTTTATAAGAATAAAAACAACAGTTCCTATGTTGGCTCTACTGTTTTGTTTTTTTGGTGGTGGTGGTGAAGGGGTATCTAATTTTATTGTGTGCTTGCATGTTCTTTAAATAGTGTGAGCTCATTGGAAAATTAAATAATTCCGGTGTGTTGTGGAAGCTAAAAATCTAGATAGACTAGTTAAATCCACCTGATGAATAGAATGGACTATAAAGAAAGTAGTATCTACCAATCTGCTGTAAACTGACAGTCTGACACACAGTCTAAAAGTTTCCCCTATTCTGGATGGAGCTAGAATAGAGGTGTCTAAAATGTGGTCTGGGGGCAATTTGTAGCCTTTAGAAAAATTGTGTTCGGCCTCAGCCCAGTTTGAGAATGGGTTCCTAAAATGGAGCTTATGCAGATGGATACATGCTGTAGTGTTTTAGGACTCAAACTTTTAATTTGAAAAGACTCTCAAATAGAAAATATTAGATACAACGTAAAGTATTTTAAGTCTATCACAACAATATTATAGGGTTTTTTTCACCACAAACATCCTGTTACCGTTAGCTCTAATAGATCTATTTAATAAACTAGGCTAATTACACTAAGATTTTTTTATTTTATTTTTTTTAGTATTCATTGTTCCCAAGAATCTTTTTAAGATAAATAACACATTAAATCTATACAGTAAGGAAACCGTTGAACTTATTTTTATCAAGGCAAACCTCTAGTAGACCCTTTTGTGAACCAGTCATTATTTCTTTGGCGAATTATTACGTTTTTATTTAATTACAGAGCAGGTTAAAGGGAAAATAATGCACAACATGTCGGTTTTGAATAGATTAACAACATTAGTAGTAGTACTTTGAACTTGGTGATTTTGGCCAAATGTTTGCATCTGATCTGGTTGATTAATACAGCTGACAGGGTCAACCAAGGTAACTCCACCAAAAAAATTTAAATAACTGCTGATTAAAACAGCAGCACATGGAACAACAATATAAAGGTAGCTTAATATCTACTAATTTGCTGTTTGAAATTTTCACTGGTTCAACAGAAGCTGACATAATAAATAATTAATATTGTTTTTGTGAAAATATCTGCAATATATTTAAAACTATTCCTCTTGCTTTACACATAACTGTACAATTTAATTTAACCACTGATTATTTATGTGGCTAAACTAGTTAGCATTCATTGGTACAGATCTTTGTCAACACAAAAATGTTTATAGGGAAGATTTCTAAGGTTTACCTGCTGATCTTCAGATATTAAGTCAGTCTTTACTAGTTTTTTTTTTTTTTTTTTTTACTGATTATATTGCTTCAGTATGGAGCTTTTTTGTAAAGTCAGACTAAATGCCACTGACTTCCTTAAATATTTCTTTTCTCCAGTAGGCAAAATAAAATGTACTTCAGCATTTTCTATTCTGACTAGAAGTAATATCAATGTTTTAAGAGGTGTTTCAATCAGAGTCTGGGTTTTAATCTGCAGAAGGAGCTTGAAATTAGGGTGATGGCAAAGAGGCCTTCCAATCAATTCAGTTAATCAAATCAGGCCACAAATTTGAATGAAACTTAATAGTTTATTGTTTTGCATAAAGTATGGCCCTGGTTTAAGCATCTATAGTAGCCTACAAGAAACAGAAAATAGTGGAAATTTTAGATTTGCTATCATTTTCTTTGGTGAACATTTAGACTGACTAATCTATAAACAAATAGTCAGTTTAGCATCTTCAAAGAAACTTAGACCTCTAGCAATCATCGGGATATTATATTAGGTTAAATCATATGTGCTAAATCAGTCAATCAACAAAAATGTCAGGTGTAAATTAAATGCACCCTCAACCAAGTCACTCGGTTCTCTCGTTAATATGCCTCCTATCAGGGCCGGTCCTGATAGGATATTCCTGTTTTCTTGGCAAGCTGCAATCTGCTCCCAAAGACTAGTTTATTCAATTCCCTCATGTTTGTGTTGTTTATGACATCTTCTGCTGTGAGAGAGGTATAAAAAAGTTGGTGCACCTGTTTCATCACAACAGGTCGACTAAAACGCGGGTTTGATCACTCTGTCTGTGCTCAATCTAGCAATTAGTGGTGGGATGCAATTAAAAATGTTAATCCAGTTTAATACAGGTCTGTAATTAATCTGCGGCAATTAATCACATTTAAATCGAAAACCATAGAACCGACAAGATAAAGCTACTTTTTGATACAAAAACCTCAATAATTCAATAATCATGAGCACTGCAACACATATCTTGTAAATAATTTAGTTTATTCAGAAGGTTGGTTGAAAGTTATATTCATTTGGCTTTATTTAGAAAACTGGTATTTGATGTCAAGTCTTTAAAAAACTCCTCTATAGAAATGTAAACAGTCCATGAACATTAATTATAGAAGGATTCCTCCACTTTGATCATCTTTACCAATCTTTGTCAACTGAATTCACTAATGCGCAACATTTTGTTCTTACATTCACTAAAACAAAACGTGGTCGTAAACGAACGTTTGTTTTAGATGGGTTAGGGTTAGGGCTAAACAAAAACAATATATTTGGGGGCTGTTGTTAAATCCAACAAACAAAAAAACAAAAAAAAACATCAAATTTAAACTGACTTAACTGACCTGTGAATTGGACTTATCAAAGTTCCTAAGATGGTTAAATGGACTAAGATGAAGCTGAAATCAGGCGCTGCCACCTACTGGTTAAAGCAAAATCAGAGTTCTGATCCCACTGCATAAAATGCATTAAGATGGACGTAATCCTGGGAATTTCTGAATAAATAAGAATGTATTCACAGTGATTCTTTGGAATTTGTGATTTATAATCAAACAGAACTAAAATGAATTACTTACCGCTTCTTAAAGAAAGAAGCAGTGAGTAAGGTAAGTAAGCCAATTGTTCCCAAAAGATGCAAAAAAACAATGACAGGTTTATAGAAGAGGATTGAAATGATTGAAAAGAAAACACTCCAAGTGGTTTTAAAAAGACATTTTACTCTGTTTTTACATCGTTGAACCTCTGACAGGATGAACCAGGTGTTTGTCTAAAGATAAATCTAACCGATGTGAGGAGGACTCCACCAATTAACTGTCTAAATAAAACAAGTGAAGATTACAGCAGAAACACAGTAAAGGCTACAGATATGACACAGCAGGTAAACCATTCAGATCACAATGTTTGCTTTTAGATCATCAACACAAAGTCAGCTGGGAGACATGAGGAGAATTGGAGAAATAATCAAACCTCAGAGAACAAACATGGCTGCTAACGATGCATGAGTCTGTTTAACGTTGGTTTACTGTATGTCGATAGTGAAGGGATGACAGGATTTTCTATTTACAGAAACACACACAGCCATTCAGAACAGTTTATTTTTATGAAAGGAAAATAGTACACAGTGAAACAGTGAGGACTGGAGACAGGAGGTCTGACCTCTGGATTAAACTGCTCTATGGATGAACATCTAGGAATGGTAACACTTCCAGGGGTTTAGTGACAGGACTGAGAAAACGGCCATGCTGGCTCCAGGTGGAGACACTGTTCTGCTGGAAACATGTTCTCACTGCAGGAAACATTTCCAGGGTCCAGGATAGTTTTCTATGGTCAAGCTCTGCTGTTTCCACTGAGGGAACCAGGATGAAATCACATTATCAGAGCGGGATGTTGCCGTCATGATAGAGGTAGTACTTTTTGTATTCAGAGCCATTTACAGCTGAGTCCAATGATGCAGCTTATTTGGTTCAGATTGCTATAAAACAGAGATACACTATATTGCCAAAAGTATTTGCTCACCCATCCAAATTATTGGAATCAGGTGTTCCAATCACTTCCATGGCCACAGGTGTATAAATTCAAGCACCTAGGCATGCAGACTGTTTTTACAAACATTTGTGAAAGAATGGGTCGCTCTCAGGAGCTCAGTGAATTCCAGCGTGGAACTGTGATAGGATGCCACCTGTGCAACAAATCCAGTCGTGAAATTTCCTCGCTCCTAAATATTCCACAGTCAACTGTCAGCTGTATTATAAGAAAATGGAAGTGTTTGGGAACGACAGCAACTCAGCCACGAAGTGGTAGGCCACGTAAACTGACGGAGCGGGGTCAGCGGATGCTGACGCGCATAGTGCGAAGAGGTCGCCAACTTTCTGCAGAGTCAATCACTACAGACCTCCAAACTTCATGTGGCCTTCAGATTAGCTCAAGAACAGTGCGCAGAGAGCTTCATGGAATGGGTTTCCATGGTCGAGCAGCTGCATCCAAGCCATACATCACCAAGTGCAATGCAAAGCGTCGGATGCGGTGGTGTAAAGCACGCCGCCACTGGACTCTAGAGCAGTGGAGACGCGTTCTCTGGAGTGACGAATCGCGCTTCTCCATCTGGCAATCTGATGGACGGGTCTGGGTTTGGCGGTTGCCAGGAGAACGGTACTTGTCTGACTGCATTGTGCCAAGTGTAAAGTTTGGTGGAGGGGGGATTATGGTGTGGGGTTGTTTTTCAGGAGCTGGGCTTGGCCCCTTAGTTCCAGTGAAAGGAACTCTGAATGCTTCAGCATACCAAGAGATTTTGGACAATTCCATGCTCCCAACTTTGTGGGAACAGTTTGGAGCTGGCCCCTTCCTCTTCCAACATGACTGTGCACCAGTGCACAAAGCAAGGTCCATAAAGACATGGATGACAGAGTCTGGTGTGGATGAACTTGACTGGCCTGCACAGAGTCCTGACCTCAACCCGATAGAACACCTTTGGGATGAATTAGAGCGGAGACTGAGAGCCAGGCCTTCTCGTCCAACATCAGTGTGCGACCTCACAAATGCGCTTCTGGAAGAATGGTCAAAAATTCCCATAAACACACTCCTAAACCTTGTGGACAGCCTTCCCAGAAGAGTTGAAGCTGTTCTAGCTGCAAAGGGTGGACCGACGTCATATTGAACCCTATGGATTAGGAACGGGATGTCACTTAAGCTCATATGTGAGTCAAGGCAGGTGAGCAAATACTTTTGGCAATATAGTGTATCACTGCCTTTCCCTCGTGTTTGTACAGTATGATGGATAAAAACAGAAATGATTTGCAGTGAAATCCACTCTCAGACAGAGCATGTTTGTCTGAAAATCAAGAGAAAGCAGTTTTTATTTTGGCCATCTCCATGGCGATGTCTGAGGATCCAGCTGGAAGCGGCAGCTGGCAGAGAGCCGGGAAGAGGCTACTTCATCAAGATCATCTGGACAAAAGAAACACTACATTTTTTGCATATTTTGTGTTTTCTAGGGAATCAAAATAAAACCTCCTATAGAGGAATATTTAATGTTAACATTAAATCTGACATGAGAAGCAGTTAACATTTGTTTGCAAAACAACATTCAAAATTTTTTAAACATGTTATAAATATGTGATATATGGTGCTTCAATTCAAATACGATGATCGAATCAATTTAGAGGAGAATCTCTTGAGGCTTCGACCTAAAAGCTCTCAGCAACAGACATGCAGCTGCTGTTGCACGATGTTAGCAATGATTATTAAAAACTTAAAGATTTTCGGCCCGTTATACATTTCTGCTGTCTTTAAAGTTGTTTTACTCTAATCTATAAACTAAATTTCATTGCTTTTGGCGGAGGTTTCAAAGTTTGTGGCAGCAAAGCAGACCACTGGGCTTTACACCTCTCTTGTTTGTGAGGGTAACATTTATTTAACATTTGTTGCAGCCACATTTCCATGAGGTTGGTCTGCTTTATATAAGTTCTGGAGTAAACCTTGGAAAAAATATTGCTGCTTTTTGCAATGACAGTCCAATGTAGGATGAAGACTATATTGGTCTGAGTTTTGTAAAAAAAAACATGACTACGCAGCAAAAAATGGAAATCTAAATAAATCATTTTTGCTCAACTTAAGTGGATTTTTTTCTTTAATTGAGGAGGTAAGTGAGACACTTTGCCAATGAAACAAGACAATTTACATTTAAAATAAGAAAAAACAATTGCTTTGTCTTATTTCAAATGTATATTATCTAATTATCTTATTTTAGGAGTAAAAATACTAATTCCATTGGCAGATCACCTTATTTACCTGCTCAAATTAAGGGTAAATACACTTAATTTAAGAAATGTTTTACTTATTTCTAGATGTTTTTTGCAGTGTACAGTTTGGGCTTATCTGCCTAACTGACATACAGACCATATAGTGTGAGAGATAGGAGCACAGGAGTTCCACAGGGGGAGGTACTCTAACCATTTCTTTTTACTCTCTACATCTAAGCCATCTGCAGATTTATTTGGATATCTACTGTTACCAAGTTCATCAAAGATGGGTTAGGGTGATCTTCATCATCTGTTGGGATAGAAGCTCAGAGCCAGTGATTTAAAAATATTCAACCATCTGATAAAGATGGTTGATCTGTTCTGAAATGATTGTGCAAAGAACAGAAGAAATATCCTTTATTGTCCCTCAGTGGCTCAGTTCAGGGTGGGCCAACAGAACAAACCAAAGCACGAGGATTCAATCAGGAGGTAAAAATCTACAAAAAAAGGAAGCGAGGATAAAAGACTGAGCTGTGTAGGTATATGTACCGCATAAAAACACCAATTATTTAGAAATAAACTTAGATTCAAAGAAATGTGTAACTGAAGGATGCCCCTAAATACAAAGACCATAACAGAGAACCCTGAGGAACCTCTTGAAATAAAACACACCTTAGTTCCTCATTTAAAGGAGTCTCTAGAAAACAATCCTCGAAGACATCCTTCCTGCTAAAAGTCGCAATTATCTGAAATGACTCTGAAGATGGTTGGAGAGTTGATATAAAGAATTACCCAATTTCTGCCTCTGCTGGACGAGAGATTGACTTTGAATGTTGTCTGCAAACAATAACAAGTATTTAATCCGTAGATTTCTTAACAGATTAACAGTCTATGGAAGACTTGCTCTAGTTGCAGTTCTGGTGTTAAGTTGAATACATTCCTCATCACCCCGAAACCAGAACTGACCGTCTCAGACTAACTCCCATCAACAGCCCAGCTTCAAACTCAACATTAGAAACAGCCACTGGACCCTGGAAACAGCTCAGGACAAAAAAAAAGTACTTCCTGTTATTTCATTTCTTCTTTAATGAGAGGACTTAAACATAAAAAAATCCTAAGTCTGAGACATGTTAATAAAAATGTAAGCAAATGTATAGGGTCACATTAAAGCCAAAACAGAAGTTTAGCCCCCGATCAGACCGTCCATAGTACACCAACCTCACTGTTCAACATGAGATGTTTGTTCTGCTTATTGCATGCAACATATGACAAAGGAGCACTTTAACATCACAGGTTTTTCTTTTCATGAACAGGCACTTGTCACTCAGCAACTAAATGCATAAAGATCTCAGCTCTGTCAGTTCCAAAAACCAATATGAATGAGGCCAACAGTCAAAGTCTGCTCTTAGGATGGTCGTATTAATGCCGTCAGGGTGACTGAACAAGTCCCTGTCTGCATGTGACAAGTGCCTGTTGACAAAACACATTTAGATTTGATAAAGGATTTAAAAACTAGACTTTTTGAAGTCTTTTTTTATCTGCTAGAGTTGGAGGGAAGCAGTTAACAAAACTTCTTTCAGAAGCTTTTTTGATTTTCACATTAAAAATTTCACAAACTTGAGTTCAAATAAGTGTAGGAGCCATGTAGGCACAAAGGTTTACCAACAAAGCCTCAGAGTCTTTCTCCGATCGGCGAGGAACAGTCGGATAGATCAGCATCATCGTACCTTTATTATTGAAAAATACAAACAGGGGCATTGTTTGGAAGATTGACCAAATAGATCACAACTGAGCAGGTCTGCTTCATTTTTTAGAACAGTTTATGGTTTCCACTTCCTGTTTCTCAGTGTGACCTATGATGAAAGGAAACCCCAACAGAACACTGCTAACTGCTGGAGGTGCACATCAGTGAAGTCACTGATTTGACCAAAAAGGCAGAAGGGGAACAATAGCAAAAGATGGGAGACAGCTCCTATCATTTAAAGCAAGACAATCAACAAAAACAACTTCTAGGCATTGTCAGATTGACAGATTATCGTCACATAGGGCTAACACGTTACATTAGTGCAGAAACAAATGGTGCATGATTGTTCTTTTTTTTTAAAGCTGGTACAATCGTCCAGCTCTTTGACATGTGGTACATAAATAGAAAAGGCGACACACTGATTATATTCCTTCTTGTGAAAACAGCAGGAATAGGAAAAGGCAAAATACTGGTTAGTCATAAAAAACAGGTTTGGTCTCTCTGAGCCATTTCATGGTGTAATAGAGACTTAAGGTGCCTAATCGAGTGGAAAAGTGCAAACCTTTAAAAATGAGATTAAGTGCTTTAGGTTAGTTTTTTCAGTGCAGAAAGGGTTCAGATTCTAATTTGAAATACTGATAAAAGTTTTTCTAACATCGTGGGGAAGGACACAATGATTTCCACATGTAGTATCGGTGGTTTTGTTCTGCTTAGAATCACAAAGGGACGATTGTTTGGTTCTCTTCAGATCCATTCTGGATTTACAGTTAGATCCACATTTATGCTTTACAGTTAGGTTTCCAACAGCTCTCTGCATGGGAGGTAACGCCTCCGCCTTTGGCACAGCAGATTTACTGTCTGAATCGCTTTTTTAAAAAAAGGGTTAAAACAGCACAGGTCTTTTTTTTTATATCAAAAGATGAAAAAAGATTTTAAAAACATTATCAGCAGTTCAACTCACACACATTCTGTTGCATCTAGGCCTTCAAATTTACAGATGTCCAGTTAAAAACGTCTGTTATTAGAGAAGCAGTAAGGCAGTGTAAAGGGAAAACATTCTGTTTCATCTAAAAGCATCGAAGCGTCGGCATTCATGCAGCATCAGGCTAACGGATTTATTGCCAAGTTAAGCCTCAGACTAAAATGTTGAGCACAAACAAAACGCTCTTTTAAATAAATTCCAGATGCTAAAACATATATCAAAAATTAAATTCACATTTAGATTCATGGTTTTTGTCATCATGGTGCTAAGCAGTCATATATAAACTTAGCTTCATTTTCTAGCACCTTTTTTTTTAAAACAGGAACTTGCAACTCAGACTGAACTTCAAACCTAATAAGAACTTTATCAGTCTGTGGTCAGCCTTAAGATAAATAATATGGTTGTTTTAGAATTCCTCATTCTTTAAAGCTGAAAGTTGAAAGCATATTGGATGTTAAATCTGGAGTTTTAAAATAAAATCCACTTTTTCAATTATTCCAATGATGTTTGAAGGATTTACTGGGGGAGTTTTTCATTCTAAACTCAAACTTATTTCGCAGCAGCTGCTTTATGACCTCATCAAATTTTGTTCTCGTACCAAACCTTTTCTTAGCCGATTAAGCTAAAGCTAATCATTTGTTTATTCTTTTCATGTGCACTTGATTCAAGGGTTTTTGAGAAACAGTAAAAAGGGTAATTGTTCATGCACATTAGAGGTGAACAAAACAAGCATAAAAGAAAACTTAAATTAGTTAATTGACCATTATTGACTGAACTCAGGTCAATTATCAGGTCAAAGTTCAACCTTTAGTCTTCGGAAAGAGACAAACTTTTCTTGACGCTACGTGATGGCTCCCAAACCTCACTGTCATCCGTTTCGTCGCCGTCGTCCTCCTCCTCGTCTTCATCATCCTCTTCGTCTCCAGCTCCATGGTCCGCCTGGTCCTCAGCGTTTACCGATCTCTCTCCTGGCATCTTTGCTTCGTCTTCCGGCGCAGCTTTGTCCCCATCTGGTCCCCCGGCAGACGCCTCCAGGAAGGGGTCTAACCCCAAATCCAAGCGTCGTTGAACTTCAGCAAACCACTCCCTCACCTTTCCACAGAGAGAGTCAGCTTCAAATACCAAACAGGACACAAATAGAGTCACATGCATAAAAGCATTCTCTAATTTGGACCAGATTGACTGCATTACTTACTGCCAACACAAGAATGCAGTACAGCATATAAACCGTCAGCTCCTATAAAATAACTGCTACATTTTAATACACTGCTAAAATGTTTGCTATTATAAATATAGAGGCTATTATTCTGGAAGCAAGAACCGCTACAGAATAATGAGCTGGAAAATCCTATGTATTGGGAGTTTATACATTTCTGATATGGCAGTTTCTAGTGTTTAAAGTTTCTCCCTGGGCATGCGTGGGTTCTCTCCGGGTACTCCGGCTTCCTCCCACAGTCCAAAAACATGACTGTTAGTTTAATTGGCTTCTCTAAAATTGTCCTTAGGTGTGAGTGTGTGTGGGAATGGTTGTTTGTCCTGTGTGTCTCTGTGTTGCCCTGCGATGGACTGGCAACCTGTCCAGGGTGTACCCCGCCTCTCGCCCATTGACTGCTGGAGATAGGCACCAGCACCCCTCGCGACCCCAATTGGGACAAGCGTGTAAGATAATGGATGGATGGATGGATAGTGTTTAAAGTGAAGCTGTATTAAAGGAATAGTACACCCAAAACATGATTAGCCTTCATTTTCTACTCACCCCCATGCTGAACAACACCCTGGAGTACTTTTTTGATATCTCAAATGCATCTGGAAATCTGGGAGGCTTCTTGCTGTCTGCTGACATTCAAATAATGGAGGTCCATAGCGCCCGAGGCAGAAAGGTCCATAAAAGTCCACAAAAAACGTGTCAATATTCCTCCATGCTGCTCGTCCAATGTATTCCAAGTGTCCTGAGTGGGTAGCGTCCATAATTTACTCGAAACAAAGTCATTTAGAATGTTTTTAGAGCATAAACAGTAGTGTATAGGATTTCCTAAAAGCGCGCGCATGCGAGTTCCCGAGTCTACGGAAACCGCGGCAGACCAAACCAGACGAAAGTGCGCATTCAGCGTCTGCTCTGCCGATAATGTAAGCGTAGAAGAAGAAATGTGCTGTTTACCTGTGCAAAGAAAGAAACAACGAAAGAAAAATGTCTGAAGACTTCAGTGTTGAGGAAGAGCATGAGTTCTTTGCTGAGCTGAATGCACACTTTCGTCTGGTTTGGTCTGCCGCGGTTTCCGTAGGCTCGTGAGCTCGCTTTTAGGAAATCCTATACACTACTGTTTATGCTCTAAAAACATTCTAAATGACTTCGTTTCGAGTAAATTATGGACGCTACCCACTCAGGACACTTGGAATACATTGGACGAGCAGTATGGAGGAATATTGACACGTTTTTTGTGGACTTTTATGGACCTTTCTGCCTCGGGCGCCATAGACCTCCATTATTTGAATGTCAGCAGACAGCAAGAAGCCTCCCAGATCTCCAGATGCATTTGAGATATCAAAAAAGTACTCCAGAGTGTTGTTCAGCATGGGGGTGAGTAGAAAATGAAGGCTAATCATGTTTTGGGTGTACTATTCCTTTAAGCTGTTGTGCATTATAGTTGCCCCTAGCACAAATATGTTTAAATGAAATTAGTTTGTAGAGAACTGAGGAAGATCCGAAGCAGCTAAAAACTGTAAAAGTTAATATTATAGAGAAACACAGCTCCACATATACATCTGTTCTTTTGCAGGAGAAAATGTAGTTTGTTGCTGTTTTTTATTTAACCAAACATCCATTTAAAATGCTAAATAATCAGCTGAAACTCTGAAAAGCAAAACTTATTTAATAAAGTATGTCATATGTGGATTTGTGCAGTAAAAAACCTTTTTTTTTATTTTTATTTTTTAAAGATTTTTCCAGTATCTGATCCAGACTGCAGAGACCCATGGAGAAATCTAGAAGAAAACCCAAATTTCATAAACTACAAATAGATACAGATGGATCACTGTCTGCCTTCACAATATTTGCTCGCTTCCTTCTGCATCACAAAATAGCTTCAAACACAATCTGTTGACTTTAAATTATTTGGAATAATAAATAACTTTGCTAAATCTTTCCACTCTTCGCATTTTCATGTAGTGAGACCTATTTTATTGGCCAATATAGCTGAATGTTTAATGGATATAAAAATAATTATATATCTATAAAATAAATTTAAGTATTGAGTTTAGTTGTTTTTAGATGGCAAGTATACGTATTAATAAGTTTTTTCAGAGATAGTGTGAAAATTGTGCATTAGGATGTAACAGGTCTGCTTATCTGATGTGTGGATGGCTGCTGAAAATAGCCAACATTAAGTAGAAAGAACATTTCTTTCTACACATAGGATACTGCAGCAAATGTGATTTGATCTCTAGCTATATATGAATAACATTTTTAGTTCCTTTTCTCTTCAGATAAAGGTTTTAATTACTTAGTTATAAGCCTCCAAAATTCTATGAACGCCTCTGAGAAACACAGGCTGTTGATGTCAATGGCCTCATGGGGCTGCTGAAGGAGAACAGAAGTGTTAGACTTCCACTGGTGGCATAGAAAATTCAAAGCGTGTTTTCTAGCCAGAGAGAGTAGGGGGAGATGGCAGACATCTTAATCGAGTCATAAACACTTGAAGAGGATTTATTAAGGCTCAAATTTTTTGTTTTTGCTGCTTTAATGTTGTAGAAAGTTCAATCATCAAACTAGTTGTCTACTGATTCAGATTGTGTATGTTTTTAGTTTCTGAATCTCTTCTGTTTGATTATTAAATCAACAGAACCCACCTGCTCGTAGCTCATGTTGGTCCTGGAGACCAGCTCATCCAAATCCTGCTCACTGAGGAAGTGGTGCTTCAGGTAGTACTCCTTTAGGATTTCCCGTCCAGTCTTGAATTTCTTTGATGGAGGGGATCTTTTGACATCTGCGCTGGAAGAAGAGGAGGACCTCTTTGGCTGCTTCCTGATCTTAGAACGCCCCCAGCCACGATTTCGACCGCGTCTCTTCCGACCCGCGCCGCCTCCTGTTTTGCTGCCGACTCCATCGATTGGTCCCTCCACGTTGCCACTTTGATACTGAAAGAACCATTTCAGGTTTCCGTTTTTCCAGGAGTAGCGAGAATCCCCGAACCAGCTGACGATGTATTGGCGAGGAAGGCCGCTCTCCTCCGCCAGCTGATCATACTCCTCCGGCGTGGGCCACTGCGTCCGCACAAAGGCACTTTTTAGAATGTGAAGCTGCTCTGGAGTCTTTTTACTTTTTTCTTTTACGTCTTTCTTGCTGCTGCCGGACAGCTGCTTACTGCGAGCGCCAGGAGGAGTCTGACTCCCCTTCCGAGAGGAGGAGGTGGATGGAGGAGAGGTGCTGGAACCTGCTACTTCTCCTTCCTCTGGCTTTAAGTCATCCGTCTCATTTTTCCCTCCTTCAGAGGAGTCTGGGGAGGCTGCTGGGACTTTCCGCCTCTCTGTGAACCAGGCATCAATCTCCCTTCGAGTCAGTTTTGTTTCCGTCCTCAGACGGCTCAGTTCTTCGTCTGATGGCGTGCTGCTCTTCTCAAAGCTCTCCTCCAGCACCACCAGCTGCTCAGGAGTCTTCTCCTTAAACTTCTGTGGAGTGAAGTCTGGGAAAGGATTCCAGGTTTTGACTCTGGCCTCCTTCTCTTTTTCCTTCTCCTTCATAGGGGAAGTATTGGGAGGATGCGGAGGGGACGTGGGGGTCTCGTCACTGGAGTCGATAACGATGGGGGTGTTTGTAGCGCTGCTGGAGCTGCTCCCCCCTCGTCCCCCACCGTCATGGAAAACGATCACATGGCTGTTCTTGGAGTTGCGCTGGTTGTAGCGGGTGTCGCTGAACCACTTCTTGATCTCTCCTTTTGTCAGATTGGTGAGTTTCATCAGCCGGGCGATCTCTGCGTCAGAGGCAAAGTGGTTCTTCAGGTAGCTGGCTTTCAGCTCTGCCAGCTGCTCTTTGGACTTCTTGGGTCGCAGACTGAAAGAGTCAGCGCTGAGGGCCGAGTTCTCCTTGGAGACGGGAGAGAAGAGGGTTAGCCACTAACATGCTGCTCCTATGGAGCCAAAATACATTATAATGTAACAAACAGTAAATCACCACAATTCTGCAGCATCTTAATTAGTATTATTAGCACAAGGTAAGGAACTACTGTGTATTAGTAAAGGAGACTGGAAATCCTAAATTTGCAACTGAACAACAAGCACATCAGTAAGGTGTCCCAACCTGTGGAGACAGAGAGGGAGGCTGGACTGTGGTAGCCCGTTTTAGCTCACTGTTTGTCGGCGTGGACTGACAGGAAACTCGGCTGGAGCTCTGAGACTGACTGGGCAAACCCGCCACAGTCAGCGTGATCGGACTAGTCACTGGAAGATTCCCACCTGGACCAACCTACAAACAAAAAATACAAAAACCGAGGTTTTATTGGCTTTCATTAAGATTCTTTCAATGGCAGATTTACTTCTCCTTCTCTTCAAGTCTACAAATAATGAGCCAAGCCAGAGACCAAACCCAGTAAAAAGAAGATCATCCTGCTTACTGACAACAGACATCTGTGCATGCTTCATCACTTAAACACAAACAAATATTGTATTTCTATGGGATGTCACAAGTGAACTAAAAGTCTATCTATATTCTGAAAGGAAGGAAATGAAGCAATTTTTTCTTTTTTTAAATAAAATTAAAAAGTACGGCATGCATTTAGACAACTTTTATTGTCATTTTGTGAACACAGAGTGTATACAAAATGGAATTTGAACATGCATTTATATCCTGCCTCTGTTTACATCATATGCAGAATGTCTCTACCACATTTACTGATAAACAGACTTCATCTCAAACAGTCCGATTGGACAGAGAGCTTCTATGAATTTACCCAGAGTTTGGTTCAGGTCTGCGCTGTAATAGGGCCGTTACAAAAATGAAGATGTTTCAGTCTAAATCTTTATTTTAAATCATATTTTTAAGGTCATTAAACCACTGGCCAGGGTAAAGCTCTTTTTCAGCCTTTAACAGGTCTTCCTGCAGGGTGTCTCTGTTTAAAGCTTGGTTTTCATTCCCATAAAGTCTGACTAAATGAAAATAATTGGACACCTTCCTGCAGCCCTGCTTTGCTGTGGGGGTCAGCCTTCAGAACGCTGAACACTAGCAGCTTTCCACCAAACAGCTTTCTGTATGGAGATCATAGACATTCAGTTTTGGTCTCGTGTGTCCAGAGAATCATCCATGATGTGTTTTCCGTCTCCCCTACATGGCTGGTGGTAAACTTCAAAAGGAATCTCTTCTATTTGCTTCTCATCAGTGGCTTCCTTGTTACCATAAAGTACAGATAAGAGGAATGTGCAACTGTGAAAAGATTCTCCCACCTGAATTGGGAGTCTCTGCAGCTAGAAATATATTCAGGTTTTTATTGTAATATCACAGATGCATTAAAACTTCTGTAAGCAGCTGTATTATTTTATTTAAGATTTCTAAGAATTCATAGTTAGAATCTTAAGCTGATGAAAACCTTCGATCCAACAGTCATTACAGAAAGCCTTAAGGCAAAGAACATGTTTATACGGCAAGCCCTAAATCCTACCTGTGTAAACACAAGGCCTGGCTGCCCCACAATCTGACAGGTCTGTAGGATGGACTGCAGGCCGTTTGCAGCTGCAGACAGCTGGTGCGCCGGGATGACAGTGATGGTTTGAGGCACTGTGTGCACGGTCCCGTTATACTGTTTCCTCCTGGCCTCCTCTACTTCCTCTGGAGTCCAGCTGACTCCGTGCTTTAGACGCTGGGCTGAGAACCACACCTGTGCACACAGCGATAGTCTTTAGTTCAAATAAAAACACCAAACAAACCTCTGATTAGTCTAAAAATAAGAATCTATCAACTTTTACCTTGATCTGCTCATCTGTAAACTGTGTCTGTGCTGCCAGGCTGTTGATTTCTGCCAAAGAGGGGTAAGGAAACTTCCTGTATGTGCTGATCAGAAGGGGGTTGGAGTCCATAGCTGCACTGTAGGAGGGGATGCTGCTCAGAGGGATCAGCAGCTGGGGCTGTGAGGCTGCTGCCGCTGCAGTCTGCTGCGCCTGGAAGGCTGAAAGCACCTGGCATGACATTGGAGAAAATAAAAAACATTAAACACAGCAGATGATGTTTACTAGGAGAGTGAAAAATAATGAAATAAATGTACTGTTCCTAACGCAGCTTTTTCCCCCCTCAAAACTGTGATTAAGTTTAGGAACCGAATATATACTAATCCCCCTTTTACTGTAACCCTACTAAAGGGATGGGCCAGGCTGTAGGCAAGCAGTAACTCTGGAGGGTCTGCAGAAATCTGCAGCTCATGTGGGAAATCTGTTTATGAGATTTTCCTTTATTTTAGTTGGTTATAAATCCAGGTTTCTAGTTTTCCAAAGCAAACATGTAGAGGAATTGGCAGATGACATTTGGCTTTAACTTTTGGCCTTACATGAAATTCAAATGTGGAAGAAAACGAACACTGAGCAAGACCTGATGATCCCCACAGTGACACCTGGTGGCCGCAGACATGCTGCTCAAAGATGGATGGAGATAAATGCAAGACAATTCTGGAAGAAAATATGTTAGAGGCTGCAGAAAGCTGGATACAGCAGGTATCTGTACATATAGATAGAGCGACTGTGGGATGGTTTGGATCAAAAGACATGGTTCAGGTGCCGACAGAAATTAATTCAAGTCCGTGGTAACGTTTGAAAATGTGCTCAGCCCAATTTTTAACCAAATTTGAGCAGCAGGTATCATTTCTGCTCCATCTGTGGCTTGAAATCACACAAATAACATGAACATGTGTAGTTGTATTGTAAAAAGGTAACAAAACATTCAAGTTGTGAGTCATTTTGTTCGAAGCTCACTAATAAAACAATAAAAACAAAGAGTCAATATATAAGGGTCTATACCTGTGCCAGACCAGCAGGCAGGACTGTGGGGTTTAAAATGGCAGGTTTTCTCTGCTGCTCTGATGGCGCACTGACCATCAAACCGCCTGTCCCAGTCTTCATGGAGTCCTGCAGCAGCATCTCCACAGACATCATCGGCCCGAGTGGAGCTTCGATGGGCTCCTGCTCTGCACCCACCTGACCATCCCCTCCTCCTGCTCCCAAACTCTCTCCCTCAGCTTCATCTGCAGATTTAAGGGAAACGGCGATCCTCTTGGGTTCAGATTTGGTCTTCATTCTCATGATTGGAGTCTTGCTGAGGGAGATTGCCGTAGCTGCGGCCGAGTCTGCTCCTCCCACCCCAGGGGAGTCATTCTTGGGTTCCTGGATTATCTGATCGCCACTGAGATCCTCTGGTGGGGATCTGAGCGTGGGGCCAATGATTTTGAGCTCTTCAATGCCAGAGACACCGGCTTCATCTGTAGAGGACATAATAACGTTCTTCACTTATTTTCTAGGAGCAATAAACCATTTTAGGTCTGAGTGTACTGCTTGGTTCCAAAGTTCCTCCATTTCTCACTCCTTACCTTCATCTGGTGGAGCAGCAGCAGCTACCACAGCCTGACCAAGCTCCTCGGCCCCCTCCTTCCCCTTCTTTTCCTGCTCCTCATCCCCTGCCTCTTCCTCCTTTCTTCTCTCCCTCTTCTCCTCCACGGCATCCTGCTCCACCACATCCATGGGCAGCACCATGCAGGGTGTGGTGGATTTCCGACGGCTTGACATCTTGAATTCGAAGAGACTCGTACTAGTGCTGTGGGGGAGCTGTCGAGGTTCACATGTTGCAGGTCAGTGAGCTGATCTGCTGGATTCCTGGAATCCTGTTTCTCTGAATGAAAACAAAAACAAAGAGAGCATCTTGAGGTCATAACCACGGGTCTGTTTACTAGGACTCAGTTATCATATTCAGAACTCTTTACTTTGATACAACATTTGGGAAACAGTGTGCAGGAGTGTAAGTTAATATGATGCTTGGTATATATATATATGGTTATAAAACATACAGTGAGCCTTTATAATCAGGATGATGATGAATTAAAGGATCTGTCAGAAGGCAAATGAAAACACACCTTAATAACTCTGTGACCATTGTACCTCAGATTACTTTGTGTGTAAATAAACCCAATCAGAACAGCCCTGCCCTCGGACACATTTTGAACAATGCCAAATGTTTCAAATAGTCTCACTGCCAAAGTTGCCACAGTGGCGGTAGCCTGTTTCTGAGTGAAATTGTTTTATTGTGCTTTCTGTTTCTACTCTGAAATCATAATCATAGTTATGGTTGTAAAAGTGGTTGCACTGGCCATATATGAACAATGAAGAATAGAGAATCCCCAAGCAGGAAACTGGAACACTTTCACATTGGAGGTTATGTCACTTAAATTTCCCAGTTCTGAGGTAGATTGAACGAACTATTATACCAGAACGCAGGACTGTCACATTCTAAACTGTACTAATTAAACACAGCTGCAGTAGCCACATTTCAAACCATAGAGGGCAGCACTGATATGATTTTAACACAAATAATGCAGAATTAAACTGTTTGCACAGTAACATAACTACTTCAATTAAAATGTGTTTCTTGCAGCGTTACTGAACAGAGGGCTAAACATTACAATAAAAAAATTTTCACAGTATTTACCAACTGAAAGGTTTAAATAAATCACCTAAATGACAGCTGCAATGGAATTCAAATAGAATGCACCAAGTACGATCTCCTGTTTGTCTTCCAGTTAAACTATATTGAAAGATTATGTTAAAGGAGAATTCCGGTTTTTAACACTTTTAGCCCATTTTCTGTAGTGTCCAGGATGAAATCGAATGATCGACAACAAAATTTTGACAATTGGTCCTGTCTCTGCTTTTTGGCTCATTTAGAATCCACCCCTGGCTGCTTCAGAACAGCTTCCATAGTGCATGTCCGATAATGTCGTTAAAACAACCTTAAACGCTCTTTTTTTTAAATATGCTACTCACCGGGTCGTCAGCGCTGTTCAATGACGTTCCAAAAAAAGTTTCGTAAAGAAAAAACGTTCCTGTAGTGTTTTATTTAGCATTTTGTAAATCCCATTGAGTTCTGTTGGAATAGTCAATATTCCTCCGCCACCGGAAACGGAAATGGGGCCTGTTTACACAGTTGTAGTCTTTTCGCTTCACTCTGTGTACTCCGACGTCGAGAATCAAGAATCCACCTTTCGTATTCCATTTTCAGAGTTTTTTAAAGTGTTTAACAGAGACGTTAGCACCTCGACGTCGGAGTACACAGAGTGAAGCGAAAAGACTACAACTGTGTAAACAGGCCCCATTTCCGTTTCCGGTGGCAGGGGAATATTGACTATTCCAACAGAACTCAATGGGATTTACAAAATGCTAAATAAAACACTACAGGAACGGTTTTTCTTTACGAAACTTTTTTTGGAACGTCATTGAACAGCGCTGACGACCCGGTGAGTAGCATATTTAAAAAAAAGAACGTTTAAGGTTGTTTTAAGGACATTATCGGACATGCACTATGGAAGCCATTCTGAAGCAGCCAGGGGTGGATTCTAAATGAGCCAAAAAGCAGAGACAGGACCAATTGTCAAAATTTTGGTGTCGATCATTCGATTTCATCCTGGACACTACAGAAAATGGGCTAAAAGTGTTAAAAACCGGAATTCTCCTTTAAAGGGGCTCAACTCTAAAAGTAATTTTGACTGCACATACTTATAGTTTGTCATTTATGGCAGATAAGTGATCAAGAGTTTAATCAGTACTAGAATCTGGGAGTTAACTGCAATAATTTCAGTTTTTGTAAAAAAAAATAGGTCTGTTAAACACCAAAACAAAATATTTCTCCAAATATTATTGAAAAATGGAAAGTCAGCAGTGGTGCAGTAAAAAAAAGAAATCACTGAAAACACTCATCACCAGCATCCTTTTTTTCTTTTAAACTTAAAATCTGTTAGTTTCAAATTTCTGAAGGATTTTATTTGTATATTACAACATAAACTCTGGAAACACTTTGTAAAGTAAATGGTCTAAAATCTTAAAATTTTCTAATTGGTTGATTCTGTCAAAACAGATGTCTATTGTTATTTACAATTAGAGATGCACCGATCCACATTTTCTAATCTGATTCTGATACTTGAATTTTAATCTCTGATGATTTCCAAAACTAGAGCTTTGTTTGCTTTAGTATTATTACCATTAATATTGGTTTTGTGAGACTGTAAAAAATTCCTGTCTAGAAACAGGTATAATATGAATGAATGTACAAATAAATGTGAAAAGCAGCAACTTTAGATTATTATAAGGTCAGAAAAGGAAGTCAGAATAAAGTAAATTGACAGGATAAATTCCATCCTGAAACTAAAATTTAACTTAAGGATTTAAATTTAAAGTATTTTTTTTTAATCAGAGACATTTGCCTATAAAAAGGTAAACATCTCCGCTTTTCAAGAGAATTTTTTTTTAACTGTGCTACAGAAACAGACGCCATGTTTTCCCCATTTTCATTGATAACAGGTCTAGAATTTTCTCCAATATCGGGTCAGATACTGATATAATTAAACATGGCACCCCAAACAGGTCAGTTTAACAGTTTTGGGTGATATCAACAGTAAAATCTCCCTAAATGAGTCATTTCAGATTAATTTCCTGATTTGTTTTTTTCTCTGGTTCTTGCAGAGAAAATGAAATAGACCCCAGAAAACAGCCCTTACTGCTAGATTAGGTTCCTGGAGAGAAAAATGTGCATTAAGACAAATGCAGACGTGTGTAAATCATTACAATTGAGAAATCTGGATGGATGTTTAGAGTAAGTCAGCTCAGCAAGAAAGGTAAGATTATTTAAATATCAGTTGGGTTTTTTTCCTCCCCTAAACTCTCTCCACTGAAAAACAAAGAAAAAAACAATGATTCAAATCCACAGTGAAAACTCTGGTATCTATTGTCAGCATTTGGCAAAATGAAATCCTAGAATAACAGCTGAGCTCAAGATGTTTGCGAAATACAACCAGACATCCCAAACACTTAAAATGCACTGTAAATACATTTCTATCGATTCAGTGTCCCTCAGGCAAAGAGTGGCTGTCAAGCGTTAGATAGCATGTCATTAAAATCTAGCATTTAGACAAACTGACACGTTTTAAATCCACAGAGTGTTTTGTAGTCTTCCTTAATCCACCAGGAATTTATTATTTCTAAAGAAACTCTGGAAGACTGCCTGGGAGGAAAAAATTCCCAACACTTAATCATGTCAATGCCAGGGCATTGAAAAGGTATAAAACACATATTTACCAAATCAATTCTCTGCAAAGGATAACAGACATAAATGGATGCATTTTAAAAAGGAACAAAGCTATACAAAAAGTGCCTTCCAGGGAAATCTAAAAAAAAAAAAAGTCATTATTTCGGTCACTCGTTTAGGAATATTAAACTCATATTTATTCATAACACAAAGAAGGGAATATTGTTTCCTGTAGCTGTATGGCTTGCAGATAATACAATAAAGGTTAGTGGTAAAGTAGCAGCTTGTCCATAGAATGCTACATAAAAGATTATTTATAGAAAGAGGAGTGGAAGGAAAAATTGTGATAAGAAAAGTTACATCAGCAAAAAGGATAACTGCAGCATCAGGAGGACTTTTAAGCAAAATCCATTCAGCAATATGGGGGTGATTTTAACAGACCAGTCGGGCATATGGGCTACAAATGTGGCAAAGCCTCTCCTGCACTAGAAACAACTCCAGAAGTGTATCACCTGGCTAAGGAGACAAGGTACCAGATTATTGCTCTATGATCATGGGTCCTCTTTTTAGACGAAAACCAAAGTTAATAATAATTGATTTTTGACTGAACTTTATTGATCTCACACTGGAGAAATGTACCTCTGCATTTAACCCATCTCCTTGGGGAGCAGTGGGCTGCCATTGTGTGGCGCCAGGGGAGCAGTGTGGGGTTAAAAGTTTTGCTCAGGAACCTAGAGTGCAAGCTGTGGGGAATTAACTGGGTACTTGCAACCTTCTCAGACCAAAAACACACTGCTCTAACCATTTAAATCTGACAGTAAGGAGGAAATTTGAAGGCCAGTGCGAAGTGGCATCTGCTGGTGTTGGTCTGCTGCTTCCTGAAGTCCACAGTCTTCAGGAACCTGCCCACAAAGTAGCAAAAAAGCTGGCAATCACTATGGTGCTACTATAGCCTGACCCGAACCTCACATAGGCTCTATGGGGCTGTGTGACACCAGAACCATTAGGGTACATCACCTGAAGGCAAATCGGGCTTTCATTACACCTCAGCAGAACCACAAACTGATGGCCTCCACACCAAGCCGCATGGATGCATCAATTCATACAAAAGGAGGCCCAAACTAGTGTGAAGTTTATAAAAATTAACATTTCTGCTTTAAATAATCTTATTTTCTTACCTAAAGACATCAAATTTGGAATTTTCATTTTCTGTAAGCTTTATCCTCAGAAAAAATAAAAGTTTTACATTTTCAACCTCTATTCATCTTAGTTAATAAATAAAGACATTTAATGGGGGAAAGGGTTTTTTTTTTGAAGCAAGGTTTACTGGCTCATCCACTTTGACATATTTGTTACCATGAAATGGTTAAATCGGTCTGTAATGAGCCCTGCGCTCATTTTTATGACTGAATTGTGTTAAAATGTTTACCTAGTTTTATCTAAATAACAACTTGGAGTTCACAGTACTCTGCTACCTCTCTGAGCTCACATAACGCCTCTAAATGTGGAGGTTTTTTAGCTAGCTTATTCGCTGTTATTTAACTATAATTAAGCATTCATATACGCTATAAGAACATTAAAAGGGAGATTATTACAGCTAGTGAGCAGCGTTTTTAATGCGCCAACTAGCCGGTGTTAGCCGGGCCGGTCAGTGTGAGGTCTAGCGATAAACTTACTAGAACTACAGTAATGTGGGCTGCTGTGTTGCTACCAGGCTGTAAAAGGCGAAGCGTGGAGGGATTTCCTGGGTCTCGGCACAGCAGCCTCCAGGTGCTCCCTATCGGTATCCGTCCGCGTTGCTCTCTCCTCGGGCTAACCATTCAGCCTCGGCCCGGTCGGTTATCAAAAGCAGCTGGGTCTCCCTAAAATAAAATGTAAAAAAAAATAATAAACGAGGACACAGAGAGCAGCTCTGACGGCTACAGCCTCCCTCCGCTGATGCTGGAAACACCGGACATCTCTGTCTGTCTCTCCTGGACCGAGCAGGTTATCTATCTCTCACCAGCCGCTCTTCTTCAAAGTAAAAACGGCTAAAACATTAAAAAAGGGCCGCGCGCCGCTGCTGCTGTCCTGTTTGCTGACCTATTTCCCAAATATTTTAACGCCTGATTTTTTTTTTTTTTAACGATCAAACAGCGTCATCATTCAATGTAATACGTGCTGACGTCATTCCGCGGCGACTTTCGGAGGGGATCCAGTATATATTTTATATATACACATACCGTTTTTTAATAATAATAAAGCCCCAAGTTTTCATACTCAAACAAGTATTTTAGTTAATCACAGTCGGCTCGTAAAGCGGCCTGGAGGGCGACAATCAGCGCAAAAGGTCGTAAACTCATCCGTTTCCGATTGGGCTGTGAGCCAGAGTGTCCTCAGATGACCTGAGAGGGAAAATGAGAAGCTACTTAAGGACACGCTACTAGTTCACTGCAGTCAAGGTGATCCTCCTCACTGCTGCGCGGGGTTATACTGTTTTGAATAGTTTTGATAAGATTAAAGTAAAAGAGGTCGTTAAATTCGCAAACACTTCCTTGTAAAAAGTATTCAAACCCTTTTCTTATTTCCGTGCAATACTACAGCCAGTGGCTGCTCACCACCTTATTTATAGAGGCAGGGCCCAGAGACATAGTTTATCATTTAAAATATATCAAGAGACCCGCGCATGGGCGTAGGTTTGTATAGGGACCATAGGGACATGTCCCTACCAAAATTTTGGATCGACCTACTTGTCCCTACCAATAATTCGATGTGAACAACATGTTTATAATTTAAAATACAGAGTTATTGCATAAGGAGCTATTTAAAGAGTCAGACAGTAAGTAATATAGGATGAGGATAAAAGGTTGTGTTACATTTAATCCTTTACCAATAAAAACACACTTGTATAATAGAAACATTATATGACTGTAGGAAACACAGATATAATGATGCAGGGCAGCCTCATGGTGAAGCAGCTGCCCTTCAGTGCTGTATTATGGGAGAAATGTGTTTGGAATGTTACCATAAAATTAGGGCTGCAATTAATGATTATTTTGCAAATTGATAAATCTGTCGATTATTTTTTCGATGAATCGATTAATAATCAAATAGCCAAAGAAGAAAAAGATTTTTTACTACATGAAACAAGGTGAAACAGAAAGTTTTCCTCTTGAGGAGTTCTGGATGCAGAATATTTAACGACAAAAACTTTTTTTTAATCTCAAATGCAAAATTTTTACATATTTTTTTACAATCTTGGTATAATTCCTGCTCTAAATGGGTCGCTCTGTCGGGTAAAGGCACATTTTAGTGGCCCTATACACCAGGTAATGATTAATCAATTACTAAATTAGTTGACAATTATTTAAATAATCGATTAATATGATTAATTGTTCCAGCCCAAGATAAAATACATGAAATGGGCTACGCAGAGTAACTACAGCCCATATGTACAACTTGTATAGTGAAGTTAATATTTTAAATGCTCAGTGTCAGTTCCTCTTATACTTCCAGTGCACATGTAAATACAATACAATTATTTACCTTCCCTTGAATGTATTATTTTTCATGATACAGACAGAGCATATTAGATAAAAAAAAAATAAGAGTGGGGTTTACCTCTGTTTTCCTCTGCACAATTTTATATCTTCAAAAGAAAATTGGATAAATCCACATACAGTATAATGGACATATTTAGACTATATTTGGTTAAATAGGCACTGTCTTAGTTGCTGGTAAGTTTAAATGCAAACCTTTTCAAAGTGGAAAAACATTGATAAACAGCATCTAGTGTGTGTAGTGCTTATAAGATTGGTATTAATGTAGCAAGAAATGCTGCTGTTTTCTTTCAACAAAATGTACTCTGATGCTCACATTAAGCATAAAAAAACAGCATGCAAATTTTGACATAGGACCAATGACATCAGACCAATGAAACTGCAGAACAAAGGACCCGCAGAACAAAAGAGCCACATGTGAAATCTCAATTTAATTCAATTTAATTAGAAATTTCTGTTCTGTTTTTGGTTTGAAAGTACAAATTTTTTTTAACAATTTATTATTTATTTATTTTTTTAAAATCTATTACCATGGGTATTTCCTAAATAAATATACTAAAAATAAAATAAAAGTGTTTCTTTCGAATATTCAGTTAATCTACATTCATAATTTAGGAATATAACATATTTTTGGTATTTTACATTAAAATTACAAGTTCAAATCAAATCATTAGTAGAAAGAAATTAAGTAAAACTGAGAAATTTAGCTTGATTAAATAAAAGTTTTTTTTATCCCAGTTTGGTTAAAAATTAATTTTAGCAGAAGATAACTATGGCTCTCCTCGCAATATGGCTGAAATGATCACCTTAATTTATAGATCTCGGTTAAAACAGAATTGTAGAGTTAAAATTAAATGGTTCCAAGGAACATCTCACTTATGTCTCTTCCAGCTCATATCTTTTTTTTTTTTTTATCATGTCTTTAGAACAGGGGCCAGGACCAGGTCTACAGGAGCTGTGGCCCCTGTTGACCCCTGCCTATACCACCCAACCTCCTAGGGATTTTGCATCATGGGCTTACATTGAGTTAAATATAATAGAAGAAAAATACATTTTTTAATAGAAAAATAAGAAAAGTTCAGGGGTTTCCAGATCCTAGTTGATCCTTGATGGTAAGTGATTAAAGATTTCTTCTCATCACTACATTTCTCAAATTCAAAACAAAAAAGAATCAGAGAGTGAACATCAGTCATGTTTTTAAACGTTGGTGCCAAATTCAGGGAGCAAAGGGGCTCAGAAGCCATGCAAAGGTTGTCTCTTTTCTCCTTTGTAAATTGTATTTGGCGGTTGGCAAACAACTGTAGGTGTGCATTATGGCCATCACTGATTTGGAGTGTGGACTGGTTGCTATTTTTCTTCTTAACAGGTAAGTTAAATGGCTAAATTAGCGTTAGCAGACCTGGAGAATCTCTGGCAAAATGATACAAAATCGGATCAGATGAGCTTGACTGCGCCACTCACTGGAGTTAAACTTGTAGTTATCCCCTTTAAATATAAAGAATCCGACAAAAGCTAATTACCTCTTGGGTCTTTGGAGCTGCATGTTGCAGACTCCTGATCTAGCCTATATGAAAATGAGATTCTATTTCTGTGTGGTTAAAGTTAGAAGTGCTTTTTAAAATAAAGCTGTAAAACAGACTGGTCCAATCAACCAGTTAGTCATTGGTTTATATGAAATTGATTGTGTCGTGTCTTAGCAGAGTGTCCATGACAGCGGCCAGGACCAATTCTACAGAGGAACTCGCTTCTGCTGGACTGTCTATAAGGTTTCTCCCTCACATCAAAGCTCACTGATCAGAGAAAATTACCTTTTTTATTTTTACTGTGAAGGGTTAGGGTAGGTGCTTCCTGGAGAGGGCGGCCAATGACTGCTCTAAGTAGACCTACCAAGATCACTTGTTTTTTTCTGGACTGGGAGGAGCTGCTGCTGAGATAGCTTAATTCGTCAGGATTACTCAGACATGTAAGAGTGAGAAATAAATACAACTAAATTTATGATTTTGATTTAGGTTACAGCTGTTAAATGGAAGACTGCCCAATGGGAGCTGTGGTCACTATGTAGCTTACCACCATCAGTGTGTGAATGACGGAATGTAAAGTGCTTTGGAGTCCTTGGCCTTGCTAAATAGCTGTATGAAATACATAACCATTGATATAACAGTTGGAGGCTGCAAGGGCCTGAGACTAGTTTTAAGCAGAACAGCGTAAAACATGAAATCAAACTGTTGAATGGATCTCAGGTTTTACTCAAAGCGTATTCATGTTTCAGAATGACACAAAACGCAGAGAATAAATGGCAATACTAAGACGGATGTGCAGATGCTCCTCCATCCAGACTTAAGGTCTACATTTGTCTTTAAAATACTCACACCTACAACGGTGTGTTGCATAACAGAAACATATAGATGTCTGAAGATGTTTAACATTGTATAAAAAATTAATGTTTTTCACATTTCCTCCACTTTACTATAAAGCCCTGCTTTGCGTTAATCCTATTAACTAAACCAATTAATACACATTTAATGCTGTAATGTGACCAAATGTGAAAAAGATCAACGGGCACATTTTAGCAGAACAGCCCCAGTTGTTGGACGTATGGTTTATTCAAATGATCTTCATTTAGCTTATGCAGAGGTAGGTCACCGGTCTACTGACCTACTTACCGTACATATAACCATCACATTGCCCCATTCTCGAATCCAACATAGAAAATTTATGAAAATATCCCTGATCACATGACATGTATTCAGACACATTTGTCATATTGAGCTTAAATATTTTGTGCTACAGCAGTAATACCAGTCTAGACAAATGTAAGATAATTTACAAGCTTGAAGTGTGGCATTAGTTACAATTTTTCTACTAAATTATTACATCTACAGACCAGTTTGAAAGTTTTTTTTTAGCATACCTAATGTAAACAGATGGATTTTTCCTCCACCGTTACTTTAATTATTCTTTTTAATCAAAGTATGGAAGATCTGTGAGGCCCTTTCCTTCGGGAAGAGAAACGTGGGACACTTTATTCAATCACAATGCATCAGGAATTCCTTGTAATCAGATTTTAAATCAGTTGGATTTTAACTAATAATCAAAAATAATGAATTGTAAATTGATGCAGGATATTTTAGAAAACAGCAACAGACAAACAATAAACTTCCTCCATACTTTCCAAATATCTATTTATTTCATAGTTTGTATAAAAACATCACCACATTGATAAAGTCTGTTTTTTTAATGGGTCTGTTAGAGTTAATGCTGCTGGATTAAAAAACTATTGTTGCGGAGCTCTAAACATTTTTAAACAGTGATGCCAATAGTGGTTACAGAAATAAATGTCACACAATGATCACTGACGGTTCACAGATGGTATTTAATTTAGTCCCACTCTCAGTGAAATGTCAAACATGGGTTCATAGGAAAATGGAGAAATAAAATCATCAGTGTATTCCTTTTACAGTTTGCAGTTTCACAAGTGCAGAAGATCTGAAAGCACAAATGATAAACAATAATAATAACAGGTGAAAAAGCCTTTAATTACATATAAACAAGCTGTAATACAAAGCTTCATCTAAATAACAAATATAGATAACTATTGTTTTCTACAATAAAAGTAGGATCAATGCCTGAATATTCACATGGATGACGAGGATTAAGTCAATATTTTCTCCAAAATCAGTCTGAATGATCAGAAGTCTTTGATTTCTATCTCCAACTCCTAAAAAAACAGGAAAAAAAAACAAAACAGATGCATGAAACATGTATGAACAGTTTGCATTAAAAACAGAAGAATCATTTGTTAAAATCACTGCAAATGGATCCTCATCTCACAGAATATTTGAACCCCCAATTCTAATTGATAGTTAAAGAGACAGAACCAACCTGTATCAATGCGGTTTTATTGTAGTCATGTCTGTGTCTGTAGATGCTCTGACAGAGAACAGCGTAGAGTTTTTCCAGCTTGTAAACCTCATAGCCTTCGGTCTTTGCCACCACCTTATCCAGCAGCTCCTGATTAAAATAAAAAACAATGCTGTCAATCTTTTCCTCAGATCTGATAGAAAAAAAAAAAAGAAGTTTAACGCAAAATGACAAACCTGTAACTTGTCTCTGTCCACAACCAGAGGAGGACTTTCCTCGTTGAGGATCTGTAGAGCTTTGTCCACAGGGACCATGTGCTGCTGCAGTACTGTGTTCTTCAGGGCTCGGGTCATTCGTCTCACGTTTCGCTCTGAGGCGGAACACAAAAAAACACACTGAGATGAGAGACACCAACTGATTGATCCATGTTTGATCTCATCCATTTCCTAATAATATCTAGAAAACAGAAAACTGTTAAGAATTTACCTAGTTATAGGGAACTACGGTCAAGAACCATGGGAGTTCATTAAAAACAAACAAACACAAAAAAAACCCCCAACACTGGCTAATTTAGTCTGAATGATTATTTTCCACAGCATTGATGCCAGCTGGGGCTGTAGTCCTAAAGACAAAGATATGAGTGCTTTGGATGGTAGAAGGATCATGAGTTATGTTTCCACCAAGCATGGCAAATATATTGACAACACTTTAACTTGTTTACATCTTGACACATTCCACTAGATGGACAGAGTCTAACGGCAGGAGATGTTCAACATCGACACACATGATGAAATAGTAAAGGTCATAGACTGATGGAAGCACAGAAGAAAAGGGATTCAGAGCTACAGCTGAATGGTTTGGATTAAAGCATAGTGATATGTGAGACAATGGCCTAGTCAAAGTTCAGAACCAAATCTAATCAGGAATCTGTGGAAGAACAGAAGCTGGCAGAACCCGACCCTAAAAGCTGTGCAGCTAGAACAGTTGGATGAAGATAGTTTTTATAACTCAAATGAACAAAAACACTAAACTCTGTTTAAAATTTAAAACACTGAACCCTATTTTTTTCTCTAGCTCACATTTAGGTCGTTTAATCAGATAAAATCCCAGTAGTTTATAATCTGATAAAACATTTTAAAACATTGATAATCCCCTCAGGAAAAGATTTACTGAAGGAATAAGGAGCTCACTTCATCTGCTGATATCTGACCAACCTGAACTGGTGTCCATGTCACTCCTGCCAGCTGCTGCTGCTTCTGTGATTGCTGTCTCTGCCCCATCCACCACCATTGGCTCAGCAGGTTTGCTCAGCTCTGCTTCACCCACTGGTTTACAGTTTTGATCCTCAGCAGAAAGACTGTTTTCCATCTCTGACTGGTTTCCAGTAATCATGTTTTCTGTGGCAGTGGGCTGCTGTGTTTCCTCCTCTTCCTCACTGCAGCAAGCGATGCCTTTGATGTTCTCATCTCCTCCCATGGCGTTTTGAAACGTCTCCGATTTATGTTGGACAGCTTCGTCCTTTTCTAGTGTCTCTTCATCGCGCCGGATGGACTCCTCTTCACCACCTGCCTCCTGATCTGCTGCTCTCACTGGTTCTGTCCCGGCGTCTATTAGATCCTCTTTTGCTGCGACACCATCTTGATTCTCCGCATCTTCATCATCTCCATACTCCTCCTCCTCCTCAGAGGCATACTGAGCCTCATCTTTTGACACATGAGGAGAGGAGGAAGGCTTCCTCTTAGCAATGTACCCAATAGACCAGCGACTTCTCCGACGCTTCTTCTTATGTGCTGAGGGAGCAGAAAAGATCAATGTAAACATGAATAAACTTTGAGCCAAACCGACTTCAGTCAAAAGTACTCATTACCTGTGTTTTTAGGAGTTGTAACGGCAGAAAGAGATGTATTCACTGCTGCTGCAGGAGAGGATTCAACCGCCTGGTTTTGTGGGATGACATCATGGACGCTGGTTTCTGCAGCAGCCCTGGGCTGTTTGGGAAGGACGTGGTAGAAGGAGGGAGCGTATCGCGTTGTAAAGCAACCTGATCATAGGTGAGGAAATGAAAAAAAAAACATCAGAAAAAATAACATTTAATATGATGTTTACATGTGCTGCTTTTTCATAATATGAACTAATCTGAAATTAAAAGGTAAATCTATACTGCTGTAGTTTAGTCAACATAAACATAGTAATTTCTTGTTTTAATCATTTAATCTGGAACTAATTAAACTCAATAAAAATCCTTTATCTAAAAAAATTGAAATAATAGTAGGACGAATAAACATATATTTAAAAACGGAGAAGAAAAACAACCCATTGCTTTTAAATAAACTAACCGCGGAGATTAGGAAGTAATTCCTAACCTCTTGTTTTGCGTGACTCTTTGATCTCCTCACAAATCTTCTCAAAATCCTCATCCAGTTCTTCTCGGATGATGGCGTGGACGGTGTCCTTCAAAGCACACGCTCTGTGACGGATCTGACGGTCTGCAGGGAACACACCAGAATAAGTTTGATCAAATAGGAACAAAAGAATAAAAAGACGAATCAAGCTTTTTACTTTTAACCATAAACATGATTTTTAGTTTATTAGCATCTATTTCCTAGAGCAACATACAGTAGGGCATCACTCAGAGGAGGAGATGTAATACAGGCTTGAATTTGTTCTTTTCAAGAAATAAAAATCTGATTTTTAGTATTTAACTTCAGATCCCAAAGTAATAATTTGTTGAATCACGTTTTTTTTTTTTTTTTCATTACACCTCCAAGTATCCAGTATTCTAGACAGTTTTTACTCATTCTTCTTTCATATAAACCCAGAGTTCAGGATGGAAAACATCAATTTTCAAGTCTTTTCAAACATTCTCAGCTGTTTTAGGTTTGTGTGTTGAACAGACTCTTCTGGGACACTAATGTATTATAATCTAAATCTCTCTGCTGGAAATCTAGATTTATTTGTGTCTAAATTTTCTGCCTCTTCTCAATTATTCACTTGTTGATCAAAATGACCTTTGAATGAACTTAGTTGTTAACTTGCAGTGCTACCTGAGGGGTCCCTGTCTGGGTTGTATTCGAGGGCATTCTGCCAGATGAGGTCTACGTCCTGGAGAAACTCTTTGACCGTGCTGTAGTGATGGAGGTCTATCCTGGAGAGGACTGTAGACAGGTCCATGGGCGTCTTGATGACTTCAGCATAATCTGGAACCTGGTGATAGACATGACCAGCTTTATAGATAAAGGTTTATCCAGGAATGAGTAACTGTAATTTAATGCTCTTGGAAATAATTTTAATGCTATCAACAAGTATCTATGCTTCTCATATAAATCCTTAGTATCCTTTAATTCCACGATAATTGAAAAATAATAATTTCATGATTTTTAATGACCTGTGGAAACCCTGTAGATGAGCATATTAAAGTGGGGAAACCTTGGCTTTGAGTCAGAAAGACCAGAGGAAAAGTTGGAGCAGCTACCTCCTCTAGATCCACAGGCTTGGTAAAAGCCTTGAAGCGTTTATCTTGAGAGAGGCGGTTTGTAACGTCACGCAGAAACAGACGCAGCTCCCTGAGGGTGTCTTCTTCCTGCTCATCCAGGCGTCTGCTTTCCTCCTCCGTCAGCTGACGTGGCGGAGCCGGGGGAGCGACTGGTAGCACCTCTAACGCTCGGAGCACTGAGTGGAGGATTCAGAGGACAGGAAAAGGTGATTCAATCAGAAGAAAGCCTCTGAGGCTAAATCTAAACGTCATTAGTATAGTACATAGGGCTTCCAACTGAACCTAAAACTGCTTTAAAAATTCTATTTATATCAGATCCACCGTTTACCAGCTTTTCTCTTTGAGGCGGGGGCCTTTGCAGCCTGGTTGAGGATCAGATCCTCAAAGAAGTCCCTCCTCTCTTGGCTGCTGGGGGCTGGTACATTGAAAACTTCTCCATACTCGACACGAAACAACTCCTGCACCTAAAACGAGGAGCACGACAGATGTAAAAAAAATAAAAATACAATCCAGGCTACTCTGAATTATCTGCTGTGATGTGTGAAGAATTAATTTTATGAAAGCAAAGTCTGTGTCCTGCTGCAGAAACCTCCTACCTCCATACTGAGCTGCTCATAGCGGAGGCTGCAGGTGGCCAGCAACAGAATAGGAGAGAAGGCAGGGATGGAGCTGAGGAGGCTGAGGAAAGTGGCTCTTAAAGCAGAACCTACAGTTTCCCACCACTGTCCAATATGAGGGATGTACAGGATACTGGGAGACGTTCGCTTGGCTTCTACAAAAATCTGTGGAGCATAAAACAGAAGCAGTCATCTGTATGAATGGGAAAAAAATCTGTATAATTTTTTATTTTTTTTAAGTGGATCAAGCTCAATGCTGAATTGGTATAAACTGAGGGAAGTAAAATGAAATAAAAGTCTAACAACTAAAAGCTCAGCCACTGATCAGATGATATTTTTCCCAGTCACAGCGCAGTAGATCAGGCTGATTGCCAGGGTGGACTGAAGGACTCAAAGCTACTTTAATTGTGTTTAAAATGAAGCAGAGAAACTATATTTTAAAGACGTTTTTCCCTTTAACAACCAAAACATAACTGAGGTTCAATCAGGATGTGAGAGGAAGACAACAACAGCAGCAAAGCTGGACGGGGACAGTCAGCTTTACAACCAACCCATCATTAAACATGCTGGACATGTAGAGAACAAAATGAGCTCAGTTTTTGTAAAAATAATGAATTCCAACAAATGGTGATGGAATAAAATATGATTGAATGCAGATCCTGTGTAGCTTTGTAATAAAAGGATTTTATGTTAACAGTGTCTCAGTGCTGTAATGCCCCCCAAAAGAAAGGGGTTTCCTTTTGAACAGCAGTATTTGTCTTTGTTTGAAGCGTTGCTTGCTACGACACACAGTCACAGCCATATTAATTATTTAGGTCACCCAGATAAAATATTCTGAATGCTGTTCTTCTGACCATCTTTCCCTTAAGGAAAGTTGGAACCGGACAAAAATTACTCCAGCTCAATTTTATTGACAAAAAAAAGGCAGTAATCAGACACAAATTTATGATCTATTTAGATGATTAGCAGTGGATTCTTCACTAAACCTAAGATGTTTATTTTTTCCCAGCAACCAGGAATAAACCTTTTTAAGGACTTTATTACACCCCTTCCTCTGCCCTGCTTAAATGATGAGTTCTGTAAAATTATGAAAGATAAAAGGTGATTAGACACCTGAGGCTGCAGTAAGCCGCACAGACCTCTTTACCGTCTGGTTGGTTAAAAGAATAAACAAAAAAAAAAACAAACAGGCCATTTTTTCCACAGCTAACCGAGCTGTGCAAATGTAATCCCATCATTCTGTTGTCTAAACCAACAATCCAGGATGGAGGCTTTAACATGAGCTCCACAGTTTGACGTTTTATGTACCATGAGTTTGTCTGTAGTACAGATTTATCCCTGTTTTTTATAATGTAAGGAACAGGGCCCATGAACTACAGTTTATGTGGAAGCCATTTTGGCCAGTGAGGTCTACCAAAAAGATCCCACTGAATTTGACAAGGCTGCTAAAGAAAACCTGCAGAGGATCCAATCAAGACTTCCCAACCTTTGTTTAGAGTAACGATATTCAGAAAAGCTGTTCTAAAGCTCCTCTCTATCCTCACCTTTGCACACGTTTCTTCAGGGGCTGTAGCGCTGGCTCCAAACAGGACGGCCATGTCCAGGGTGTATACTGTGAACTTCTCCAGAGCGTGGAGAACGGCGGGGCCCAAATGTGAGCTCTGACCCGAGCCCGGTCGGCCCTCCAGCAGGAGCCGTGGTCGGTAGGATGTGGGCTGACTCAACACGCTCCTATGAGGGGAGAAGAGGTGAGAGGGAGTGTTTTCAGAAAATGTTTAACAATTTAAATAAAAGACATTTTAACACCGCTTATAATAATATGCAATACATATTTCACGGACATACGGAAAAAAAAAGTATTTCTGGAATTTAAGAAAATGTGTTTATCTAAATCAGATTGAAGTTCAGTAACTACCTACAGAACTGTGTCGAGGTTTGATAAAACACAAAAGAATTAAAGCAAATTTCGCAGCAGGAGCAAAGCCAAATCGGGCAAATGGAACGACTCTGGGGTGTACAGCAAAATTCTGCTTCGCTTCATACACAGGAGTTAAAAATATGAACTTTGGTTTACATTTTTGTGGTGAATACCAGTCATGATCTAGATGCTGCTGTGAGCTATACTGAGGGATGCAGCAAAGATGAGCTTTTTAAAATCAAAATTGAAGATAGAAAACAATGTTAACAAAGGATGGAGTGGGGATGCTCTTAAGAGGTTTTTAGGTGGCTTTTATAAAAAAAGGAAGGATATAAGGCCATTTTAATGCAGCCCTAGAATAACCAGTTCTTCGTCCCACCTCTGGTACAGACACCCACCAGCTGGAGCCTCCTCTCTCCAACTCAGCCGCTTTCCGCGGATCCTCAGCTCTCCTCCTTCCATCTCCTACAGTTTGCCTGCAGAAGCTAGTTTCTGCCAGCCGTAGGAACTTCTAACTCTCTCTAACTGGTAGCTTCTCGGCCTAGCCACTTAGCCTAGCAGCTAGCTAGGCTTATGATGGCTGATATTATATAATCAAATTTCATACATTTTAAAAGTTATTACATTTAAATGTTTAAATTTAAGACTTAAGGTGCTGCGGGAACCCTGTTACTTTAATGATGCAGTGCTTTGATGTGTAGTGAGAGAGAGTGAGAGATTACCCGCTGAGACTGAGGAGGCCGCTGGCAGCAGGGGTTTGTATCTGAGCTTGAGAGGAGACCTCACAGTCTTCTTCCTCACTGAACATCAGATCCTCATCCGATATCCCACAGCTCACATCTAGAAGCAAACAACCAAGGAGGAATGACACAGCTGGTCTCTACAACAGGAACACATCGGCACAGGAAATAAAGAAAAGGCACCTTGTCCTCTCTTCCTCTTCAAGCCCTGCTCGGCGTGTGGGAAGACGCGTCTCACAGTGTCCAGAACCTTCTGCAGGGTGGCGTTCAGCAGAGGACGGATGGCAGGTATCAAAGCTTTAGCTGGAGACACTACCGCACTAAAAACAGAGAGAAATATGGGATTAAAGACTTTTATATTAGAAAAGAGAAAAAGTCTTATTGGAGCAGCTTCTTTATACCGTTGGGCAGCTGGTACCATCTTGGACATGGCGCACTTAAAGTCTCTGCTGGTGATGACGATGGAGTTCACGTCCAGAACCAGTTTTTGAGAAGAAGAGTAGATTTGTGGATAGCGGCGCCGGAGGGCACATAGAGCTGCCTCTGAACAAACAGCCTTGATATCTGCTCCACAGTAGCCTATGGGGGGCAGAGGATCATTTCTGAACAGCCTTTATGACCTTCATGCTTTTATTCTACACACTGAACACATGAAGGTTCTTGCTTCTTCTGATCGAGAGCAGGAAGGGAGAGACGACTAGGATAAAAGGAGGCAGAGAGGTTTTTTGCTGCCATTCATAAACATACCAACACATTTTTCTGCAAGCTCCTCCAGAAAAGCCTCCGAAGGTGGAGGAGTCCACTGTCTGGTGTGAATCTTCAGGATGTCTTTCCTTGCCTGCAGTTAAAATGAAGGAAAACCTTTTTATTAATTAAAGAATTTTAAATACATTTTAAATAAACATTAAAACCAGAAAGTGAAATTTTGAATGCAACTTTTAAAGTTAAAAATGCAACATTTTATTTCTAGACTCCTTCAAATATCAAACATGATAAACTGTTGTTAAATTAAAAGAAAAAAAAAATGGAACATAAATATGTTTTAAGTAAATATTTCTAAATGTAGGGTTTAACGTTGCACTTCAGGTCAGGTAGACACAGGATGACTGTTTCTACATCATTTGATTGCTTTTTCCTGCAGAGGATGATTGATGGCCTTTAGGCACATATTTCAGTAGAAATGTCCCCACCTCTCTGTCCGGCAGGCCGAACAGGAACTCTCTGTCGAATCGACCGGGTCTCCTCAGAGCCGGGTCGATGGAGTCCAGCCTGTTTGTAGCTCCGATAACGACAACCTCTCCTCTGCTGTCCAACCCGTCCATAAGGGCCAGGAGGGTCGACACAATGGAACTAAATTGAGAGACAGAAATAAAGGATACAATAAGAAATCCTGATCAACTTCTGGATCTAAAGAATCTAATCACCTTCTTGTTTTAGGTATAGCTGAGTAAGAATGGGACACTTTGAGATTTCTACTGTTTATAATACTTGAATAAAAAAAAAAAACAGGTATTCATTTTGTTTCCTAAATATACAGCAATAACAGGTTTAAGAACTGCAGGTAGAACAGAATTTAAAACATGACCTATTTGAGGTATAAAACCTCAGTACTGCTAACCCGCTCAGACCTGGAGCTAGACAGAAAGAAGAACTCCAACCTGTGGATTTGGTCCTGACGGCTGGATCGCACTGGAGCCAAACCATCAATCTCATCAAAGAAGATGATAGACGGGCGCATTTGATAGGCCTAAAAGAGATTCAGCAACAATAATGATAAACAGCAGCACACCATGATTTAAATACTATAAATATCACCTTAAAGGTGAACATGTTTATTCCAAACTGGATGTTAGTTCCAGGCTGAATAGAAACCCCTAAATGATCATCAGTAAATAGAGGATCTGGGTGTTACCTGATCAAACAGTAGCCGTAGCTGTCTCTCCGACTCCCCCACCCACTTGCTCAGACAGTCGGCTCCTTTCCTCATGAAGAAGGCCACCTTCCTTTCCCCCTGGCTGCACTCGTTGGCCAGCGCTCTGGCCACCAGGGTTTTCCCAGTGCCTGGGGGGCCATAAAAAAGGCAGCCCCTGAAGAAAGGAGGGGGATATGTAATCTCAATTACACAGAGAGAGAGAGAAAAAACAAAAGAGGAAAATCTGCAAGGAAAAAAGCTTCCATGTGCTGCAGAATTTCATGTACACATGTTTCTACTAGGAGATAAAATTGTGTTTAATAAATATTTTAAGTTTTTTTTTTTTCCTGAATGCATTTTATTGTTTTTAACAGTGTCCCAAAGGATTTTTATTTTTCTTTTGTTTTGTTTCTGCCTATGTTCACAGTCAAAGCCAGAACTCCCTAAGGGTCTCATAATGACAGTAATGGTTTACCTTGGTGGTTGAATTCTGAACCTCTCAAACACCTCTGGGTAGAGCAGGGGGAACACCACCATCTCCTTCAGGGATGAAATGTGTCTGCTCAGACCTCCAATGCTGTCGAAGCGAACCTGGAGCAGGCCGAGAAGAGAATTGTTACGATTCTTCTTGCGAAAGTAGTGAGAAGCCCAAAGACTGCAAGTATTTCATTGAGATTAAATGGGATTAGTGTTCAGTTGGATTTGGATTCGGCCTTTGACTCGGCTGTACAAGGAGAAATTTTAGTCTGAACTCTCTTTCTAATACTGTAATAACTAACAGCACCCCCACAGCATTATGCTGCCTTCACCATGTTCAACCATGGGACTTTGGGGTTTTTCATCACGTTAAGGCCAAATTTTTCAGTTTAGTCCCTTTTGATAAAAAACATCTATAACTATGTTGCTGTGTCCCAAATGTCTTTAGAAAAACAGCTGTTCTTTTTTTTCTATTCAGCCGACTGCTGATGGCAATTAAAACATTAAATCTTATTGATTATAACATTTTAATCTTATTTACAGCAGTGTTGGGCAATATGGCTTTAAAATCTATGTTCCAATTTTTCATCCTACTAAATCCAACTCGCCCCCACCTCACTTAAATTTCATAATAGATAAGATGATTTAAATAAGTCTATTTTTAAAGTACTTTGTATTTTTCTAAGAGGTGACCTTAATTTAAAGGGCAACAAAAGTTGGGAAACAAGAAATATTTTCAGTGTTTCACTAGAAACACTGAAAATATAACAAACTAAAGGTTTGCAGCTGGTGTTTTCACATACTGAGCTTGTTAATCAGCCTTGAGCAAACGCCAAAGAACGGATGTCAGTCTGAGCTTAGGACCCCCAAGGAGTGGATTAGTAGAAAGAAGCAACAGTATAAAAAAATAAATAAATGTTGATTTTCCAAAAATTTCATTTTCATTCAAAAAAATTTTTTATTAAATGATCAAATTATTTAATCAATGAGCTCCATTTTAGAAGCATAAGAGTGAAGGAGAGGACAGAAAAGGAGAAAACCTTCTCAGGGTTCCTACAGCATAAGGCGAGTTAAATTCAAGACTTAAGACTTTTTAATGCCACTTGAAATAAAAATTTAACACCAAATTTACAAGAAACACAAGAAAAACCTGCTTGCGACAACTTTACCCAAAAGTTTAACATAAACCATTGCACTAATGTTTCAAATTTTGAAAAGCTTCCCATACAGAAAGAAAGCTAAAAACAAACAAATGACAGATATTTTTTAACAATTATTTAACTGAATTCACAAACTTTGTTTTAGCAGGGAACAAAAAAATCAGTTTTAAAGCCACAACATTACCAGTGCCAAGACAAAAAGTTAATGGTGCATCTCCCAAATGTCCCGGGCGAGACAACGCTTTTATTGGTTCCGCTATCGGGACGGAACCAATAATGGCGGGCCGTTTTTTTTTTTTTTTTTTTTAATACAATTTTTTTTTTTTAATTTTAATGTTATATTTAGATTACAAACATAAATCGTAATAAAAATAATCCTATTTATGATGTTTTACAAAATAAGACCTACGAAAGACTAATTTAAGACATTTTAATACCAATTAAGGCCTTAGTTTTATTTTGAAGAATTCAATGCCTTTTAAGACTTTTTAAGGACCCGAGGGAACCCTGCTTCTCTTCAAATTCACAATTAAACTATGTGTTGTTCTATCATCTGAAGGTTCGCTGCTGTGATGCCCTAAAGTTAACGAGGTAGGAATGCATAGACGGAGACATCCATCTCTTAACTTTTTAAAAAGTAAATCATTCCTCTTCATGCAATCCTTTACCGTTTTGTCTATCTGCATGGGGTCTACGTCAGCGAGGCTGGCTCCGATCTTCATCCTGTCTTTATGGATCCCCAGCAGGTCTTCTTTAACGAGGTTCATCGGCAGACACCTCCAAGAAGAAAACAGATAATATAAAGTCACTCTTTACAGAGATGCAACGACTCCCTGGTGTCCCCATCTGCCAACAGAGTCACCATCACCAAACAAGGAGACGCTTCACAGTGCTCACATCGACAACTTCTAATAACTAAGGACTTTTGGTCTAAAGAGAGACCAAAAATGCTCCTTAGTATCAGCCTAATGTTGACATGACAGGAACTTCTGATTGAAGTTCCCCTCCTGCTGCTCCTCGATCAGATATCAGTGTTGGGGTCCTCACCTGTTGACCGGCCTGCTCCGGTTTTTACTGCGTCGCCTCTGGAATTTCTCATCATCAGATGACGATGATGTGGAGTCGCTGCTGTGGATGGCGTGTCTTCTCCTGTCAAGTAGAAAGATTTTCCTCTTATCTCAACCCTTAATGATGCCAAATACAGATGATTACATAAATTACAGTAAAATTTACACCTAAACATGTATAGCAGGTTAAAAAATAAATAAATAATAAATAAATAAATCACCACCACTCATAAACAGACACACAAGTGGAACAAAAAATGTAAACAAGAATCAGGAGTTAAAAGGTTTGATTTGGAGAAAAGACTCAACTATATGAAGAGTGTCAGGTTTTACGATGTGTTCATCTTATCAAAGTTTATTTCCTGAATTAAAAACAAAGGATTTGTAGGATTAGAATTACATTTTTAAATCACGTCAATATCTACGAGCTAGACTATGATAGTATCCTAAACATACTAAGAAAACATTTATAACATTTATCTCTGAATCAGTTCAGTTTTATCATGATGGATGTTTTCAAATAAAGAAATAAAGAAATCCAGTTTCTATGTCGTTACTTAATTATTTCAGCAATTGATTTATTTATCAATTATTTTTTATTAATCCAAAATAAATACTTAACAGTATCTTCTCCTAGTAGATATACATTCTTCAAAGAAACAATTTGAACTTGCACAGTTTAGATTAAGTATAAATGTGGGGGGTGGAAAAACAAATATAAACATATCTTCTATTGACAGATGTATAATCTGGTTATAAAATGTGCTTAATAGATTTTCTTTACAGAATTTAAACCACATTTTTAGACACTTATATTATATCTTTTGAACAGTTTTGCCTTAACTAGTGACCCAAGTGTGTATTTCTTTCAGCGAATATCAAGTTTTAGAGTTTTTAACTAAAGTTAATAATCCCATTACTAAATTATTTGGCCACTGTTTCAATATTTAATAAATCATATTGCTATAAATTTAAGTCACAATTAGAATAGAAGGAAGCTGTCAATTAAAATTAAATAGCATTTTTCCCCCCTACAAAACCCACTGTAGTAGAACTCTACACTAATGTTCAATATTATCCTACTGTGCTGAACAAAAATATAAAACCTCTGTACTTCCTGCTGTGTTCATTTCCTCATTGGAATTACTGTTCATGACAGGCATTAAAACAGACGACTTTTCTCTCATCCTTTCCTTGAACAAACCCTGCATTTAAACATAAAACAAAGTCGGAGCAAGATGACAAAATATATATCAAATCTATGATTATTGCAGTGAAGGCGAACACATTATGATTACAGAACCACCTGGGCTGCAGTAAATGTGAGCCAATTATACAGGAACTGTTTGATCAGAAATAACGTATTCTGATGGAAATAATGAATCAGTTTCTTCTCTTGTAGCTGCATCACTGACTCCATTTTTAAAATGAATCCAAGGTAGAAAAAGCATCAACACCAGAGTTATAACATTGTAACTACTTCCATCAGCATTATCATTGTGCAATATATTATTAACAGTAGGGGTGGAACAGTTCACAAAATCCATGGTTCGGTTCGGTTCACGGTTTCGTGGTCACGGTTTTCGGCTTGGTTCGGTATATGTTGATTGTTAGCCTGACATGTTGGTCGTGTTGCTGTTAGCATAAACAACACGTGTTGCATAATGCTTGCACACTGTTGCACTTTTATCCACAACTTTCTTTCCGCCGTCATAAAGTGCTGCTGGCGCATCTTCAAACTCCTGTTCTTTCCCTCTCGCCATACCCACACAATTCTCCACAACAACTGATTTTTTTCTGCTACTCCCAGCTACGCTGCTTCGCTTCTTCTTCTTCTTGTTTACTACTGGTGGTTGGCTTTGGTCGCAGTACTGCCACCTTCTGCTCTGGAGTGTACACGCTTCGCCTATGAGAAAAAGGAGCAGCGCATGAACCGAACGAAACACACACGAATCGAACCGAGACAGTCAAACCAAACGGTTCGGACGGTTTTCATAAACCGTTCCATCCCTAATTAACAGTATTGTTTTAAAATAAAATAAAAGACCAGACACCAACACCCACAAAGCTGTTAATGACCGTCACCCCCCCTCAGACAAATTAAAAGCCCAACAAAGACACACAGCAAAGGTCTTACCTCTCAGAACTACTCCTGAGGTTTGGAGGGAAGCGAAGAAAAACAGAAAAACAAGAATGGTTGGATGGATCTAACACCCAGGGATAAAAATGGGGGACGTCATACATCTTAATGAATAAATAAATAGGTTCAATCGAAGGCTTAAATCAAACAGGTTTCCTTTACATCTGTTTAAAGTCCTTTAAATGGGAAGATGGAGGAAGCTCTGCTGTATTAAGCAAATAGCAGAACATCCCTGCCCCTCCCCCACCTGTTGCAGCCTGATGGAAGCCTCTGACTGTTTTCCCTCAATAAAAAGGAGGTCAAATCAAACGATATTACTTTATAACAGAACAGCAAAAAGGTGTAATTATGATAATCAATTAATAAATAAAGGTGTTTTCATTAGATGGAGGCGACTGTTTCTGGTAACTTAGGAATAAACTAATATTGACTCCTGTGGAGGTTTACAGTTGAATCACAGTGGATTTTATCCAATCAGCAGTAAAACCAACCTGCTGGTTCTCCTTTGGTTATAGGGGCTCCTGGGGGCCGTGGAGCTGAACCTGAACCTGCGTCTGGTAGGAGACGAGTGCTCCTTAAAATACATGCTGCGTTTCCTGGGCTCCCGGGGTTCTGGAAGATAAAATGTGTTTATTAGGTCGACTCAAACGTCACAATAAATCAGAATCCAAAAACCGGATTCTAAACAAGAAACATGAAGATTTTTAACAGAATTCAAGACAACAGCTTTGGGCAGCAAGTTCTGCTTTTCTCCTGGGTTTGGATGGATCTCTGTAAATCTGATCTTCCTACAGGATCTCATCCACATTTCAGGTAAATCCATTTCTTTGAACAGATTCCCTACCGTCTAACGGGGCCTGGTAGCGAACAACCGTCTTTCTCTGTCGGAAGTCGTATCGTTGGTGGTTTTCCTCTTCCTCATCTTCGCCATCCTCATCGTCCTCTTCATCTTCCCCATCTTCGCCATGATCATCCTCATCTGCCTCTGAGTTTTAAATGAGAAGACCAGCCGATCATATAAATAACAAGAAGATGTGACATCGTTCCTGATGTTGAAAGGATGGCGTTCAGAGGAGAAATGACGACAGCGTAGGGCTGGGCGATAATTCAATAACGATATATATCGATCGATAGACGTGTGGCGCAATAGAAAAAAAGAGAGTCGATAAAAGTTATTTATTTGTTATATTTATTTTGGTCACTTTTCTGGTCACTTTAGTTTATTCTTTGTCAGTATTTAATAAAAACTCAGGTCTCTTAAGTTATTTTTCTTTAAAACAATTCTGTTATGGTTAAAAAAGTTGGTTAAATAAAGATTTAATTAGAAGTCTGTGTTTGTGTTCTTTATTAAAATTAAATTTAGCAATATCATAAAATGTCCAGGCAGAGCTGCACATAAAATATGGTTTCAAATGTTTTCAATAATTATCGATATCGATCAATATGCATTTTTTTTTATCGATAAGCTTTTTTTCTATATCGCCCAGCCCTACGATAGCGTTTCCCACAGAGTCCAAAAATCAAACCATCTCACCCTGGTTCTTCTCTTCAGATTTATTATTCTTAGTGCTGGTCCTCAGAGACCTTCTCATTCTATCTGAACTGTAGACACCAAGCTGCAAAGAAGAAACAGCAAAAAAAAAAGTTAAAAACAAAGTGGAAATAACATAAAACCCACATGGTCCAAATAAAATCTTAAACAACTTATGCAGCAGACAGTTTTAGCAGTTTTAGCTCAGCATAAGAAGTTTAAAAAAAAATTTTACTACCTCTTCTGTATTTTCCCTGTCTCTGCTTCTCAGTCGGCGTCTCATCTTCTGCATGTCGTCCATCTTTTGGAGGACTGCTTCAGCGGTGCTGAGGAGAGATCAGAGCAGAACATTTTCTCTGGTGGGAAAAAGTTTCTAGCTGCTTTGGAAACTGAAAGTCCAGCCCAGTGGGACTGGAAGAAAGGAGTCTGAACACCAACAGCTGAGTCTCGCCTTAGAATATCGACAAATTGAAACCCAAACACACGATGATGCTTTGATCTAAACCATTGTATTATAATCATGGCTGCTGGAAGGTGAACCTCCATTTCGGATAGCACCCCCCCCCCCCCTTTTCTCTTTTTATTAGATCAAAAAGGGTTCAAAAACATATAAAAACACTTTTGTTTAAATCTATAAACTACTAATAACCTTACCATCCATTTTGAAAATGTTCAACTTTGCATAACTACTAAAACAGACAAATGCCTCATGGTCTGGATATCTATAGCTTTGCGCGGCTCTGTGGCTAACGTTAGCTTTGAACACAACAAACAAAGTTGGAGAGAAACGGTTAAATGCAGATTCACTCACTTGGTGATGAGGCGATCATAGAGCGCAGACTGTTTACGGGAGTCCAGCTTATATCTAGTGATTCTGGAGCTTCTTCGCACCGAGTGATCTTCCTCCTCCTCTTCCTCCTCCTCCACCCCCCGACTCTGCAGGTTGAAGCGACTCCTCTTGGGGGTGGATGATGCCTCCACTTCATCTGGAACATCTGGGAGGAAGGAGAACAAACCGCATTAGCCATCCTGAACCCAGAATGCTTCCAAACATCCATCAGCTTCATGGTTCTCACCTTCTCGCTGCTTCTCGCATGTGGACTTTGCTTCTCTCTGAAGCCGAGAGGACTTCCTGATGACAGCAGAGCCAAATCAAAAGTGAGATTATTATGTTGGTTTTTTATTACAGATTTGCACTCTACCTGGAGCTAATGGTCCTTCATTACCTGGTGCAGTAGCCCTCAGCTTTGTCCTCATCCACAGGAGAGCTGGTTTTGGGCTCCATGTCAGAAAAGGAAACTTCCAGTTTAACTCGTCCTCTGCTCCGTAGGGAGTGACTGAGACTTCTTCCATCGTCCTGTTTCAGATCCGCATGACCCTGATATAATTACAGAGAGTTTAAGTTTTTATAAGAGCTTGGAATTTAAATGGTTTAGTCTAATGAGAGACATTTGAGATAAGTTGGATCCTTAAATATTTCTCAAGATAAAACACAATATTTATTTTATACAAAATGCACAAACAGATAGGAAAATGGATATATAAAAAAAAAACAGTTGTGGACAATAAGTACAAAGATGGATGAATGGCTTGATCCACACAGGGTAAGCTAATAGGAATAGAAATAGTAATATTAATGTCTTTGGTTATCCAACCCTGGAATATATTTGAATGAAAAGTTCCTTTTCTATATCTTTTAATGTCTTTGTAATACTTTTTTAGTCACTGCTTTTCAGGTTTCTCCGTCTTCTAATTTTAAAGTCTAATCTAAAATATTAATAGTTCACTTGTAATATATGGCAGATGGAGACTTTAAGAAAAGGAAGGAAGAAAACAAAGCACACAAGGAAATAAGGAAAGTAGAAAGGACGCAAAGAAAGGAAAGAAAAATGGAAAGAGATCACATGGAAGAAAAAAAAAACACACAAAACAAAGAAGAACCAAAAGGCAAGAAATAATCTGGTTGCTTTAATCTACTTTATGTAAGCACACATCTAAAACCATTGACTGTTTCAGAGCAATGACCTCATCATGATTTCATGTGGTTTCATATCCGATTAACACATTTTAAAATGATCAAAATAATATAATTATTTGGTTAAGACAACAGCAGAGGATACTGGCAGATACTCAGATAAGGAAACCTCTCCCTCAGCCATGATCTGCCTCATCATAACTACAGCAGACCCTTATTCTGAAGGTATCTCATAGATAATGTGTGATTAAGTAGGTTTCAGACATATTAACCCTGAATGGGTTCAGATCTAATCCAGATTGAAATGAGCTGAATTCTTAGTGAGTCAATAAGGCATTGCATTATGACCAGCCAAGTGAACAACCTCCTAATGTTGGTGGAATAGATCTGACAGCAAATTAAATGTTGTTGTTGTTTTGGAGGCATGCATGAGCAGGAGGCAGCCCGTTTCATCTCTATCATTTAATAGTTGTTGGAGGAACAACATAGTTTTCTGTGAATTTGCAAATAGTTCTTTAACTAAACACAGTAAAACAGACAAACATGGTTGAATGTTTTCACAAGCTGCGCTTAGAGATAAAAATAAGTTAAGAATTGATTTTGAATCAAACTATAAGCATAATATTTTGACAATGGAACAAAGCATATAGTCTTAATATTCTTTTCCTATTTATACTTATATAGAAATTGAAAATACTGTAATTCTGAACAATTAAAAAGGCGTAGAAACTAGAAAGTGCAACAAGTCTTAATATAATCAATGTCCTATGAATCCATGAGTGAATGGAGGGAAACGATGATGTTGCTTATCTACTACAGATAAATAGACCAATGATATTAAATGACCATTTGATGTGAAATGATGATAGTTAAATAATCGTTAAATAGAGAGTTTCTGTAACATGAAGCAAAGCGAAGCAGCGATGCATCCTGGCTGGAAGAATCTGATGAGCTAGTTAGCTCCAAGCTAACTAGCGGACATTAACTACCATTAACGACAACTTATCCCATTACTAAGCGCTGTTCCAGGGTGTGCTTACATTTATGGGGGTGTTTTCTGGGCTGCTGAAGCTGTCATTCAGGGACCGAGAGGATCGGGTCATTCGGGCGGACTTTCTCTGCGACGCGGGAATCAGCGACAGAAAGTCGGTGCTCGTTTCCAGGTCCATCGACCTCCTCTTCGGAGCGGTAGCCATCGGTTCGGCTCCGACGCCACCGCTGCTGCGTAGAACCACCATCTTGACTTTAATACCACCTCAAAAGATGAATCCCTCAGTCGGTTATGGCCGAGTTTAAGCTAACGTCTTCATAACAGAAATAGCGCGCAGCCTTCCTCTGCTGACACAAACTGGCTCCTCCGTAAGCCTTGATTTCTGGCGCCATAAACGTCATCTGGGCGTTACGCGGAGAAGAGTTTTAACCCTCCGCTGACATAAAAAGTGCTGACTTATTTAACAAAAACAAAGATAAAACATTTACATTTAAATCATATCAGAAAGCTGGGATACTTTAGCCATTACTGTGGACGCCATCCAATTGAAAGTACGCTTCAAAATATAGAAATTAAAGAAGCGGAGGGATACATAAGTGATCAGGCAAGGTGATCCGGTGAACGTTAGAGCCCGCTCATCTCCAGAATCCCAAAACTCATTTTGAAATATTTTCAAAATAAAAGCTTCCAAATAAGAAACAAGGAGTCAACGACAGTTCACTATTCTTTATTTGAATAAGTGACATAACAGTGGAGAAAATACAAACTGAACAGCTGTATCAAGCCTGAAAAAAGAAGTACATAATGTAAAACTGTTGTACAGCAACCAGATCTTGACAGTAAAATCTCAAAGGTTATCCATTGAATCTTTCACACCTGCTTTTATTTTTTTATTTCAATTAAAAATGTTAATGGAAAAAAGAAAAGCCAAGAAATATAATCTTAGACTTTAATGATTTCTAAGTGTGTTTGTACATATTTTCAGCAAAATTTGTTACACAAATGGAGTGTCTCCAAACTCCTTTGAAAAAATTAAGGGCAACAAGAAAATGAAGATTCAGTGGAACACCTGAGATTTTTGTCAGAGTAAAAAAAGCTTTTAGTTTGCACAGCAGCCAATTGTCACATAACCTAGCATGTCTTAAGGTAAGGATGGTTATTCTGGCTTATCTCAGGTATAAATACATTTCTGTAGACACTGAGAAAAAGTAGTCATTAGAGTGCCTGGATCTTGATTATGGTGATGAAATTGTGGTTGTAACCTTAAGTTTCTTGTGACTATTGGCTACTGCGCTACTAAATTTGTTTTTTGAAATAGGGGCAGGTGCCCCATCTGGGAGGATGTGTTCACGCGATGGCCGCCAGGTAATCCTTCACCTCTGCTGGGGTGAGTCTTTTGAACCCCGCCTCGTTGCAGATTCCCACCTCGATGTTCTCCTCTGTCATTTGACCCTCAAAACTCTCCTGAAACACAAAGATAGACGGAGGTCAATTATAGATTGAAGACAGTAAAGGGTATCATATTATTATAGCATTTTAAAAATCGTTCATTTAAACTGTTCCACCTTCAGTGTTAGGATTGCTGTGTGAATGGCATCTTCTAACTCCAGGTCATTGTTATACCTGAAGAGGTAAAGAAAGAAAGGTAAATGAACTCAATGTATTATAATTGAAATATTTAAGCTATAATCTGAGATTAAGACTTTTGAAAGAGTTTGCTAAAAAATATGCCTATTCTCAATTTCTACCTTTTTTCAAGGAATGTTTTTCCATTGACGTAGTTCTTTCCCATGGCTGTGGCTTTCCATGCAAAATATGCTCCCTGTAAGACACCAATGAATGTTATAGACCCACCATGTTTATGACACTTATATGACCTTTAAAAAGTATAATCTATTATCCAACTTTAATTTTCTAAACCTATTGCTAATGGAAGTTTAAAACAAATTCCCAGACAATGTGAAATAAATCAACATACAGAAGGATCAGACTGGAACAAGTAGGGGTGATCCTCGTCCCAACCAGCTATCAGCAATGACACACCAAATGGACGCACGCCACTAGGAGAGAGAGAAAACAAACAAACATCATATAAGAATATGTTTTTGATAGTCCCTAAAGTACCACAACCGAACAACTTAAAGTAGGATTTTCAACAGGATGAACTACAAATGTAGATCTGTGACTGATTTCATTCTGTCTCCTTTAAAAACAGATCCCAATGGAAGTAAGTGAACATTCAGGAGGATCCCAATACACTGTTAAATTATGTAGATTCATAGTCAGTCTTTGTTTCAAGCCTTATGATATTCACAGAGAAAGAGAAACCACCCCTCCCTTTGTAATATGATCTGCTCTGCATGCTATGCTCTGGAAGGTGTCCCATGGAAAAGCTACAAAAATGAGCTAAAAGAAAAACTGAAAAAACACAAATCATTAATGTGTCATGAGCCAAATTATGAATGAGTTAATTAAAAACAGAGTTAATATGCTAACGTTAGCCGAGCTCTTTAGGGAACAGCTTAAACATGATGAGCGAGTAAAAAAAATAAGCCAACAGTCAGAGGTGGGTAGTAACTAGTTACATTTACTCAGTTATTAAAACTTAACTAACTTAAAAATGATACTTTTAACCCTTACTTGAGTAATTCCTTGGATGGCTACATTAAATTTTTGCTCAAGTTAAATATGTTGAAGTGGTGAACCTCTTACTTGTAGGGGCGTCCTGATACAACTTTTTCTGTCTGATAGGATACTGATTTTGAAGCTTTGAGAATTGGCCAATATCGACCCGATATGATATGAATTCTAATACCTTTTATTACTTATTTTATACTGGAGAATTTGTGAAAAGGCTTGAACAAGTAATATCACTAAAACATGGATCATAAGTCATTAACAAAAGGTATGAAAACAACTGACTCATGTAAAATTAACCAATGAGTTACAGAAACCTTTTACGGAAGCAGAGTGTTTCTATTAGTATCAAAATATCCTAGATAGTAGAAGCTAGTCGATAAAATCCGGTATTAGTATTTTGGCTATCGGACCAATATGGGTCACCGCTAGGGCTGCAACAACGAATCGATAAAATCGATAAAAATCGACTTTTAAAAGCGTTGGCAACGAATTTAATCATCGATTAGTTGTGTCGCGCGATTAATGCGTCATCCGCCGCCGCCGTCATCCCGGGGAAGCAAAAGAAATATGGCGGAGCGAGTCAGCGCCGCAGTTGCAGTGTTGCCAACTCAGCGACTTTTCAGACCCCTCCAGCGACTATTTAAAAAAAAAAAGCGACTAGCGACAAATCTGGCGACTTTTTACGGTGTCACTGGCGGCTTTTGGAGACTCTTACGTGAAAGCATGTATCGTTCCTACTCTTGTCCTCCAGCGGCAGCTGCTGCTGTGGGGCGCCTCCCCCATCCCAACGCCTTTCTCCCTCTCCCACAGGAATCCCTCTCAGCGCTGCAGTCCGAGCCGCAGGATTTTAGTGAGGAGTTTACCCTCAGCGTCCAGACTGCAAATGAAGCGCGCATGCCCCGGGATTGACGGCGCAAATTGATCACAATAATTAAAACAGCCTGCGCTTTGTAAAGTGAAAAAAGTCGTAACATGCGACTTTTGTAAAAACAAATGAACATGGCACGGAAGCACCACTGTTATGACGCAGCACCTGAAAAGAAAACAGGTTGGAGCCTTCAATGGCAGAGAAGAGAGCTGATCAGCAGGATGAGTAACCATGTTTGTTTGGTTTTAAAGTGGGGAAACGTTACGTTAGTTTCTCAGGTAGCTCATCTGATGCTTTCCTTACCGTGTTAGTAGGTTACAGACAGTGATAAGGTTGGCTACTTATTTTACTTTTAATTTCATTTGAATTAGCTTAAGCAGCGTTTATATTTTCTTTATAAATAAATTAAATTGCAAATTATGAGGGCAAGGCTTTTAAAGTTTAAATCTTCTGGCAAAGATAAAGTAAAGAAGATCCTGCAATTTATGGAAGTAAAGCAGAATAAAATCCAGCAAGATCAGTAATATGTCAATTAATTAAATGTAAATATCTGTCTTTGGAGGATGTGTTTTTTAGCACCCCTAGTTCTCTCATTTTTATTCCAAATACAATTTATAATTTGAATCACAGGGCTATTTTTATCTCTATGGTTCAGTATTTTCTCAAGCAGCAACTTTAACTGCTATACTTTCCTGTCTTAAAAGGCAGAACTCTTCTAGTCTAAAAAAACCTCATTTGTTGAAATGGGGGGGCCTATTGTTTGAACCCCTTAGGGGCTTTTAAAACAAAAATGTCTTTTTTTGCGCTTTATGAAACAAAGTACCCTATATTTTGTGGATGTACAGGTACATTTCTAATGTAAGTTTGCGTAGTTTTAAAACAAACATTTATTTTTCATATTGCACCAGTACAGTTAATGAGAAACCTGTACTTGTGTGCTTGTTTGTTCTGTCTAAAATGTTTATTTTGGAATAAAGAGGTTAATATAAAAAAAATATTTTGTGTCCGATTCATCGATTAATCGAAAAAATAATCGGCCGATTCATCGATTTTCAAAATAATCGTTAGTTGCAGCCCTAGTCACCGCTACACTTGAGTTAAATGTTTGGGTATTCTACCAACTTCTGGTCACAGTGATAAAACTAATGAAAAACCATCTCATTCTAATGTAATGAATTGTTATTGCATTGCACAATAATGGGGTTTTAAACATCGCTGTTGATTAGGTATCAGTCTACCTACATATTTTTAAATAAGTTGGATTGTTAACAGTGATAATATATTCTGAAAGGGGTATTCATCACCTCCTAGTGCAAAACAAAATGGTAAAGATACTGAATGTAACGTACCCAGACTGTGTGTACTCCTGCATTACAGATGCCACCCTCTGGACAAGCTGGCCTGTAGGAATTGGCTCCTGATACACCAGATAGTACTGCTGTGCCAGCTTCCGGGCTCGTCGCACCAACACCCTGTCATGATGAGAAACCTGTTACTCTCTGCCGGTGACGACTGAGCTGATCAATAACAAATAGGTAAAGCCCTTGTCACAACTTGACGATTCAGACAGCGTATGCCTGACATACGAAAAATCTGTCAAAAATGCTTGCATAGGTTGGATAAGTTAGAGTTATGTGTTGTATAAGTTATGAGCACACTGAAACACGCTGGCACACCTCGACACATGGCGAGTACTTTGAGAAATTTTGAGCATGGTGTAATGCTCAAAATTTCTCAACATATGCCATGCATATATTACAGGTAGGTTATTTGATCGTTGACATATGTTAAGTGTAAGTTACTCATAAGTTGTGGCGTCTAGCTTATCCAAAAACTAGCAGTAATTTGTGCCTAACTTATCAAAAACTTCTTTCCAACGTATATAAACGTATTTGACGTGTTCCAGACGACCACTGAACAAAATGGCAGCATTTTGGTATAAAAGGGGGTTCATAGGAGGAAAACGTCAGTTCTCTTCCAGACTTCATCGCCATCATAGGGTGAGCGAGGAGGTGAGTGTGATGGATATTCCCTGCGTTCACGACCACGGCCAACAAACTTCCTAGCAGACATGACGCTGAATCTGCTGTGACTGCAAACCTTCTCTCTTTTTTTATTCATTTATTTATTCATTAGTTTTTTGCTGGGCGATAAACAGCAGCTAGGTCAATACGCTGATTAAAGAAATCTTTATGCATGCTGGGTGCATTGCTCTCCCTTTGTGCATCATTTCATGGCCATTACGCTGCCGTGCGTTATGAACAAGTAAGGCTTTCGATGGACATACACTCTAGAATTGTTATGAAAACATTATGTATTCACCCAAAATTGAAAAAATACATGGAAAGTTCAACATATGCCAGCATTTTAGAAGATTCTGGGAGGTTAATGTTGCTAAATAGTCAATGTGTAACAGAGGCTTTAACCAGCAAAACTGCAATGAAACATAACATAAAAATGTTTATACATGAGATATTATAAAGAGCACAGCAGTTCATTTAGAAAGGCTTAGGAAATGTTTCTCAGTGGAAGGTTGGCATACCTGTAGTCAGGTCCCATACCACTGTAAACCATTCCTATATGTTTGGTAATGGGTTCCACTTTGTGGACACTCTGCTCATCGTACAGGATGGACTTCTGCTTCTTCTCTGTGGCCAGGACAACTCCATTTGTAGCTGCAACAAAACATCCAGTGTAACAAAAAAAATTAACACAATAGTGACCCCAACAAGCTTTAACTCCAAGTCAAATACCGTAATTACTAGTTTAGCTCAGTGGCACCATTTCTTTAAGTAGGAGATGGTATCTAATGAACTCCTACCTTTGATGCCAACAGAAGGAGCTCCTGCTGCTACAGCTGCCAGCGCATATTCAATCTGGACCAATTTACCTGAAGGGCTGCAGGGTGACAACACAACGATTAGGCATCATTATGAGAGCTGGAGGGGAGTAAATATCCTCTACATGCAAACAAAACTATAAGCTAAATAATGAACTACAAGATAGAGACGAAACTGAAAGTAAACTAAGAAACTGACAAACTTGAGTTAAAGTTAGATTTCAAGACAGCCGCACTCGACTCTTCACAAGGACTAACTACTTATTTTGCCATTCTTAACTTTCTACCCGATTATAATTAATATAAAATAACTAAAAAGGGAAAATGTTAAAGTTAGCCACTAAGCTAACAGGCGATTCATTGGACGACAATGACAGTGCATCAAATCCAGGCGCAGCTGAACCGCCTCTCAGTATCTAAACGGTCCACAGAGTAGGCTCTTAATCCACCCGCCATTCTGGAAAACATTTCTACATCCAAACTTTAGCTCGCTTGAGAGGTTTCTATAGTTATTTTCATAAAGTTTACCTAAATGTGGTGAGAGAGAAACTGTAGCCACGCTCCGCCATTTTGATCCTCTTCTTCTATGCCAAGGTGCAGAAGCGAATCCAAATACCCTTTAGGGAATGTAGCGCCCTCTATGGGACAACTGAATACATTACATGGGAATTACATTCAGGCAATGATGATAAATATTTCGAAATATTCAAATAATAGCTTATTGATATGCGTAGAAAAATAAAATCATTAATAAAACATGCCAGATTTCTACACTGTTTTATATCTTTTATAAATGTTAATTGTTATTCGCTTTCTTTTTTTTTTGCCATGTTTTTGCATCTAAAAATTATTGATAAAGAATTAATAAATAAATTCTTGCCTTGTGTTTTTTTAACAGATAGCAGCGAAAGGCAAACAAATAATATTTGCTTTAGACAAAGAAATCATAGCTTATAAGTTTAACAGGAGTAAAGCGTCAATTAATGAAACTTGATCACATTTGTTTTTTCTACAATGTTGATGTTTTTCAAAAATAAAAAGACTTAATTCAGATGTAGATGCAATATATGAATGTAGTTATTAATCCACTTTGACGCAAGAAAAATAGTGTAGAGACAAGTTGATATAAGATAGTGGGATAAAGCAAAACTGAAGAACAATTCAATATAAGGCTATAGTGAAACATATAATGCTTTACGTAACTAAGAAGATAAGTTGTTACATTAAATTGTATTTTGCATCTTTAACCAAAGTATTAGACGGTTAGATGTAAAAGTGCGTCTATTATTAGTGACCTTTCAATTGATGCACCGTTAATCAGTGATGGACGAAGTACTCAACATTAGTACTTGAGTAAAAGTATTGATATTCATAGTCAAATCTTACTCAACTACAAGTAAAAGTACAGTACTTGGTCAAACATATACTTAAGATAAAGTATTAAAGTACACACTTTTCAAAATACTTAATTATTCAGAAGTAAAAATCTAATTTTCTGATATCGGTGCATTTCTGTATAATTTTAAATAACCTTGTAGTTTTCAGAAACCACCTGCTGTATTGATGCATAGAGCCACCTGCTACAGATTCTACCCCACCTGTAAAGATCTTCTGCATAAGAACGCCACAAAAAGGAAAAGTATTTTATTGTTTCTTTAAAAACAAACCAAAAAAATAAAACAGGAGTGCCTTAATTCTACTTCCACTTCCACTAGGATAGAGGTTTCAGGTTGAATCCATTACCACAGACAAACTGAAACTCTGATTTGAGAAATCATCCTACTGAATAAGTTGGGCACATAGATACTACTAACGCCTTATAAAATGTATAAACTACAAATAATATAATAATATATGATAGTAATATCTGCCCTGAGTTTCTCACATTTGTGGAATGTCATGCAAATCTCTAAAACAGTGGCTGCTATCATACTTGCTGAAACTGCATTTCAAGAAAGAACAACAGCAACAGCAGATTAAAGAGCTAAGCTGAGCCAAAAGTAACAAGTAATTATCAGCTTTCTATAAATGTAGTGGAGTACAAAGTACAATGTTTGACTTTGAAATATAGTGGAGGGAAAGTTATAAGTACCCCCTCAAAAAGACTCAAATAAAGTACTTGAGTACAGTAATCAAGTAAATGTACTTTGTTACTTCCCACCACTGCTGTTAATAAATGCAACTTCTTTTTGCTTTTAAAAGAGCTAGTCTTTTAGAGATTTTTGTCTGATAAATTTAAAGGCTGGATCAATTAGTTTGTATCAAAATATTATCCATATATGACGGTTTTTGCATCATTTAACTTCTAGCTAGTGATTCAGTAAGAGAGGAGACGAGGTGAACAACCTTCAAGCAGAAAACTCTGGATTAAAGAAATGTAATTGATTATTGTGTCCACTAGATGGTGGTCACGTACAGACTCAACCCGCCGCTAAGACGAAGAAGAAGAAGCCGGAAGAAGGCGCTTGCGTGACCGTGAGGTGTTTTGTCATGTTTTGAAGGAGAAGAAAGGCGCTGATATAAAATGATGAATTTACCTGCTTTGGTGCAGAGTCTCAGGTTTTCTCTGCTGCGCATTGAAAGCAGACTTCTGCAGTTAACCGGACTGGAAACTCAGGCGGGTGAGTTTTACCCGCATAAATAAAGGCTGCGGACATTGTAACAAAAACTTACAGACTGATTAAACTTATTCCGATTCATTTTGTAATAAATATTGTGTATATATAGTGATGGGTTAATGAGGCATCTTGAAGCGTTTCGACACATTGCCAAACTGCATCGATACTGTCTGACAGAATACTGACACCTGCTGGACATTTAAAGACACTACAGCTTATTCAATAGACTAAACTGAATTGATTTGATGACCTACTACAATTATATCATTAAAGTTATTCTAGGTTATATTGTATTATTTCATATCTATGTTTAAATTTAAAGTATTTTTTTATATTTTTAGATGCAGCCAATAAATAATATGAACATATATCATAATGTAAACATTTAAGGGGAAAATGTGAATGAGGATGCTTGTGGACCAGGATTTTAAATCATATTTTTAAAACAATAGGTAAAGTAAAAACATTATATAAACTAAGAGTTAATTTGAAATTACCTTTAATTCAGATAACTTGAGTGATAACTGAGAGGAAAAGTATGACACAATGAGAAAATTAAAATAACGCAACAGCTGAAACGTTCCTGTTCCTTATAGGCTGCTCCAAAATTCTTGATAATTTTAATGATTAAACCGCAGAAGATGAAACACTTTTTTTTTTAGCAGATGCCTCATGTTGACAGTTCAGTTAAGCTTGTCAGTCAGTTAGAAACAAATCCTGTATCGGTCACATGACAATCTTGAAAGGACACGTCTACCGATACAGTGTTTTGTTCTATGGGCTCAACGCATGCACCAACGCTTCGGTGTTGCTGGACCTATCACTATTTTGTAATTACAAGGTTGCATGTTGGTATACTACCTCTGCTGATTCTCCATGTTGTCAGCTGTGTAGCTCCTTACTCAATGTTTCTTTTTCTGCCCTTAAGCTCCTTGTTTGGCAGTGAACGGCCCCGGCCTTCTGCCCCAGATTGACCAGGAATCCCAGCAGGATGAGGAGCAGGGCCCCGGGCTCATGGACAGCATCCTGTGGATGGCGGCCCCCAAGAAGAGACGCACCATAGAGGTCAACAGAACCAGAAGGAGATCTGAAAGCAAACTAATCAAAGTTCAGGTACATTTAGCAGCCATGGCACATTAGTATGGAGGACCAGGAAAGTCACCGAGATAGAAAAACAGTCAAATGTAACATTTCAATCATACAATTAGAATGACATTTTTCATTTTATAAAAAGGAATAATAAATGTTATTTATCTATAATTAAATATGACTTTATAATGCACCAAACATTTCTAGGAGAACTTTTTCATCTCTCTGCTTCTCCTGTCTGTTTAACCAGAACAACATTGAGCCATGTCCAGAGTGCGGCCACTTGAAGCAGAAACACATCCTGTGTGGCTTCTGTTACGCCAAGGTTAGCAGGGAGACCGCTCTGATTCGTCATCAGATGAGGGAAATGGAAGGCGGCCCCCTGAGGGCCCCGGCCATGGAGACGGTCGTCCTGTATGAGGGGGAAACGCCGAGCGAGCAGGACAGAGAGAAGAGGATAGTGGAGCGGCCGAGGAAAAGACCTGCCTGGTTCAGCTACTGATGGGGAGCGGGTTTGGTTCTGCTGAGGTCAACGACATGTCGGCGTGTTTTTGTTTTTCCAGGACCATGTTTGTTGTCTCTTAGACATCATTTTTGTGATTAAACCAGCCCCATAGAAGAATATCAGAAGAATGAACAAAAACAGTGGACCTTTTCTGTTCTCCTTTGTTCTTGGATTTTAGGTGATGATCCTCTTCTCCTTTCACAATAAAACTCACTAAATCATTTGTTTTTATTGGTAGTGCTGTTATTATCAATCATCTGATTAGTGCCTCCTTGAAAAAAAAAGGGTTTCTTTGGCGATGAGTTGAGGTAAGACCGTGGGGTATGTACCCACTTGAGTTAAGATATGCATGTTTGATACGGTGGAAGCTTAATTTGTTTGGAAAATGTACACCCCCTGTCACCACGGCAACATGTGTTCAGATGGAGTCATGTGTTGCTGACTCTGGTGTCACAGAGCTGAGTTTGAGTTGGTCGGAGTCCAGCATCTTCTCTCTGCCACATTATTCCATCAAACTCAGATTCAGTTTCAGTCTGATCAGAACGACGCTGCCAGTCTTCCCGTGGAAAAACGCTCAGGGTGAGGTCTGCTTCCTGTGGAGTCTGCTGCAGCTCCAACGCTGCTCTGCTGGAGGACATTAACTAAAAAGAGACTAGAAGCCTTTATTTTTTTCAGTCTCAAGGCTATCACTACAACCAGAAACTTTAAAGTACTTTTTTGGGAGTCTAGTCTAAAAAGTAGGATGTTATAAAACTATCTAAAAAAGCAACCAAGCAGCACATTTATGCCCATATTGAGAATGGGGAAATTGTTTACAACAGCAAAGGGTTATAGTAGAAGTGGTCACACAAATTTGGACCTTAGAAAAGTATAAAAATAACAGATAGGAAAAGAAAGCAAATAGAGTATTGTATTGTACTGTGTTTCTACAATATAAATACGCTGTATCTGGAGAATAGAAAATAAACAGCAGCTGTGGACAGCACAGTACAGTAGTGGAAATGTGAAAAATGACAGCAACGCCAGAGATGTGCAAATATAACAGCAGCATGTTATTTAACTGAGATAGAAACTACAAAAAGACAGGATGAATGTAACTTATTGAGGTTGTTGAGAACAATGATGGTTATAGAGTCTCAGCTGCTGGGAGGAAGGATCTGTGATAACGCTCCCTGGTGCATTTAGGGTCCAGCCTTCCATTGATGGAGCTTTCCAGGTCAGCAACAGCTTCATGCATGGGGTGGGAAACATTATCAAACAGAGATGTTATTTTAGTTTCAGTCCACCTCCTGCACTGCGTCCAGAGGGCATCCAATCACAGAGCTGGCCTTCCTTACCCCTATAGCTATGATAACATTATCTGGATCTTTACCAAGTTTTAATGGTTAAAAAAGAATTCCATAAAATTTGTTTGTAACTTTGTCAGTCACAAAACACACCTTCTTCGAAAATATAAGCAAATTACATCGATAACTTTTATAGCTATTATAAAAACAAAACTAGCAGGAAGCAACCTGCAAATACAGGTTTGCAGGTTGGTTCCTGCTAGCTTGTCAAATCTGCAGACTGCAATTGTATTTTTTATTTATTTTATTTTTTTACAAAACATGATTATTCATATTGGTTGGAAAGGATCTGCTGACTCTGACCACACCCTCCTTGATCATGATGACCATGCTTTGATCTAAGCCCCTCCATAGCAGCCCTGGCTGTGTGCTCAGGGTCAGCAGGAAGCTGAACCTCTACCTCGGTTTCACGTCCTCCACAGCTTCTTGCAGCTGTACTCCTAACTTCCATCAATCTAGCTGGTCTCTGCTGAAGAAAATCGCCCCCTTAGCATAACGCTGCCACCACTGTGTTTCACAAACATGGTGATGTGGGCAAGTAGCAATTTTATATTAGGCCAAAAAATTAAGTTTTTGTTTCATTTCATCCGCAGTGTTTCTGTGTTCTCTGCATGTTTTTTTGTGAACACTTCTACACGGAGATGCTTATGACTTTCTTTAATGATGGCTTTGATCTGAAAACTGCAGATTTTGGAAGCAATTAATAGTTGTCCTGCTGGTAGGTCATTCCACTTCAGGAGAGAATCCATTCCATCCAATTCAATGTTAACTAAACCAAATGGAATTTAAATGTTGTAACACATTGCAGGGATTTTCTCATTTGTTTACTGTAGATATTGCTGTAGCTGGGAAAGATCTCCTCTAGTGGTCTGTCTTATAGAGGCTCCTGACTGAAGACACTTGGCTGCTTCTCTGATGGAGGCTCTCGTTACCCTGCCACTTTAGTTGGAGGCTCCTGGCACTTTTACATTTTACAGGGCAGGATTGACTGGTGCCCCGGGTTAGGGATGTTGTTTTATAACCCTGCTTTCAACTTTGCAGCTTCATCTGGTCTCTTAAGGTCAAAAACAGATTTTTAACACACTTTTAAGATTTATATTTGTAAAAGGCAGATCTAAGTGTCATTTTCCTTTTCCCGCCATACATTAGTTTGTGTCAATATTACAACGTTAGTCCAATAAAAAGTATTCAAGTTTCTGTTGTTTTTTTTAAACAGAAAATATAAAGTGTTAGTAAGCTGCAAAAAGAGGTTGATAAGGCTTTGGTCTTCTGGTGTGTAAGGAAAACGGTTCTGATTAAAGGTTCTGACTTCAACTATGCAGGCAGTCATTTGATCAGCAGCAGCTTAAACAGATTTCACTTTAATCCATTTAATGTTTCTTTCAGCTCAGATCTGTAAACCTAGAAGAACAGGGTTACTTCCGTTCCTTTTACCAGCTTTACTTGTTTAAATGGAGGCACAAAGCTGCTATCTCCAAGCACATTAACTGGCTATTGAATTTGCTCCATTAATCCTTCCCACTCACGTCATGGAAGCCGTTTCAAAGCTCCTTTTCAGATGAAAACTAACCTCCAGAAAGCCTGAGGGGGGGCATCCACCAAATACACAACAATATGACACAGAGGAGTAAATATAGCAACAAGACGGAACATTTAAGACATAGCAGCACAGAGGAACTCATCTCAGATTTGTTGATGCTCGATACTGACGCAAACATCATTTAGGACTTGTTTGTTATGTTCTTCTGCCTTAATTTTCATTTAGCTTCAGTGTCGACAGTTTAATCAGAGGCATTGATACGGACGTTACCATGCACTGTGTGAGCAGAAGAGGCAGCTACCTGGTGAACTCCTACTGTGATCTTCAGGAGGACAATCTGTGGAAGAAGGAGAGCTACATCTCCTGCTGGCTGAATGTGGTTCTGGAAACGAGACCTCAGTACAGGTGAGTTTAACGCTGAGGGCTGCTGCTTATTATTTGAGTTGATAAATCGCTACCAACAGATTTAGATTTAAATCAATCATTTACATGTAGAAACCTGTTTTTTTTTTCTGACAGGAGTTAATAATGTTTTGAAGAAGCGCTAGTTGAAGTTGTTTCAGAAACTATTCAATTTATTTATATGGTGCCAATTCAGAAAACATTTAATCTCAAGATAATTTACAGAGACAATTCAACCAGATCCTCCAGCCAGATTGGTTCAAAGTTTTCTATCTAAGAAAACCAGTTGATTGCATCGACTCATTGACTTGAAGGCAATCCCTCACACTAAGAATGGCTGTAGCAACAGTGGAGAGGAAAAACTCCCTTTTAACAGGAAGAAATCTCCAGCAGTACAAGGCTCAGTGTGAGCGGCCATATGCAGAAGCCGACTGGGGTTCAAGGAGACAGAGGCAGAGATACAAAAATCAACTGTCACCCAGCTCCACAGGCGGCCCTGTCCAGGAAACACACAGCCAGGCACATGAGCTCCAAGCCAGGATGAAAGAGAGCACATCCAGCCAGTCACAGTCAGAGAAACAGGACTACACTGAACATCAGGCCAAACTTGAACATCTATAAACAAAGGTGTCGATGGCAGCAGCACAGCTGATATTTCTCTCCAGGGTGGAGTCACAGCGAAACAGGAACAGACGAGATGAAGATAATATGAGAAAAAGCAGAGAGAGCAGAACGTTAGAGATTCTTCTGAATTGGAGAATAGAGATAGAAGTCTAGAGTAGCATAACTGTAGAGATATACCTCAGGATCTCTGTTGAAGGAGATAAAAATTAGGGTGATGACACTGAGGTCATCCAAGCTAAATGGTTTGTATCAATGGAAATATGTTAAAAGCTGTTAAAATAATTGATAAGGATTGGATTTCTGTTACACTAATAAAAACTTTTTCACCTATTACTGGGATTGGAAAAACAGAAAACAATTTTAAGACAAACCATTGAAAAAAAAAACAATTTTATCTTAATTAGCATTAACTTTCTATTTTTGTATTGTGACATTTGAGTAAAAGAATTTCTTAGAATACTGATTGTTTTAAACCTAAATCTGCCATTCTTTAGAACAGTCAAAGAAATCTAAATTTAGATGTGCTGCCATGAAGATGAAGACCTTGCTCTCCAGAGAGCATCACCTACCTTGTTTTCTTCTGAGAAGTTTAAATTTAGCTTCTATGTTAACAGCCCCCCCTACACAGGACTACTACACTATGGACATATTTGTCTTCCAGTGGTATTTAACATTTTCTACAAATGATTTTATATAGTCGCTGTATTATGCCCGTCCTCTTCAGTGAAGTTTCTGAAACATTTTGTTATTGTTTTTTGATGACAAGGATTCATTGACTTCATTGTTACTTTATATCCTTATTTATCAGTCACTTTACATTGAACCATCTATCAAATGCGTGGCATAAAAAGAAATGGAAGAAACGGGTAATGCATGAAGCTTATATTGACTGAAGGAAATTGGGTTTTAAAAATGTAATGAAGCTAAACTGATTACCAACAAGACAAACTTACATTCAGATAAAGAATAAATCTATCTTCCCTCATCTAAGAGATTTACATGTTTTACAGAAACAAACCCCTGACAGACCTTCATCTGCAAATATAATAAACCTGTTTAATAAGAATGATAGAACAAGAATAAACCTTCTTTTTAAACCCTTAAAGAATTTCAGCCATTTAAATAAACCATACATGTGCAACATTCAAGGGCGTAGGTTTGATTTGAACTTTGGTAGGGACACTATTGGTCGGGTGTCATTGGTGCTATGCAATATTCATGCCCTTTTTTATGCTCGATGTGAGCATCCGTACTGATAAGAGGAATTCATTGTTAAAAGAGAAAAGCATCATTTTGCTACATTAATAACATTTTTAAAAAGCACTACACTCATTAGATGCTTTTTATTAATGTTTGAAGTATCACCAGCTCTGATGAATGTGGAATTAGGACTGTTTTCCACTTTGAAAATCTTTTCATTTGAACGACTAAGAGAGAAGGTAAATACAGGATTTTCCTTTGAAGATATAGAATTGTGCAGAGGTAAACCCCACTCTTATATTTTACCTACTATGCTCTCTCTGTATCAAGCAAAAATAATACATTCATTAAAATATTAACTTCACTATAAAAGTTGAACATCTGGGCTGTAGTTACTCTGTGTAGCCCATTTCATGTATTTTATCCTGGGCTGAAAAAAATTAAATATATTAATTGATTATTTCAATAATCGTCAACTAATTTAGTATGTAATTTATTTCATTAACTGGAGTATAGAGACTTTAAAACATACAGCAATATAAATGTAAAATGTGCCTTTCCCCGACAGAGTAACCCACTTAGATCAGTAATTATACCAAAATTGTAAAAATACAATATATATACACTATATTGCCAAAAGTATTTGCTCACCCATCCAAATTATTGGAATCAGGTGTTCCAATCACTTCCATGGCCACAGGTGTATAAATTCAAGCACCTAGGCATGCAGACTGTTTTTACAAACATTTGTGAAAGAATGGGTCGCTCTCAGGAGCTCAGTGAATTCCAGCGTGGAACTGTGATAGGATGCCACCTGTGCAACAAATCCAGTCGTGAAATTTCCTCGCTCCTAAATATTCCACAGTCAACTGTCAGCTGTATTATAAGAAAATGGAAGTGTTTGGGAACGACAGCAACTCAGCCACGAAGTGGTAGGCCACGTAAACTGACGGAGCGGGGTCAGCGGATGCTGACGCGCATAGTGCGAAGAGGTCGCCAACTTTCTGCAGAGTCAATCACTACAGACCTCCAAACTTCATGTGGCCTTCAGATTAGCTCAAGAACAGTGCGCAGAGAGCTTCATGGAATGGGTTTCCATGGTCGAGCAGCTGCATCCAAGCCATACATCACCAAGTGCAATGCAAAGCGTCGGATGCGGTGGTGTAAAGCACGCCGCCACTGGACTCTAGAGCAGTGGAGACGCGTTCTCTGGAGTGACGAATCGCGCTTCTCCATCTGGCAATCTGATGGACGGGTCTGGGTTTGGCGGTTGCCAGGAGAACGGTACTTGTCTGACTGCATTGTGCCAAGTGTAAAGTTTGGTGGAGGGGGGATTATGGTGTGGGGTTGTTTTTCAGGAGCTGGGCTTGGCCCCTTAGTTCCAGTGAAAGGAACTCTGAATGCTTCAGCATACCAAGACATTTTGGACAATTCCATGCTCCCAACTTTGTGGGAACAGTTTGGAGCTGGCCCCTTCCTCTTCCAACATGACTGTGCACCAGTGCACAAAGCAAGGTCCATAAAGACATGGATGACAGAGTCTGGTGTGGATGAACTTGACTGGCCTGCACAGAGTCCTGACCTCAACCCGATAGAACACCTTTGGGATGAATTAGAGCGGAGACTGAGAGCCAGGCCTTCTCGTCCAACATCAGTGTGCGACCTCACAAATGCGCTTCTGGAAGAATGGTCAAAAATTCCCATAAACACACTCCTAAACCTTGTGGACAGCCTTCCCAGAAGAGTTGAAGCTGTTCTAGCTGCAAAGGGTGGACCGACGTCATATTGAACCCTATGGATTAGGAACGGGATGTCACTTAAGCTCATATGTGAGTCAAGGCAGGTGAGCAAATACTTTTGGCAATATAGTGTATATGTGTGTATATATATATACACACATATATATACATATATATGTATATATGTGTATGTATATGATTTAAAGCCGTAGAATGAGTGTATTCAAATATAAAATCACGTTTAACAATTATAAAAGACAATATAACACTATCTTATCTGTAATTTAATAATATACAAAATAAACAGCCAGATTCAAGCATTTTTACCAGACATTAATGTTTGTACTAATTTACTTATAGAATGTGTGGAAATCTATGTAAGATGAAATCCATATTAATATTCTTCCTCTGTTTGTTCTTGTCTTTACTCCTGGCTGACTCAGAATATTTCGCTTTATAACAGGAAAAAAAAAGGTTTTTGTTTTTTAGTGTACATGATATTCATTTTTTTTTTAATTGGGACTAGTTTTGTAGCCTAATATTAATTGTAGTAACCGCAGCATTCTAGTGTGAATACATTTTCAATGTTGTGCTCCAAGCACACGCAGACTAGAAAACAGCCAATCAGAGAGAGGGAAGGCGGAACTTAAGGCAGAACAACCAATGAGAGTTGAGTTAAACAGCACAGCACAGTTCCATGCGCTGCTGCGTGAAAGGGACAGGAGAGACCAGGCAGAGGAGCTGCGAGAGGAAAAGAAGCCACTGCTGCAACAACTACTGCTGTAAATTATAAACATGTTGCTCCAATTATTGGTAGGGACAATTAGGTCGGTTCAAAATTTTGGTAGGGACATGTCCCTATGGTCCCTATGCAAACCTACGCCCATGGCAACATTTAAAGTTTATGATGCCTGATCTACAAATAATAAACGATACCCTTTCACAAAGTTGATTTGTCTGATGGGAAGTTTATCATCTAAATATCAAAAATCTGTTATGTTTTGTCATGTATTTCTTCTTTGAAATACATGACAAAACCTAACATATAATCTAGAGAGAATTGTTTGTTGCAGTTTTACAATGAGTTTGCTGTGTTGCAGGTTGACCCTGTCAGAGACCGACAGAGTTCGCAGAGAGTTATAAGCAGCAGCAGTTGGTCCATCTAATGGTTGAGAGGAGCCCCAACCAGACACTGAAGCTGGGCAGGGAGAGGGGAGTCATGACAGAGTTCCAGCTGCCGCTCTCCACCTGCACAGTGCTGCCCGCCAGGAGAGATATTACAGCAGGCAAAGAGGAAACCTCGGCCAAAACTCAGGACCTGTGCAAGCCGGTCAGAGGGAACTTCAGAGCCTCGGGTCTGATGTCCTCTCCAAGAGAAGTCTCTCATCGAGTACCAAGGAGGGAGTAATGAGATTAAAACTGCAGCTCTGCAAATAAACTCTAAACTGTCTGACCTACACTGTAATTTTCAGAGAACTGGACTAATAATAATAGGCAACAAGATCTGCCTAGTTTATATCTATAATAACATTACTATTCAAAAATGCAATAATCTTGCAAACTATGATTTATACTGGTAAAATAAAACTATAACAAAAGTCGTGTTAAGCTTTGATTACAAATGTAGGAATAAACATGTTGGTTTAAACAGTATGGCCTGGTCTAATATGAAATATAACCGTTTTTAACTTTCAATTTTGACATAATTCTGTTTATATCTACTCATGCAAATATTGCAAACATCTAGTCTCAGGATTAAAAGATCTGCACACAAAATGCAGAGAGCGCCCCCTTCTGGACAATGTATAGTTTGAAGGAAGAAAAAAACACTAACCTGGCATAATCCAGATTTAAACTGTGTAGAAGTCAAATTGAACTACGTGTATGGATCTGGAAAGCATCCACTAGAAAGTGTTTGCAAAAGGGAGGGACAGTCAGTACAATTCTTGAGCTGATTGGGTGCGTTTCTCCCATGTGAGTTTTTAGCCAATCACAGCCACAGTAGCAGCTGAGAGATTGTTTAATGGAGTAAACTCTCTTCGCAAATATGGTCTGGAGGAATGTGTAACCATATACCCATCCACAAAGGTAAAAAAACACAGCCTCGTCCTAACTTTTCCGAATGAAATAGAAGAAATAGAGGGTATTCTAGCTAAAACCGGTGTTTGTTTTACTTCAGCGCTGCCCCTCTAGTTGATACGTTGACGTCACACCGGTCGCTGCATTTGATTGATCCCGAACATTTCTGTATCAACAACAAATACACCTTTCAGTTCCTGGCAAGATGTATTTTCGTGGGTTTGAGAATTTGCAAATCTCACGACAATCCACCTTGCTTGCAAGGTTAAAAAAAAAAAAGACAAGACAACTGAAAAAAAAAATCTATTGAAAAAAATACATTCAGAGGATTGCACATGGTGGTCAGTACATGTGAACTCATGACAGCACATTTTACACAGTTCTGGAAAAACAACACAACGGCCAGGTTTTCCCATGAAAAAAGCTACACGTGTGCATGAAGTCGCTTTACGTGTGCCTTTCAGTGCAGACCCATCTGAGAATTCTAGTGTTTTTGCTATTTTTTAGTATTAAAGATTTGTTCTTCCTTTTTTAACATGCAACTTAGATAAAGTGCTGTCCCCAAGATTTTTTTTCCTGAAGTCAAATTTAATAAGACACATATCTTTTCAATTTGATGAAATAATCCCACTGAGAAAGATTAAAACCTGAGGAAATGACAGCGACAGGTGATAAGGTTTCCCTACGTCCCACTAAAATTCATTTGACGAAGAAAATATGCAGAACATTACCATTTTATCAACAGAATAATATTTAGCGTTTCACTTCATTCTGAATTGTGTGCAAAATATTCTCAAAGTATTAAAATAACAGACGCATTTTTTCCCTTGTCTTTAAAATGGAAGTTAAAAAAGTTATAAGTAAATGCTGAGAATATTTTAACTTAATTTTAAAAAGAAAATGTTTTTTATTCTCTTAAAAGTGCCATCAGATGCCACCTGATTCTCCTAAGTGCATTTTAACTTACCAGTTAAATTAAAGCTATCAAGTCTTGACATATGTATTTATGATGCTCCCTTAACTCAGAGGGGAGTTAGACAGAAGCATGATGGGAAAAAAACACATCTGAATAAAATGACCTCTTCAGTATTTGCATAACATTCCTATCAGAAATCACGTTTCCAAGCAAAACAGGATGCCAAAAAACAGCTTAACTGGGTTACTTTAGGAGACTCTGGATTTTGCCTTCAAATATGGCTTCTTCAGCTCTTTTGTGTTTCTGCAGAGTGATCTGCAGCTGCCAGTACTTCAAGTAAACCCACATGAGGCTTCCATTCTTCCTTTTGTCCATGTTCATCAGATCTGCACAGTGTTTGTCTCTTTTAAAAATGTCCTTCAAGTCTGACTCTAGACCCAGCTCTGCAGCGACGGGATCTTTGACGACCTTAAGCAGCATGTTCTTCTCCATCTCCAGGCGATGATCTCGGGGCTGGAAGCGGGAGCAGTAGGCGTTCTGACGCTCCACCAGCAGACCCTCCAGCTCCCTCAGAGTGGCTGAGGCTCGCTGATACCAGCTGGTCTCCCTATCCAGGGCGTCACGCAGTGCAGCACCGGCAGCGCCAGATTTGACCAACTTCTGCTTCTCTGTGTTCAGTGCCTCTCGCTCCTTACAGAGAAAATAATAGGTTTTATATTAAATAACACAATAAATAGAATAAATAAGAATATGAATGAATAGTAAAAATGTCATGGAGGAATACCTGTTCCAGTTGTTTCCGTTCCTGGATTAGATGCTGGCTATGAGAGACCAGCGCCTGCTGGTATCCTTTCACCCTCTGTTTCTCCTTCTCTAGCTCTAGCTCAAGCGTAGCCACTGCCCGGCGGCTCTCTGTTAGCGTGTCTCTGTAACGAGCCTCCATCTCACTTTTTATCGTGGACATGTCTTTGTCGTGCTGAACTTTAATCTTCTGGATCTCATTCTGAGAATCCCTCGTCCATATCCAACCTTAAAAAAGCAACCAATGAAAGTATTTATATATATATATATATATATATATATATATATATATATATATATATATATATATATATATATATATATATATTTATATATATATATATATATATATTTATATATATATATATTTATATATATATATAAATATATATATATATATATATATATATATATATATATATATATTAATCTTCAAGATTTATAACCAGAGTAGCATAGTGAGCACTGGAATCTACAGTATATCCAGTCCTACTAAAAATAAAATTGAGATCAGAAAGGAACACAAAATAGCTAACGTTCATTTAGAAGTCAGAATTTTTTTTTTTCCTATATGAACATAAGATTATTACGGATTTTCTACTTTTTAAGTTTCCATAGTTAGGGTTAGGGTTAAGCATTTCTATACTATACTATATCAAACTATATCAAAAATTAAAGACTTTTTTTAGCTTAAGTTGTACCAAATATTTTCCTATTACATTCCATTTTCTATTTTAATCACAGGAAAGATATTGTTGCTGAATATGGTCAATTGTTTAATTTTTGAGAATGATTTAAGCAAGTGTAGAGCTTCCAGGAAGTAAAGCTTGATGAGATGGAAGACAGGAAAACATACATACTTGGTCTGCTTTTCAATCCAGTGTTTCTCTCATCATTAAAAAGAAAGAAAAACCCAATCCAAAGTAGTAAAGAGGCATCTTCATTGTTCAACTTACGAAATGCTGCCAGTCCCAGCATGGGCACCAGCAGGGCGTAGTTCCATTGGTTGCCATCACCAGCACCCGCCTCCCTCCCTCTGGGGTCAGGTTGGATGTTCCATCTGGGGGGGTCATTCAAGTTGTTCATGGAGCCTGCTAGAAAGATTAAAAAATAAATAAATAAAACACTACATTTATATTCACTTGTGTCTTCTACAGCTTGCATTTTGATTTACAGATTTAACCAGGGTTTTGAATAATTATAGAAAAAACATTTATTTTAGATTCTGATGACAAAACCAACTGCAAAAGTGAAGACCAATAGGATAGGTTACTGTAAAAAAAAAAAAATAGCTATTTTACTTTTTAAAAGCTTAAACTTAAGTGTTGGATATTGGATATAAATATTTATTTATTTAAGCATTTAGAAAATGAACCGTAACAACACAAACAAGGCTGAATAAAGTTGTAGAATTATTTTACAGTCTATGGTGATGGACACTGAGCAGGTTTGACATTTTAGCCTAACAAAAACAAAGCTAGCATCAGCTAGCATGCTGGCTAACCTTTAGCTTTGCAGCTGCAGTATCGGACTTTAAGTCAACAATGGGAAATATAGCTGAGCCACAAATATATAAAACCATTACTTTTTTGTTTAATAAATACTGCTGAGTCTCACCTTGAATCAAATGCCTAGGTCACTTATGCATTTGTTCCTACACACTTCGCTTATACAATAAAAAAACGCTTTCTCCTCCACTCAGTATGACAGGGAGGTCTATGTAAGTTATCATTCATAATGCTAAATAAACATGTTCAAAAATAACGGTGCATTCTTTTATGAAAATATATGATCTATTTTAATGGATTATCTTCTTTAAAATGATTTCATATTTTTTATTAGTAAGAAATCTTAGATTCAAAACAAATACCCACCCCTCTTCGTATAGTGGTTCAGTCCAGTCCGACAAAGTATTTCTTCCTCCAGCACCAGCGGAGGAACCAGTCATACTCCAACCAACATGGCGACCGTACGCGCTGCGTCCTGTCTTCTCTCCAAGCGGGTGCTCTCTAACTCGAAAGCGGTCAGTAACCAGAACTGAACATTCAAACATATTTAGGAATATTTTTACATATATATTTTTTGAATATGTGTGTAAGTTTGAGTCAGTATATTTGAGCTGGCAGCAAGTGAAGCTTGCTTTCATAACCGCCGAGTTGCTGCTTGCGTAACCTATTATGTAGCATAGGGTGTCTCAATGTGACACTTGAAGAACATCATTTTATCCATCCCATTTAAGAATAACAGTTCGATTCGACATATGTCACATGTATTATTTAAAAAAAATTGTAACTCTCAGATAATATTTTAAAGAAGAAAAGCACTACAAATTAAAACTTTGTAATCAAACATATAGATGGACTTGCATGATCCTAAAATGAGAACACATTTTATGTGAACACCTGACCAGGACCTGTTTATAAATAAGCAGGACAAATTTTGATATTTGATATCAGTTTTTCAGCAGTTTTAGATGACATTATTTTGCTGAAGCCCATCAGTGTCATCCATCATGAATATTTAACTCCTTTGTTAATCATGAACAGCTAATAAAAATGCAGTTTTCTGATTAAAATTTTGAATTTTGTGCAAAAGGTGTCTCTACACAGCACAGCCATCCAGGGAGGAGAAGGTGCCACTTAAGAATAAAACCAAAACTGCCACCTTTCAAGATGGCGGATGCATTACCAAGATATTTTTATTGAAAACAGGACTTGCTTACAAAACACATACTTATGGATACCTTATCTATTTTATTTCTTTGTAAGATGATGAATATCTTTAAAGAAAACATGGGTTTCATGAGTTATAATCTAGTTACACATGTTGTAATAAAAAGTGCGTAAGACAGTTTTAATTTAATTGTTGTTTCTGTTTTAATGTAGTTGGTTTTATCCCATAAACCATAAATTAAATCTTCTGTTCCATAGCTGCAGGATTCCCTTGTAGGAGGAAGCTTCCCTTTTTTTCTAGCAGTTTTATTTGTCTATATCCTTCTTCATTTCTGTAGGCTTCTATACATGACACTGCTAAAAGGAAGTTCATGAATGATAAATAAAGTGGTCCTAAACCAATAATAGTAATTATTTGTTTTCTCTTTGGGATCAATAAAGTATTGTTTTTATTTAATTGTAAAAAAAACAATAAACCCATCCTAAAAATCAAAGCTATCTTTACTTAAAGATCAAAAGCAAACATCTGTTTTCACAAAAGAACAAAAATCTACCATTAACATCTTTCTACACTGCCTTTGATAATTTAGCATAACAAAACCTAGCTGACGCATTAGTAATTAAAATGCAACACAATAACACAAGACTGAAATATTTTATTTTTTTTTTTACATTTGGCTGATGTAGTTTGCATATCTTGAAAACAACTAAGTCATTCATCCTATTAAAGTTGAGTCTTTAATTGGCTGTTCTTATTTTTGATAAGCAGGTGGGTCAGCCAGTCATGATGCAGAGCAGATTGTGATACATAGACAGGTGACTTTAAACATATAATGCAGTACTTTACAGCTTTTTATTTTCAAAACTCTCAGTAAATAAACATGGGAAACCGATTATGATTAATCAAAATATAATGAGATAAATTATTACATTCTTGTTTTTATGGAAACACTGCATGCTGGGTTTTGATTCTAATGTAAAGAGGGAAAAAAAAAGATTTATAAATATTAACATTTCTGTCCAGTAGACTTGTGTGATTTATTGATTACAGGAATGCATCTAATTCCAACACCCCAGGCTGGGACTGGAGCCTCCACATTTCAAAAATATTTTTTGTGGAGATCTGCAGGATATGTTTCTGTTGTTTAGAAGTTTGTCCTAGCTCTGCTGAATTTGTCTGAATCTGATATTCTTTCTAATAGTCTTTTATACAAAAAGATAAAGAGAAAAACATGCCTTATCTCTTCTTTTGATATACATAATAGTTTTGAATCTAAGAGAAGATTAAGAGATCATCCCTATTTATCCTATAAAACATATTTCTCTTACCTTTATCTTTAAAAAAAAAAAACCTACCGGTAATCAAAACGCTTAATCAGAGCCAAAAATGTGACAGTGACAGACTGTTGTGATCTGGACCTTGAGTTTTTAAACATTTGGGAGTTCCAGGCTTTTACCCCCACAACGAGAGTACCGCAGATAAGGACCCCATATTGGTGACTAGACCACACCTTAAGATTTTATATAATTATTTCACTCTGTATTCTAAATTAACAGTACAGTACAATATATAATATATGTAGTGATTAGTAAACTTAAAGCACTTCTGAGTCGTCTGTAAGCGGTTATCACCCCTCATTAGTTTTAAGTGTTAATTTATTCACTATTTTAAGCTGAATAATTTGTGATGGGATTTAGTTGTGGGAGTGGTGGCCTAGTGGTTAGGACATAGAGCGTGGAATCCTGAGGTTCTGAGATTGAGCAAGACCCTTAACCCCACACTGCTCCCCCGGCGCCACATGATGGCAGCCCACTGCCTCCGATGTGAGATCAATAAAGTTTAATTGTTATTATTCATTTCTATCTTCTGAGAGCAGCACAGATTGAATCGATAACCTTTAATTGTTTATTAAATCAGTGGGAAATGTTGCCAGTATCTTAATATACTAACAAGCCAGCCTCAAACTGTATTGCTGATATTTTTACTGTCGCTGTGTTGATGACTTTAATGTCCTTCATGTGACTCTTTAACTGTTTCGCTGGCAGGTTCCCGCCGCTGCCGTTCAGGGCTACAGAAACTTTCACTTCTCCATCTATGGCAAGAAGAACAATGCCAAAGTAAAAGATGATGTGAGTTCTTCTTTTGTTTAATTGAAAGTCGCAATGATTTCTGTTATCTGGCCTTCATATATTTGGAAATGGTACTTTAGTTAAGTAATAGTACTCTGTGTCTAAAAAGAACTTTGAGTTTTAATGCAAACTCTTTTATTTCCAGTTAAAAACAATGTTTTTCTTTGTCTGCCTTCAGATCTCCACCCAGTATCCTGTTGTGGATCATGAGTTTGATGCCGTGGTGGTGGGAGCTGGAGGAGCAGGGCTTCGTGCTGCTTTTGGCCTGTCGGAGGCTGGCTTCAACACGGCCTGCGTCACCAAGCTCTTCCCCACCAGGTCTCATACTGTCGCTGCTCAGGTACGCTGACGTTATGGTTTATGCTAACGGGAACGCGAGTAATGGTGGCGACACACAGCTGTAAGTAGTTAAAGTTTAGTAGTGGTAATGTTTGGTGAATTATTCCTCTTCTTAGGGGGGGATCAACGCAGCTCTGGGTAATATGGAGGAAGATGACTGGCGCTGGCATTTCTACGACACAGTGAAGGGATCCGATTGGCTCGGAGACCAGGACGCCATCCACTACATGACAGAACAGGCACCTGCAGCCGTAGTGGAGGTTGGATCTTACTCATTTGTGGTTCTGCCCACTGAGGACGATTATAAAGGCTTAATCCTTGATGTTATGCTACTTTAACTCTTCAATTACACGGAGGATTCATGTTTCTTACCTTTTATCAGCTGGAAAACTTCGGCATGCCCTTCAGCCGCACCGAAGAAGGGAAGATCTACCAGAGAGCCTTCGGTGGTCAGAGTCTCAAATACGGAAAGGGGGGTCAGGCCCACCGCTGCTGCTGCGTGGCAGACAGAACGGGACACTCCCTGCTGCATACGCTTTATGGAAGGGTGAGAACGCCAGCGCCCCCTTTGTCGTTTCTGTTAATACTCATTTTACTGCATTTCTCTGCTCATTCTTCCTGCCCTTTGTCCAGTCGCTCCGTTATGACACCAGCTACTTCGTGGAGTACTTTGCCCTGGATCTGCTGATGGAAGACGGCGTGTGTAAAGGAGTAATTGCTCTGTGCATGGAAGACGGTTCCATTCACCGCTTCAGATCTCAGAACACCGTCATCGCTACTGGGTAGGACACTCATTTAAGCTGTAGCTCTGTGTTGTCATGTTAGGAGTGGTGGCGGTGATGAGAGTTTAAAATTCTTTCTTGTAGGGGTTATGGAAGAACATATTTCAGCTGCACATCCGCCCACACCAGCACAGGAGACGGGAACGCCATGGTTACCAGAGCCGGCCTGCCGTGTCAGGACATGGAGTTTGTGCAGTTCCACCCCACTGGTGAGAAATGTATTGGATGCATATTTGCATTCTTATTGTCATAACCTTGCCTTTCTTACTTGGCTGGATAAAGAGCAAGTCATGAAAAAGGTGATTAAATAAGTTTCAAACCTTTGTTCACTAATCAAATGGAAAAGTTGTTGCTAGATTGGATCTATGCAGATTTAATTTGAGGCATTGGTTTAAACCAATGTCGGCAACTGGTTGCATATCTTCAGCTCAAACAAGCATCTGGAGCTGAAGAAGCCAGAGTTGGACCGACGTAATGTCAGATCTAACCTTAATATGGCATTTTAGATAGAGATTCATTAATCCAGTTTTTTCCAATCTGATAGGCCGGCTAAGCGTATCAGTTGATATCAGATACAGTCTGATTCAACTGTTAAATTAAGTATATAACTTGCCGCATGAGTGAAGGCTTTAGACTTGTTAAAAAAGGTAAATAAACACAGATATAAACTTGCTTTATATTATTTATTGAGAAATAAGCAGCAAAAAGAAGTAAATAATGGTTCCATGTAGGGCTGCAACAACGAATCGATAAAAATCGACTTTTAAAAGCGTTGGCAACGAATTTCATCATCGATTAGTTGTGTCGCGCGATTATTGCGTCATCCGCCGCGCCGTCATCACTGCCTCTTGACTGAAAGAGGAAGAAAAAAAAAAAAAAGGCAGAGCGAGTCAGCGCCGCAGGTGCAGTGTTGCCAACTCAGCGACTTTTCAGACCCCTCCAGCGACTATTTTTAAAAAAAAGCGTTCTAGCGACAAATCTGGCAACTTTTTTCGGTGTCACTGGTGGCTTTTGGAGACTCTTACGTGAAAGCATGTATCGTTCCTACTCTGCCGTGGGGCGCCTCCCCCATCCCAACCGCGTTGTCCCTCAGGAGTCCCTCTCAGCGCTGCAGTCAGACCCTCAGCGTCTAGACTGCAAATGAAGCGCGCATGCACCGGGATTGACGGCGCAAATTGATCACAATAATTAAAATAGCCTGCGCTTTGTAAAGCGAAAAAAGTGATAACATGCAACTTTTTTCAAAAGAAATTAACATGGCACGGAACCACCATGTTTGTTTGGTTTTAAAGTGGGGAAACGTAACGTTAGTTTCTCAGGTAGCTCATCTGATGCTTTCCTTACCGTGTTAGTAGGTTACAGACAGGGATAAGATTGGCTACTTATTTTACCTTTAATTTCATTTGAATTAGCTTAAGCAGCGTTTATATTTTCTTTATAAATAAATTAACTTGCAAATTATGAGGGCAAGGCTTTTAAAGTTTAAATCTTCTGGCAAAGTTAAAGTAAAGAAGATCCTACAATTTATGGAAGTAAAGCAGAATAAAATCCAGCAAGATCAGTAATATGTCAATTAATTATCTGCCACATTCCCATGTAAATATCTGTCTTTGGAGGATGTGTTTTTTAGCACCCCTAGTTCTCTCATTTTTATTCCAAATACAATTTATAATTTGAATCACAGGGCTATTTTTATCTCTATGGTTCAGTATTTTCTCAAGCAGCAACTTTAACTGCTGTACTTTCCTGTCTTAAAAGGCAGAACTCTTCTAGTCTAAAAAAACTAATTTGTTGAAATGGGGGGGCCTATTGTTTGAACCCCTTAGGGGCTTTTAAAAACAAAAATGTCTTTTTTTGCGCTTTATGAAACAAAGTACCCTATATTTTGTGGATGTACAGCTACATTTCTCATGTAAGTTTGCGTAGTTTTAACACAAACATTTATTTTTCATATTGCACCAGTACAGTTAACGAGCAACCTGTACTTGTCTGCTTGTTTGTTCTGTCTAAAATGTTTATTTTGGAATAAAGAGGTTAATATAAAAAATATTTTTTGTCCGATTCATCGATTAATCGAAAAAATAATCGTCCGATTCATCGATTTTTAAAATAATCGTTAGTTGCAGCCCTAGTTCCATGTAAAGGTTACTGGACTGGATCTATATCGAATCCCTAATCTATCCAATCCAGCTTAATAGCAGATATCTGATATGTGTGTCTACTTTGTGGAAAAACATTGTGGAAAAACTGTAAATTAGCCATTTTTTTTTATGCAGTAGATTATAAATACTATGTGGAATCAGGAATACACAATTTTCCTCCCAAGTATTTTTGACTGTTTATTAGTTTTCTCTTTGTTTTCTTGCTCTGACCATTGATCTAAAACTGCTTCTTTTTGCTCGTGGATTGGATCATAACTCCGGTTAGACATAGTGTGACAGATGTGCCTCTCACAAGGACTGAAGGTCATCCTTATTTTTGTTCCTGCCAGACATTTGACACCAGGCTCACCAGTGACATTGCGTAATCATGTTATACAGTGACGATGCCAGTGTGGCATTAGCTGTCTGTAAATCTGTATTCATTTTAATTTTATTTATCATTTTAAACACAAACATTGTTCAAAAATTGTTTGCTTGCTTTTTTTTTTATCCTTATGTCCAACTTTCCCCTCCTTTTGTTTAGCCTGTCCTTTCTTCCTTTAATGATATTTCAAATATTAAAATGATAAAGGATAAAAGATGGGGAATTCTTGGGATTGTGGTCTGGTTGACACTGGAGTTGTGGAGGCGCATTTCCTCAGATGGCCATTGCTTTAACTTGGGATGTTTGCAGGAATCTATGGAGCTGGTTGCCTGATCACAGAGGGTTGCCGTGGTGAGGGAGGAATCCTGATCAACAGCGAGGGGGAGCGCTTCATGGAGCGATACGCACCCAACGCCAAAGATCTGGCGTCCAGAGACGTGGTGTCCCGCTCCATGACAATAGAGATCAGGGAGGGCAGGTACGGACAAAAACTATTTGGTTGTTGTAGATGTTTAACAATGAAACGATATCTAACATGTCTTTTCCTTCTATAGAGGTGTAGGTCCAGACAAGGACCATGTGTACCTGCAGCTCCACCACCTGCCTCCCCAGCAGCTGGCGACTAGGCTGCCTGGAATCTCCGAGACGGCCATGATCTTCGCTGGCGTCGACGTTACTAAGGAGCCCATCCCCGTCCTGCCCACAGTTCATTACAATATGGGAGGCATACCCACCAACTACAAGGGACAGGTACGGCCTCTGTTCCGATCCTCCGACCATTAATTAATCTCAACCGTTATTCTGATGGTGATTCTTTTCACTGTCAGGTGATTGATCACACCAATGGCGAGGACAAGGTGGTTCCTGGTCTGTACGCTTGCGGTGAGGCGGCATGTGCCAGTGTCCATGGAGCCAACCGGCTGGGGGCCAACTCCCTGCTGGACCTGGTGGTGTTCGGGAGAGCCTGCGCTCTCACCATCGCTGAGGAGCACAAGCCTGGTGAGGATCTGTTTCATTCTGGGAGAAATTTAAGACACTACACGGTTTCCTTGTTCATTTAACTAATGCTTGTTTTTAAAATCTTTTTAAGGCGAGAAGCTGTCTCCTCTAAAGCCCAGTGCTGGAGAAGAGTCTGTGGCTAACCTGGATAAGCTGAGGTTTGCTAATGGAAGTCTGAGAACGTCTGAAATCAGGCTCAACATGCAGAAGGTGAAACCTTAAATACAGACATCAGTGGACTCTGGATTTGTCACTTCCACACAGGAGCTAAAAGGTGTTCATCAAAGGCTAAGACGCCTGCTTTATTTCTGTGCTCAGGCTATGCAGAACCATGCTGCCGTGTTCCGTACCGGCTCTGTTCTGGAGGAGGGATGTGGAAAGTTAGACGACATCTATCAGAGCATGGAGAAGATCAAGACCTTTGACAGAGGTAGGGACTAGCTTCCATCACGGCTTCTCTGGATCCAGCTGTGTGGTGGTGGTGGTGGTGGGGGGGGGGCTGAAGGAGTTTTTTATCTTTGTTTTTTTTTTCCCTTCTCATTTTTTGTGTTTTGTTTTAGGAATTGTGTGGAACACTGATTTGGTGGAATCCCTGGAGCTGCAGAACCTCATGCTGAACGCTGTCCAAACCATCAACTCTGCTGAGCAAAGAAAGGAGAGCAGAGGAGCCCACGCCAGAGAGGACTTCAAAGTAAGTTCTTAGATTTTCCCTTATTTACCTTAGACCCCTGGAACATCTTTGACTGAGTTTTTATCCATGTTTCTGTTTCCTTGCTCACTTTAAGATGCATTATCTCAGTATTAATTGGCATTATGTCCTAGTGTATTTTCCTCACTTCCTTCTGAAATGATCATATATCTGCTGTCAGTGGAAGCAACAGACATGCTCCCTTATATTTATTACTCTTGCATGTTTATTACCACTGTGTTCTTGGACACAATTAATACAAAAAGAGAAAAAGAAGAAGAATATGGCAATTAGGTTTCAAAATATGTCTCATAATTTTGGCCACTTGGGGGCGCTCATTGATACTTTATGGAGAAACTGAGTTCAAAGCAAAACTAAGTACCTGTTAAAAAACATTCTTCCTTGGACACCTTCACTTTATCAAGCATCATGACCAACATGCAAAATAATGGAGAAGTTATACTTTGGACTATGCTCATTAATCCATATTTATAAAAAAAAAAAAAAAAAAAAAAGCACAATTAGGCTAGATGAGTCTTTAAATGGTTTTGCATTTATAGTTTGTTTGTACTTCTGTTTATTAGCTTTTATAGTTTACCAGCTGTTTCAGGATCAATCGTTAGTGCTAATGTGGCAGAACCTCATTTTTAATGTTAGGGGTCAACTTAGAGGCAGGGTGTGAATTAACTTTAGAGTAAATTTTAGGGTTGCTCATAAAGCATTAACTAAGGTGAAGATCAGTTAATGTAAAGTCCTATGAGTAGAAATACAAACTTGGTAACGTGGTAAAAATTTACCATAGTCTGTCATAGGGTTGTCACGATACTAAACTTTTCAACTCGATACCGATACTAAGGAAAATATTCGATACTCAATACCATTTTCGATACCACAAGGATAAAATTTCAACTGAAATATTTTTTTTTTGTCATTTAAGTTTTTATTGTTATTTTTTCAGGAACAATACAACAAAAATATAAAAGTGGCACATTGTAATTAGATTACAGTAAGTTCAGCAGAGTTAGATCCTTTTACAAATTCAAAAAAATATGTCCAAATCCGGCTTGTTTTATCCTGAGTGTCGTGAATTTTTGATAACAGTCTCTCATATGAAGCAGTTTCTGTCATCATTTTAATCCAGTCTGATGTTTGTGGCTTGTGGGGGCTTTTCCATATTCGTAAAATTAGACGTGCAGCAACAAGAAAACCAGTCACAGCAAACTTGTAAGTGTCCATAGTGAACCCAGGAGGTATAAAACATTTACTGCCAAGCAAACACATTTGTGGTGATGCTGGGATAGGTAAACCAATACATCTTTCCAGATATTTTACAACCTCTGTCCAAAATGGAGCCACCAGGGGGCACTCCCAGAATACATGAATGTATGTGCCAATATCACCATTGCATTTCCAACAGGTGTTCTTCTGTAATAAACCCATTTTAAATAATCTGGATGGTGTAAAGTAAAATCTATGAATAATTTTGTAGTGAATAAATTTGCTTCTTGCATCCCTGGTGGCCCATCCTACATTAGAAACAACATTTTCCCACATATCTTGCATAATATTAATATTAAGATATTTTTGCCAGCTCAGTCTTAAACCTTCACATATTGCACCTTGGTCACCTAAAAGCTTCTTGTAATACATTGATGCAGTTTGGAAATTTTTTGGTAAGTTTAGCCAGGCCTGTAATGGGTTTTCTCCCTGTATATTGCTCAACTCAAAAACTGAACCTACACTACTTCTTATTTGTAAATATTTCCAGAAATCCCCTTTATCTGTAAGATTAAAGGTGTCTCTCAGCATCGCAAATGACATGAAATTGTTATCTCTGTACAAATCCTCAATCTTCTGGACCCCTCCTATTAACCATTTCTTCCAATAAACAGGAGATTTCCCAATACGCACTACTGGGTTGTTCCAAACTGAGGAGTAAGTCTGTTTATATGAGGAGATGCCCAATATTTTGTGAGCCTTATTCCATGCCCATTTAGAATGTTGTATAATTGGGTTATATTGTAGTTCACCTTCAGGCTTATGAGAAAGCAGCTGGATGACTTCAAAAGGAGTTGTTAATGCCCTTTCAACTTTAACCCATCCCTTATCCAAGTCTTGCTTTTTCCAATGCCTGGATAATTTATTCAATTCAAATGCAATATTGTATAATTCTAAATCTGGGAGTGCCATCCCTCCTGTCCCTCTCAGAGCCGAAAGTTTTTTAAGACCAATTCTCGGTTTCTTCCCATTCCATAAAAATTTTTTGATTAGCTCATTATATTTCTTATACCAGGTGTTACTAATAATCAGGGGTACCATCATTGAAATATAATTGAATTGTGGGGCAACCAGCATCTTAATGGTATTAACTTTACCCCACAAAGTAATATTTAATAGTTTCCATTTATCTATATTATTTTTTAAGTTATGGAGCAGTGGTTCTATATTGATTGAGATTATATTATTCAACTCCGGGCTTAATTTAATGCCAAGGTATTTCATACCAACAGGGGTCCATCTAAATTGGAACTGTGAGAGGTGAGTTTGGAAACAGTTCTTTGAGACTGGCATGGCCTCAGACTTCTGCCAGTTGATTAAGTACCCTGATAACCTTGAAAAATGTTCAATTGTTGACAAAACCTCTGGGACTGAAGTGGAAGGATCCCTAATAAGAAGTAGAATATCATCAGCATACAGGAACATTTTATGTTCTTCTGAGTCCTGCACCACACCTTTGATATTTTCATTATTTCTGATTGCCGCAGCTAAGGGCTCCAAAAAGAGGGTGAACAGAAGGGGACTCAATGGGTCTCCTTGTTTTGTCCCGCGTTGTAGTTTGAAAAAAGGTGAAACTAACCCATTTGTTGACACAGCGGCTCTAGGGTCTGCATAGATCACACTAACCCATTTGATTAAGCCTTCCCCAAATCCAAATGCTTTCAGAGTGTATTGGAGGAAGCTCCATTCTACCCTGTCAAAGGCCTTATGGGCATCCAACGACAGGGCCACTACTGGAGTGTCATTATTGCGATTTTGCCACATGAGGTGCAGGAGTCTTCGGACATTATCTGATGATGTCCTTCCCTTCACAAATCCCACCTGGTCCATATGAATTAGGTGTGGCAATATATTTTCCATTCTAATTGCAATGACTTTTGTCAGAATTTTACAGTCTACATTTATAAGACTCACCGGTCTAAAACTGCCGGGATCCATAGGATCCTTATCTTTTTTATGTATTAAGGAAATTAGGGCTTCATTAAAAGTGTCCGGCATTTTCCCCAAATCAAGTGATTCTTTGAAGACCTCCGTCAAAATTGGAGCCAGTTTGTCTGCAAATTTTTTATAATACTCCGATGGGAACCCATCCACTCCTGGCGACTTCGATGGTCTCATGAGAGAAATTGCCTTTTTTACTTCCTCTACTGTTATAGGGCTATCCAAATATGTTTGTTGATCAATTGTCAGTTTAGGCAAGTCAAATTTTGAAAAAAAACCTGTCACACTCTTCAAGATCATGTTTTACCTGTGATTCATAAAGTTTGTTATAGAATTTAAAGAAAACATCATTAATATCACCAGTACTGGTCTTTGGAATTCCTGATTCATCTTTTATGGCTGGTATTGTAAAATTAGCCTCTTTCCTTTTAAGCTGTCTTGCCAAGAGTTTTCCAGCTTTCTCGCCACTCTCATAAAAGTTGGTGTTTAATCTAAATAAAGCATATTCGACTTTTTTGTTATATATGTCGTTTATCTGTAGTTTTAGATCACAAATTTGTCTTAACAGTATCTCATCATAACATTCTGATAGCCTTTTTTCCAAAGTCTTTAGCTCAGTTTCTATTGTATTTATTCTTTGCATTTGTTCTTTCTTTTTTTTTGATGCATATGCAATCAATTTCCCTCGTATATAGGCCTTTGATGCCTCCCAAACAGTACCCACCCTTTCTGTTGAACCCATATTCAACTCAAAGAAATTATCAAGCTCCTGTTCCAAGTACTTACATAGTTCAGTATCCTGTAATAAAGACACATTAAGTCTCCACCTACTCTTTTTGATCAAATCTGGTTCCAAAATCAAACCCAAGTGTACGGTGGCATGATCTGTCAGTGCAATTGGTCCTATTGAACAGTCTGAAACATCTTGCACCAAGTTATTGCTGATTAGGAAGTAATCAATTCTGGAATGAGATTTATGCCTATGAGAATAAAATGTATACTCTCACTCTTTAGGGTTAATCACCCGCCAAATATCTACCAAGTTGAGATCTTTCATCATTAACTCAATAGCCATTCTGTCCTTGGGCTCGACCCTAGAATACGTAGTTTTATCCAAGACCCCATCCACGACCTGGTTATAATCTCCCGCAATTATTGATTTGCTTGTAGATATGTCCCCAATCATTTTGTTTATGTAATGGAAAAAATCTGCATCCTCTTGATTTGGTCCATAAATGTTGCATAGGTTAACCTTCACACCATTGATTACAGCTTCTAAGCATATTACTCTGCCATCAGAGTCTTTGTGCTCTTTTGAAACAGTAAGATTTAGTTTTTTATGCACTAAAATAGCAACTCCGTGTTTTTTTATTAGCGTAGGAGCTATGAAACACCTGCCCCACCCAGTCCCTTTTTAATCTACTTACTTCTGAGTCTAATAAATGTGTTTCTTGTATAAATGCTAATTGAGCTTGTTGGGATTTAATATATGTCAAACATTTCTTAAGCTTTATTGGGTTTTGCAGCCCATTCACGTTCCAGGATATTATTCTTAAACAGTTAGCCATGTCTACCTCTGTGACTTGGTGAAAGTTCTGCTGTTAAATGAAACAACTGTGCCAAAACAAAAACATCCTCTGATGTAAAACCCACATCAGGAAAAATGAACTGAAATAAACACCTGAACACAAAAAAACCCTCCCTCCCCCTCCCTCTCACATAAGAGAAATCCCTCCCATAAACACGGCCCATGAGACACACGAATGATCGCCCAATTGGCCCCCATCCTCCCCTTTTGTCTCTTCTAAACAACACAACTGGTACCATGACAAATAAAATATCCAATATGTGTGTTACCCAAACAATATAATCATAATCCTAACGAAATAGTAAATTACTGGCAAAACTAATAACTTAAATTCTTTCTTTCAATACAGAACCGTATTTGAAGCAATCACCAACAAAATCTACATTTTAACCGGTTTTTACTCACTGTCTGTCATTAAGTCCATAAACCACACCATTCTTGGTGCTCCTCCTCTTCATTTTGAGTGTTGCTTAGAAAGGCCAAGGCTTTACGGTGATCGGTGAATCTCATCCTCTTGCCTTCCCACGTGAAGCGTAGCTCAGCCGGATACGCCAGCGTGAAGCGCACATCCAGCTCGTGTAGTCTCCTCCGTGCGTCTGTAAACTTCTTTCGCTTCTCCGCTGTCTCTCTCGTCATGTCAGGGAAGAACGACAGCCTGCAGCCTCTCCACACGATGACCTCTTTCTTTTTGTACTTCTCCCTTGCCGCGTCCAACACCCGTTCACGTTCAAGGAAACTTAAAAACCGCATCACGATGGGTCTGGGCGGTCTGTCCTCGTCAGGGACTGGTCCAGCGGTGCGGTGGACCCGTTGTAGCTGTGTGCGGTCAAGCTCAACACCGAGCGCCTCAGAGATGATCTGTCTCACACATTCGCCCAGTTTTCCGCCCTCAGACTTCTCCTTCAGGCCAATTAAGCGCAGGTTCTGTCTCCTGTCACGATTAGCGGCGTCTTCAATAGCCTGGTGAAGCTCCTCGCACTTTTTAGCACTTTTTTCTGCAGACGTGCATAACTTGACATTCTCGTCTTCTAGCTGCGAGATGCGGCTTTCCGCTTCATCCAGACGTAGCATAATCTGGTCAACGTCATTTCGTAGCTCTTTGTTAGCTTCTTTTACCTCATTCACCTCTTCTTGCAGAGTTGTCAACAGCTGCCCAACTTTTCCCATTTCCTCCGTGGCTTTCTTGAGAGATTGTTGCATTTCAAGCAGCACACTTGCCTCTGTGGTTTGGCTAGCTGGTTTAGCATTAGCCCCGCTAGTTGTAGCATTAGCACCATGCTTGGCAGACGATGTTCTAGTCGTCATTGCCTCAAAACGGCTGACTGTCCGGCACCGAAACACCTATTGTACCTAAAGACTGAGTATTTGTCAGAAGAGACCGGATTTAAATGCCGGATTTAGATCAAATTGAGGGCTTTGATGAGCAGCTCCAATTCAGGCGACCATCTTGTTCGGTGCTCCCACGTGACCCCAACTGAAATATTTTGATTAATAATTAAAATACAATAAATAAATAAATACAATAAACAATAAGAACAACATTTTGAGGTTGTTTCCTGTGCACAGTATTGAACTTACAAAATTAAAATCAAGTTTTCCTTACTTGGCTATGCTTTGCACACATAACAATGACACTAGCCAAACCGGTTAAGAAACAAAAATAATTCTCAGCAGCTGCAACTGTTACAAAAAAAGTCTGAAACTGAAAAGTGCGTAGAATTATTCAATCACACAGTGTTCAGAAAGTGCATTTTCCTCTATTCTGCACTTTAGATGAATGACTGTTTAGGTGCGACTGGTACTCGATACTTTTGAAAATGAGTATTGTATCCGGATACAACGTTTCAGTATCGATACTTTTTTTGAGTATCGATACTTTTGACAACCCTAGTCTGTCACCATGGTAACCTAAGCTGCACATAGCTTACTTCCTGTCTGGCTGCTCTCTAAATCCGCCACCTTTATGTTCCAGGATCGCATCGACGAGTACGACTACTCCAAGCCCCTGGAAGGTCAACAGAAGAAGCCCTTCGATGAGCACTGGAGGAAGCACACCATGTCATACGTAGACCCCAAGACCGGAAAGGTATGCTTTCTCCGTTTATTCAGATTTCAAAATAATCTGTGATGTCTTAACACACCTTTCATTCTGCCCGCTAACAGGTGACGCTGCGTTACCGCCCGGTTATTGACCACTCTCTGAACGAACAGGAATGTGCCCATGTTCCTCCTGCCATCCGCTCTTACTAAGAAGATCTCAGCCCATCTCGTCCTAAACAGAAGGATAATTAACTGTTATTTAAGATGAAAAAAAAAAAGCCTTTTTCTTTTAACAGAGAAAACGGTTCATGTTGCACATTTGTAACCATGTAGAGTTGCTGATTATAAAACCTGCCAGTTTCAGATCTTGGTGTCACATTCCTGTTTCTGTCCTCCATGCGTGCTTAGCCCGATATCTATTAGCAAGGGTAGCGTGGCCTCACATACACACACCGCCTGAGCTCTGTTATTGTAGATTGTAGAAACTCTGACAAGTTAAGGACAGGAGAATAAGTAACAGAAGAAGAAAAGTGAAAAGCGTAAGCTTCTCGTTTTAAACACTTTTGAAATTCTCTGCTTTTTGTTGAGTGAAGACACGGTGAGAATAGATGTAATTCAACAGGCCTACATCTCTGAAAGAGCAGGAAGTATGTAAATATTTCAGAAATGTATAATGAATATGCTGAGTTTTACTGTATGCACCATTTAAAGCATCTCCTCTCTTTGGGCTGCATGTGCTTAATGTTTTGGTCTCCTCACAGCTTCTGTAGCTAATTTAATGAGCTAAAGTCCTGGACTTAAGCTTTCTGCAGTATCTCACCATGAATGTTAACTCTATACTAGCTGTTCAAATATCTTCCACCCGATTTTCACCTCAGCTAATAGAACAATGGCTCCTGTTCTACACTCTGTTATTGTTACTCCTTTGAAGGGTATTTTGCAGAAAAGGTAGTGTCTCTATCAGAGGAAGCAGCAGGACTAGGGTCCTATTCAAAAGTCAGAAAGTTGTTGATGTGAGGGGATTGCATTAGCCCTGAGCAGATGTACTCCAGATCCATTAAGTCTTCATATTAAAGGTGGAAATAAAAGCCGTTTTTTTGCCTTAATGCAAAAAAAAACAAAAAAAACATGCATTGTTCCTCATGTTTTGAATTTGTTAAAGGGTGACTTAATTTATTTTCTCGTTTTGCAGGGAAAAATGCCTTCATTCTAATTATTTTTTTTCTTCATTTGTATACGTTTTCATATATTCAATAAAGTTTGTGCTATGCATTGAAACAAATTGGTTTTACCTTGTGGGATGAACTGGGTTCAGCAGTGGGGCTACTTTTGCAGTGTCAAGCTTGTTCTGTATGTTTATGTATAATTCTGGTAATGAATCCATATTCATGATCTATGCAGAGCTCAATCGATGTGTGATGCCTTGATCAGCTTTTGATTCAGGGTCCCACCTGCTACCTCATGCTTTTTTTAACATACTGTCCATTTAGACATTTTTTGGCAACTAGTATGTATTGAGCTGACTTCAAGGCAGTGTGATACATAATTCAGTAAATGCACATCACTTGGAAAAGATTCTTTTTTAAAGTAATTTTGTTTTATTCTGAGTTAAAGATTGCTGAGTTTAGGTTTGCTGGCATTAAACTGATAAGGGAGTGCAGTGTTCAAGGAGCAGCCTACCCAAAAACCTGCCAGATGAACTACACCAATAATGTGCCAGTCTGGTTTTGTAGGAGATGGTACATTGCAGATCTACATTCCCTTCTGTATTATGATCTATTTTTTCACATGTAACACTTTTTTTTAATAGCATAAATATCAACCCTTTCACAGAAAAACAGTAAAATGTGTGTTTCGTATTTCATTTTGTTTTTAAAAAAAAATCGGCAAAGAAATTATAGCTTCTTTTCTTACCTAAAATATGTAACATTGTTCGGAAATTAAAATATTCACAAGTCAAAATTGCTTAGAAATAACTTTATACTTCAGTGACTCTTTAAACAAAGTACCCTCCTCCATGTTTTCCCTGCTTTCTGATCTCAGGAAGAAAATTATAGTTCACAGGCACTGACTGAATGAAAGTGTGTGCCTTATACACCACTCCCGATTCAATCTCAGTTCCGGTACTTAACCTGTAATGGATCTCTTGGCTTCTGTACAGTTTTAATACATGGCATTCATTTAATTAAACAGTAGTAAACCATCCAACCTGAAGACTATACAGTGTGGAGCTCAACCAGCTAGAGAGATTATATTAACCAAAGTATTTTATTTAACTTTGTTGGGCAATGCAGCAATAAATCTTCACAAGTTGTTGAGATGTTCTCTTTTGAGAATCAAACATCTGACTCAATTTGTGATAATGGTTTAAAGGAAGGAAATGGAATCTGGAAAGTTTTCCATTAAAACTAGAACCAAGTAACACTGTTATCCACAAGCTAATGGCCACACTTATGAAAAACAGCATCTTCTTTTCAGGAAGTTCAGTGACAGTGAGGACCCAAATAATTTGGTCTAATGGACAAAAAGGTGCAGTTTAGCTGGTCTAAACACTAAGATAATGTAGAGGGGAAAAAAAGTAATTAGTTTACCCCTAAATGGAAGATTTAAGGCTCATATCAGGCAATTTTTATTCAAATATTGTCTTCAAGTTCTTATTTCATATGTCTAAATATATCACTTGTTTAATTATCATATATATAAATCACAACTAGTGTTGTGCAGATGCCATTTTTTGCCCTGATACCATCTGCTTGAAATTGATGTGTGTGTATATATGAAGAACTGCATACTGCTTGGATGTAGAATTACTGCCATCATGGCTTTGTCAAGCTGCTGCCTATCTTTGTGAAGCAGGAAAAAGACTAAAGCAAAGTGAATCCAGTAAAACTTTATATTGCCTACCTGGAATGGGTGACAATAGTTTTGGCTCTCAAAATGGTATCGGTGCCCTATTTGTTGGTACTCGCCGATACAGATGCCACCATTTTAGTTCATTATCGGTGCCCTGTCGGATACTGGTATCAGTGCAACACTAATTACAACCATATAGTATAATTATACACCTAATAAAAGGGTAATTCTCTCTTAGCTAATAGTTACATTTCACCTTCAATGAAAAAGGGGTCTATGTTGTTATCCTGTTTAAAAACTAGATGTCTAGATGCATTGTTTATGGAGTCTGTTTTCGTGATTTCATCATTTCCAGGGGTTAGTTCATCAAACAGTATGTGCAAAGATCTAGAGGAATATTACAGTTTTATGCACGTAGAGTCTTTCTGATCTTATTTGGTTCCCCTGTATATATGAAAAGAGATTATTTCCCACCTACAACACCCTGAACAACATCCTGACCCATGTAATGACTTAGTTTCTTAAGCTCTGATGGTTTAGGAAGGAATTTCTGCCTGAAAATAATTAATTAATTAATTAAACTAATTAAATCAAATGTCACTCCAAGTTATGAAGTGGTTAAATAATACTTTTCAAGTGGAACCAGTATTGTAAATGTCATCATTCCTGGCTATGTGCTTGGGGTTGTTGTCAGACTGGAAGACCCAGCCTCGACCTCTCATCTTCAATGCTCTAACTTGGGGAAGGAGGTTGTTCCCCAAAATCAAGAGAAGAAAAATCTAGAAATTCCACAGGAAAACATAATGATTACAATGTCATATTCAAACTAGTCAACCAGACAGATTCTTTTACAGATTGAAATCCGGTGCAGTTAACAAAATCGATAAATAAACTTGTAGGAGAAGTCCGAAGTGCCAGAATACTCTATACTGGAGACCTGTTAATTAACTGCAGAGACAGCGTTCAGCAAGGCAAAGATTAACAAGACTGAGGGGGAAGAGTTCAGTGCAGCTTGGTGGAGAACAAAAAGATTAGCAGGGGATTCATTGGAGGAGTTCCTCTAACAACGATGTGAAAGGTATGCTGTAGAGCACAAATATGGAAAATGTGGGAAAGAAGATAAAATCAAATGCTGTAACTGTGGTGGAGAACATACTGCTGCATATAGCGATTGTGAAGTGAGTAAAAGATCTGAAGAAATTAGAAAAGTTAAATTAGAGCTTGGAATAACTTATGCTGAAGCTGAAAAAAGGATCCCATCGGTCAGAAAAACCCAAACCAACAGTTAAGCAAATAAGTTCAAAACCTCTGGAGCAGCATCCCAAATTGAAGATTTATTGATAGTAAAAAAAGAAAGATTTTGTTCTTTTCATGGTTGAAGTGATCAATTGTAGTGCTCAGACAACAAGGGAAAACCGAACAAAATCTAAATAATAGTGAAAGCTGGAGAAAAGTATCTTGACGTTAGAGATGGGAAATGGTTAAAAAGCATGATGGGAAAACGAGTAAGACCATCAGAAACTGGCAGTGATGATAATTTTGAGATAAATTATGAGGACTAATGTGATTAAGTATTTATTATGTTGGTTAAGTTAAACAGTTTGGAAAGATATATATATTTTTTAATCATTATTGTTTTTCTTTTCTGGGGGTGAGTCTTGTTTTCTGTTTCCTTGCTTAACTCCTTATCAGTTGGTGGCGGTAATGAACCTTTAAGTTTGCCAACCGCCATGAAACTTTCAACCGCCATGAAACACAAGAATTTAAAGGCAGACTAACAGATCTTTAAGGGTCAGAATTCTAGCTGATAGTCGGGTTCTTAAATATTTATTTGCAACTGTATCATACAAAATAATAATTACAAAATTATACATTGTGACTCCTGGATATTTGTTTTTTTTAGATCATGCCTCTCACAGTGGCCATGCACCTATGATGACAATTTCAGACCGCTCCATGATTTGTAAGTGGGAGAACTTGTAAAATAGCAGGGTTCTCAAATACTGTTACAGCAGAGCTATACAGTATATACTGTATATATATATATATATATATATATACGTTATATATATATATATATATATATATATATATATATATATATACTGTATATATATATACTGTATATATATATTATATATATAAAAATATATATATATATATATTATATATAAATATATAATATATATATATATAGTGTATAGTTCTGCTGCAACAGTTATGTAATTAGTAAAATGTGGATATTGTAAAAGTTTTATAAAGTTCTTTGAAGCAATTCTACATATGGTAGTTAAGATGAGGAGAGGCTGGGTTGAAACAAGATTAAACCGGAAGTTTTTTTTAAATGATCGATCAACATTCAGAATTATTTCCAACTTTATTTATGTTCCCTCTATTTGAAATAGCAGAACTATAATGTAACTATGCTGGAATAGAAAGTTACAGCCAAACTTATCTTCCGCGTCTAATGCAAAGACTCCCAAACTGTCATTTTCTTCTTCTGTATCATTGTGATATTTGATAATCATGAGAGAGAAAACATAACACTGCAAAGATCGCTGAAATGAAGGATGCAGCTGCACATAAGGGCTGCATACACTATTTTTAATAGTTGTTACTAGTCCCATTGGGCTTAGCAGGGTTCAAACTGCATTTATTTAACAAAAGATCTCTGTCAGGAAAATAATGAGACAATGAGATGCCTTTTTACTGGAGACTATGCGCCCAAATGACAGATTTCTACATCAGTAGAGACTGTTTAAAAAGGGGTAGGACCCTTTACTCTGTTTAATCATTTACGAAAGTCGTTTACTAAAGCTTGGGTGACTTTGAATCTTTCGAATATCTGGCTGTCCAAATACAGGGCCCTGTTCAAGCCATGTTTCTAAATGGTAGTTACTAAGTCAGACTTTTATCACTGGAAGAACATCTCTAGGATCAAAAGACAAATTTCCAAGCAGGTTCTAGAAAAAAAAACACATTTATGCATTTATCTTTAGTAGTATTGATTTCTGCAACAGTTTCTTCATGGGTTTGCCTAAAAGTCCATCAGGCAGCTGCAGCTGATCCAAAACGCTGCTGCAAGTGTTCTCACTAGAACTAAGAAAGTAGAGCACATCAGCCCGGTTCTGAAGTCCTTACAATGGTTCTCTGTGGCTCATAGAATAACCTTTAAAATTCTTCTGTTAGTATATAAATCACTGAATGGATCGGCACCTCAATATGTAACAGATTTATTGTCAGTGTATCAACCTCCTAGACCAAGCCTATGCTGTACTCCTAGAACTAGAAACACAATTCAAATTCGAACCCGGGTCGGCCATGCCGAGGACTAATTAATGCCTTGACTAAGGACATGGGTTGTGCATGCTAACCGCTGCTCCACCAAAGCACATCCTGTAAAGCAATTTAATTCTCTTTAAATTTAATTGAATTTATTTGTGCTCGATTTTGTCTTTTCCTAACTTGACCTGATGTCTAAACTTTAGGCACTAGTGGTGTCTGAACCATCATCACCTCAATGGACCCATTCTCTCTGAGCTTTCACTCTTAACCAATCGGGTTGCAGAGATGATGTTCGGCCAGTTGGTGGTGATGCTAGACTGCTGTTTGGTAAAAGTCTCTCATTCGAATGAGCTAGAAGGCCTCTTCAGTTGGGGGTGATGTACTACTCTTGTGTATATCTTGTGTAGATGCTTGTATTTACTGCAGTTTATCCAGGCTGGATGTGATGGTGACCACCATCTTCTTCTTAGGTCACACAGGTAGAGGGCATAATTTCTTGCCATGGGAAAAGACATCTCCAAGTTTCCAAATAGTCCATAATTGCCTATTTGTTTTAAATCAATAAGGTAGTTGTTAAGAAAATATATGTACTATATAAACAGTAGTCTGTGCGTTAACGTAACGCAGGAGGTCTGGAGATGCTTTTGTAACATTACGCAGTCAATAGAAACTGCATTCTGTTTTGCTTTATCTTAAAATAGGCTTGACTGTCATGAAACAAGGACAGGTGGACCCAGTATTCAAGGAGACAGTCAGTGGGCAAGTTCAAAACGTTTATTTAATGAAGAACAAAACTAAAAGGGGAACTGGTAGGATCTGTGGCACACGGCAACTGCAGGTGGGGGTCAGGGCACTGCCCAATCTGAGACACTCTGTTAGTGGGAGAAACACAGGCAAGTGACCACGATCATCTGACAGAAGATGATTATCTGAGTTGGTCACTTACCTGGTTTAACAGTCTAGTCCACGAGTGTCAACAGTACTGCAGTTCCAGAGGTCATGCAGGAAGCCGATCCTGGTCAGGGATTCAGAACAGACAGGAACAGGCAGGATCCAGACCTCCAGGCATCCTAGAGCTCCCAGGCGGGTTCAGAGTCTGACAGAGTCCGGAAGCATGACCACCTGGTCACGCACAGGAGCAGACAGGATCAGGTGCAGACTGGGAGGCTCAGTGGAAGAGGGCAGCAGAGACAGGACGTGAACCAGAACTTGATGCAGAACCTTTAAACTTGGCTCCTCCTTGGAGCCAGGCTTACTGAGATAAAAACTGAACCTCCCCGTGTACAGAGTCAAAAACCCAGAGGGCTCAGCAGGGGAGGAAAAGTGGGCGAGCAGGAGACGAGACAAACACAAAACCCTCCTTCCACTGGCCGACAGGATCCAGGACATGAACCTTGGAATAAATAAAACTGAACAGACAAGCTGACAGAAAACAAATAATGATCTGGCCATGAATGCTCAGGCTGAACAGAATATAAACCAAAGGAAACAGGTGAGAGGAATAGATGATAATTGAGGAACAGCAAACAGGCCAGATCATGACATTGACAGCTCTTTTGCTGCTTTTTCAGATTTAACTTGACCAGTTGCAACGTTGATCAGTTTCCCAGACATCATATGTCTGTCCGTTACGGATGCTTCATGCTCCTGATAAGATGTTGACTTTTTTCATTTACTGTCACAGTGCCTTTTCATGGCATCCACATATGCTGTGGTCACATGTCTTGTCATTAACCATCTTGTGAAAGCTCTCTTTTGTGATGTAATAACTCCACCCTGTATTTTTCCTGTAGTGGCTGATCAATAGCCACATATAAAGCTTTTATCCTCTGACCGCAGAAGAAAAAAAAACAAAATGTGTATGCTTCTGTTTGTTCATGTTCAAGGGCATTTGTTTTTGCAACATAAATAGGTATGCACTTGGCATAGTTGGTCCCTCCAGCAGCTCTAAATCAGGGCATAACTTCACATATGCAATTCAGTTACTGCTGAAAGTCAGCTTGAAGCTTCTCACATTAGATCCTTTTTTGTAATAGTTTATGTATACTTGTCTTGTTTTTCCAGGAGAGCATGAACAGGTCCTTTAGAGGCCTTACCCCTCTTGCACATTGTTTCCCTTGAAGCAGTTGAAAGAAAAACAATCAATGTGAGAAAAGCAGTAATGACTAAAAATTCTATGAAAATGATCAAATGAAAGTCAGATGTTGCTTATCTTTGCTGATAATCTTGTACCCTATTAGAAAAGCATAAAGTCTAAATACATACATTTCTCTCCTTCCGCTTAATCTGTCAGGGTGGGGGTGGTTCCTATCTCCAGCGGTATATAGGTGGCAGGTACAGGTCAGCAGTCCACCACAGGCAACACAGAGATACACACACACACACACACATACACTCACTCATTCGTTCTGCCATCATAGTGAGGACCATGCATTGAGTCCCATTAACTTTCAGTCTTTTTTAACTATTTCCATGCCCTAACCCTAAAACTAACCCTAAACCTAACCATTACCAATGCATACCTCACCCTAACCCTAACCAATTGACACCCTAGGCCTAAACCTAACCATTAGCAAAATAGCATGTGAGGACCAACAAAATGTCCTCACTTTATAACAACTCGTTCTCAGTCTGATGATGAAATTGGAAAAATGGTCCTCACTCTGAGGGCCAGACAGGTACACACACACACACACACACACACACACACACACACACACACACACACACACACACACACACACACACACACACACACACACACACACACACACACACACATAAGGACAATTTAGAGATGCCAATCAACCTAATAGATATATTTTTGGACTTTGGAGTAAGCCGGAGTACCTGGAGAAATCCCACGCATGCGTGGAGAGAACATGAAAGCTCTTTGTAGAAAGGCCCTGGTGTGGGAATTGAACCCAGGACCTTCTTGTTATAAGGCAACAGTGGATGGCAACAAACAGACCACACTGCATCCCAAATAATAATCATATTATTATAAAGAATAGTATCTATTTTTTTTCTTAAAAATACTCTACCATAGTAAGTCTGTTGTAAAATGTACTTTTAATCGGTTACCTTCAGATTTCTGTTATATGATTTTTCTTTCATTTTTGTCCATCTTCTGTAAGCACACCCTAATAAACTATTAATAAATAAAACTGTTATGTGCTTGGGGCACATTAGGATTTTTGTCTATTTCTTTTCTTTGTTTTCTTACAGACTTTAGTTGAAGGATCTTTTGTTAATATATTTTGGGATTCTTTTAGCGAGTTAATTACGTTAATTTGTGGTGCAATTTTTTGTGGACGCCGCTTTCCACCTGCTTTCATTTGTTCCATCGTGCGCGGTGCGCACTTGTCTTGTCGCTGCGGCCTGCAGCGGACGTTCCAGCCTGCCATGCGGTATTTTTGTTAATTGTTTCTTACTTTTTTCTTGAGGTTTATGGCCTGGCGGGACCGGTAGTCCTGTTTTCGATTTTTCTTTTGCTTAGGTTATTTTTGGCCTTTAGTCCGGTACCAGTAGGGGCTTCGACAGCCCTGTATAGGGTTGGCCCCCTGCTGTACCGTTTTATTCTGTTTGATCGGCCTGCCAGGTCCAACTTTCTGTTGTTACTTTGGGTTTCTATTTTTACTTTTTGGGGCACAGGATTTGAGGGCCTTTAATTCTTTTTCTCTTCGCAGAAAATCTGAAGAAGCCGAACCAAGAAAAGCTAAATCGGAGAGAATTGATAAATAAAATAACTTTTTTGAACCCTCATCTTTTGTCTCATGTCCTCAAATATGTTGTGCCCTTGGTGGACGTAACATATTTATTGGGGCTTGTCTAAACAAAGTTTGCCTTTCGTGTCCCTCCGATATGTTGTGTCCTTGGTGGACGTAACATATTTATGGGGGCTTGTTTAAACAAAGTGTGCTTTTGGAGACAGGTCGTGTCCTACGGTTGGTTCTTGTTTGTTGGCGGTTGTGCTGGGTTTGTGTGTATTTTTGCGCAGCTGACGCGCATTGCGCTGATTAGTTAGAGCATTCGGTTCTGGTGGTGCTGTAGCTTTGTTTGTGCAGAGGTGTTCCTGCTTTGGTGTGGCTTGATTCCAGGGGTAGACATGGAGTTTGACCTGGATGAGTTTGTTCGAGGGCCCACGTTGGATACTTTGCGTAACTGCACAAAGGATCAGTTGCTGTTAATAGCCGAGCATTTCAAGGTTACCGTAGATAAACGCGTTAAGAGGGGAACAGTTGAAGCTGAGTTGTTAGGAGCGCTGGTGCAGATAGGAATTTTTCCTGCTACAGTTTTACCGAAAAGTCCTGTTGGATCGCCATCGAAGGCTTCGTTGAAAGATGACCCGGTGCGTTTGAAGGAACTAGAAGTTGAATTGGGTCGGCTTGCTTTGAGAGAAAAGGAGCTGCATATTGAACAGCGACGATTAGAGATACAAGCCGAACTGCGTTTGAAGGAACTCGAGCTTGGTGCTGAGTCCTCACAACCCAAATCGAATGATTTTGACGTGAGTAGAAATGTTCGCCTGGTTCCTCCATTTAATGAGCGGGATGCTGATAAATATTTACCTTATTTGAAAGAGTGGCACTCACACTTAAGTGGCCCAAAAATGTGTGGACTTTGTTGTTACAGTGTGCATTAAGTGGCAAAGCGCAGGAGGCATATGCGTCTCTTTCTGTGGCTGATAGCCTTGATTTTGAAAAAGTTAAAAGTGCTGTTTTGAGGGCATATGAACTAGTACCGGAGGCTTATCGTCAGAAATTTCGTAAGTTAAAAAAACGCTACAATCAAACTTATGTGGATTTTGTTAGAGATAAGGAAATTCTCTTTGATCGTTGGTGCGCTTCTAAGAAGGTTGCCGATTTTGCGCAGCTTAAGCAACTTATTTTGTTGGAAGACTTTAAAAATAATTTGCCTGAGAAAGTTACCACCTATTTGAATGAAAATAAAGTCTCAAATGTGTCAAAAGCTGCGGTGCTCGTTGATGAGTACATGTTAACGCACAAAAGTATTTTGAGCGCTCACATCTCTTTAGTAAGTTTGACCACTCTGAAAATAATGGGAAGGAGTGTGCCAAAACTGCCTCGCTTGTTGAAACAGATATATCTGCTGCGCTCGGTGGCGTTGAAAGCAAATCAGATAACAGGTTGGAATTAAAAACTAATGGTACGTGTTTTTATTGTAAAAAGAGAGGACACATTGTGGCCAATTGCCTGGTTTTACAGAAAAAGAACACTAAGCCCGTCGCTCTAATTAAAACTGTGAAAGGCGATGCTCATTCACTTTCAACACAGCCTTGCGAGTATGCTGATTTTAAGCCTTTCATTATGGATGGGTTTGTTTCTTTGTCTCTAACTGGTGAAAAGATCCCTGTAAAAATATTGCGAGACACTGCTGCCTCTCAATCTTTTATCATGGAGGGAATCTTGCCGTTGAATAACGACACTGCGATTGGTTCTGATGTTCCAGTGCGTGGCTTTGGCATGCAAGACATCTGCGTTCCTCTGCATAAAATCATGATCCAGTCTGAGCTGTGGTCTGGTGACGCTGTGGTTGGGGTGCGTCCTAGTTTTCCAATAGCGGGCGTCTCCATGATCATGGGCAACGACTTGGCTGGGGGTCGGGTATTGGTTACCCCAGATGTTACACCTGTTCCGGTGTTGAGCGACTGTCCAGATGCGCTCGCCCGTAAATTCCCAGATGTTTTCACGTCATGCGCAGTTACACGTGCAGCACTTAAACGTCAACAAGAAGAGAGTAAGGATGAGTTTGACTTGAGTGGAAGTTTTTTGTTCAACGCTGAATCCAAACATGTTCCGTTAAAGCAAACTGTGGAGGATGACATGTTGGATGTAAATACACTGTCATGGTCTAGGAAGCAGTTGATCGAGCTCCAAAAAAATGATAAAAGTTTGGAGTTATTGTTCGGCGATGCATTAACTGATAAGCCTGGCTCCATTTCTACTGGCTATTTTTTGGATGATGGTCTTCTGATGCGTAAATGGACCCCTTTGAATGTGTCTCCTGTTGAAGAGTGGAGTGTGGTGAAGCAGATTGTTGTTCCATCTCCATATCATTCAGAAATTTTGCGGTTGGCACATGATAATCCGTTAGCGGGTCACCTTGGCATCAGAAAGACCTATGATCGCATTTTGCGTCATTTCTTTTGGCCAGGATTGAAGAGCGATGTCGTGCGCTACTGTAATTCGTGTCACTTTTGTCAAGTATCTGGAAAGCTGAATCAGACGATTTCTCCTGCTCCTTTGTATCCCATCCCAGCCATCACTGAACCATTTGAGAGAGTATTGGTTGACTGTGTGGGTCCGTTGCCTCGAACCAAAGCGGGGAATAAGTTCTTAGTGACGGTGATGTGCACCTCTACTCGTTTTCCAGAGGTTTTTCCGGTGCGTAAAATAGCTACGCCCGTAGTGGTTAAAGCATTGACAAAGTTTTTTTCATTGTTTGGTTTACCTCGGGTTGTGCAGACTGACCAGGGGTCTAACTTCATGTCTAAAATTTTTGCACAGGTTTTACGTCAATTGGACATAAAGCACTGTCATTCCAGCGCTTATCACCCAGATAAGCTCACACTGTTCGCGCCCTTTAAGGCTGTTGAAAGAGAAGTGGTTGTGTGACAAATCTGACCTGAATTTGTTAGACTATGTTAGTAATTTCCGGCTGAAGTTGAGTCGTGCGTGTGAGATTGCTAAAGAGAATCTTAAAACTGCACAGGCTAAAATGAAGTCCTTGTTTGACAGAAGGGCAGTTTTGAGAGTTTTTCAGCCTGGGGAGAAAGTGTTAGCGTTACTTCCGGTTCCTGGTTCCAGCTTGCAAGCGCGCTATAGTGGGCCTTATACAATCACGAGAAAGGTTGGTGATCGTGACTATCTGATCTCTACTCCTGATCGGAGGCGGACTTCACGCTTATGTCACGTGAACATGCTGAAGCCGTACGTCGAACGTGCGCCCGCTCTGCATAAATCTATCAGTTGTGTTTCCAGTGAACGAGATGACGCAGGTGTCGGGGCAGCTGCAGATGCACGGGAGGAGCTGTCCGGTGCTGAACCTGAAGGTGACATTTTCTCCCCGGCTGTTACTGAAGGGAGGGTTCCAAATTCAGCGGTTTTGGGGAACTTGCCTCTCTTGTTGTCCCACCTTGACTTTTCCAAACAGGCTGATGTAGTTCATTTGATCCAGTCTCATAGGTCCCTGTTTGCAGATATTCCCACTCAGACTCGTGTGCTCAGCCATGACATTGACGTTGGTGATTCCAAGCCAATTAAACAACACCCGTACAGAGTGAACCCAGACAAACGGCGCCGTTTGCAGACGCAGGTGGAGTACATGGTGGAACATGGACTTGCTGTTGCCAGCAGTAGTGCGTGGAGTTCACCATGCCTCCTGACTGTTAAAGCCAATGGGGAGGACCGTTTTTGTACGGACTTCAGGAAGGTAAATTGGGTGACTAGGCCGGATTGTTATCCACTCCCTCGTATGGAGGATTGTGTGGACCATGTGGGGGCTGCCCAGTTCGTTACGAAGCTGGATCTGCTAAAGGGGTACTGGCAGGTGCCCTTAACGGCGAGAGCCCAGGAAGTTTCCGCTTTTGTCACACCCGATGATTTCCTTCAGTACACCGTGATGGCTTTTGGGATGCATAACGCCCCAGCGACGTTTCAACGGCTAATGAATGTTGTTTTGTCGGGTTTATCATTCTGTGAGTCTTATTTGGATGACGTGGTGATTTGTTCTGCTACCTGGACTGAGCACGTTGCCCATTTAAAAACTGTTTTTATGCGTCTGAGTGAGGCTAATTTGACGGTTAATCTTTCTAAATGCCAATTCGGCCACGCGACGGTGACCTATCTTGGAAAAAGGGTGGGGGGAGGTCAAGTGCGCCCCGTTGAGGCTAAAGTAGAGGCTATTCTATCTGTCCCAGTACCCACCACTCGTACTGAGCTACGCCGCTATCTGGCGATGGTTGGCTACTACAGGGGGTTTTGTAAAAACTTTTCCTCTGTGGCTGCCCCGTTAACAGACCTACTTAGCCCTAAATTAGCTTTTATTTGGTCTGATCGGTGTCAATCTGCTTTTGAGCAAACTAAGCATTTGCTGGTTAATGCTCCTGTGTTGTCTGCCCCTCGTTTTGATGTACCATTTAAGTTGGCTGTGGACGCTTGTGATTCTGGTGTCGGAGCTGTCCTGCTCCAGGATGGTACTGATGGGGTGGAACATCCGGTTTCTTATTTTTCTAAGAAACTGGATAAGTATCAGAGATGGTATTCCACCATTGAGAAGGAGGCATTAGCGTTGATCCTTGCTTTAGAACATTTTGAGGTGTATGTTGGAGGTTCTAGCGGATCTGTGGTTGTTTTTACGGACCATAATCCGTTAGTTTTTCTGGCTCGCATGCGTAATAAAAACCGCCGCTTGATGAACTGGTCTTTGCGACTCCAATCCTTTAACATCTCTATACAGCATGTTCGTGGTAAAGACAATGTAGTGGCCGACGCACTCTTGCGACTCTAGTCCCGTTTTTTCTCTGAATGGGTTGAGTTTTTTTTTTTCAGACCCCATTCAGAGTCTAGTTGAAGGATCTTTTGTTAATATATTTTGGGATTCTTTTAGCGAGTTAATTACGTTAATTTGTGGTGCTGTCGTCCGCCTATAAATAGGCTGGCTTTCAGCATGTTGGGGCGTTCCTTTCCAACTTCGTTTGGACGCCGCTTTCCACCTGCTTTCATTTGTTCCATCGTGCACGGTGCGCACTTGTCTTGTCGCTGCGGCCTGCAGCGGACGTTCCAGCCTGCCATGCGGTATTTTTGTTAATTGTTTCTTACTTTTTTCTTGAGGTTTATGGCCTGGCGGGACCGGTAGTCCTGTTTTCGATTTTTCTTTTGCTTAGGTTATTTTCAGCCTTTAGGCCGTCGAAGCCCCTACTGGGTACCAGTAGGGGCTTCGACGGCCCTGTATAGGGTTGGCCCCCTGCTGTACCGTTTTATTCTGTTTGATCGGCCTGCCAGGTCCAACTTTCTGTTGTTACTTTGGGTTTCTATTTTTACTTTTTGGGGCACGGGATTTGAGGGCCTTTAATTCTTTTTCTCTTCGCAGAAAATCTGAAGAAGCCGAACCAAGAAAAGCTAAATCGGAGAGAATTGATAAATAAAATAACTTTTTTGAACCCTCATCTTTTGTCTCGTGTCCTCAAATATGTTGTGCCCTTGGTGGACGTAACAAAAACATATATGTACCATTTAGCACTTGGGAACAAAAAATATTTTTTAAGGCCCTCAGAAAGTACAAAAATATCCCTTAAAGTTGGATTATTAGCTCTATAGGGATTCACAAATCATAGTTTGCCTTTATACATACATATATATATATATATATATATATATATATATATATATATATATATATATATATATATATAAAGGCAAACTATGATTTGTGAATCCCTATATATCAGTGGTGAGCTGTGAGGGCCTTCAAAGCCTTCTCTGCTGGCCTAAAATCAATCAGAAACATACATTCTCAACCTAAACTTTAATTTTCTATTATTTTATTCAAAACAATTAAATCTCTTAATTTTGTAACGTTTCTCTTGATTACTGAGCTTCTTCCATTACATTTATGTGGTCTCTGACATCCACTCTAGAAATTCTAGGAACCACTGCAGATTGAGAGTGAAGTGAGTGTTTGGAACACCAGAAACAATCAGATTTCTAATATAAAATGGAGCTTGGTTGTTTAGGGCTTTATAGGTGAGAGGGAGGATTTTGAATTCTATTCTTGTCATGATTCCTGGCATGAGTGCTAGTTTGATTCAGGATTCAACACACCTGTCAGCTCTGCCCTGTTTCCACTTAGCCTCCATCAGATTTTCTCTCTTACCTAACTGTATAACCAGCTCTCAGACCAGTGACTAGTGTCAGATTATTGTGAGTATTCCTGTAAACCTGCCTGCCTGACCCCTATCGGACCTGTCTTAGTGTCTTTTGGATCTCTGACCTGTATTCTGTGTTGCAGTTGCTGATTCTGGTGAATCTCTCCCAACCAGCGCCAGTTTCATTCCAATAAACTGTTTAAACGTCTCTTGCTTCGGTTGAATCTGGGTCTTCCATTAGCTGGTCATTATAATTCTGGATTTAACAGGAAGACATTAAAAGGAAGCTAAAAATGGAGGAATATGTACTCATTTTAAAGTTTTTATCAGAACTATAGCTGCAAAAGGAAGAAATATAAAAATCTTTGAATGCAAGTGAATTTTATTAAAGACGTTAAGCTTTGGTCTCAGATAAGGAGAAGCATGAGAACCAAACAGGAAGTGAAGCCTCTGCTATGGTAGGATTTTCTTCTCTTGTGTCAATTTCCAGATGATGTTGCACAGATTTCAATGGTCTGAAGCTTTTTCCACACCTCCTGCAGATGTAGGGACTCTGGTGTTGATATGTAGATGGGTTCTCAGAGAAGATCTACGAGCAAAGCTTTTCCCACACTGATGGCAGACGAAAGGCTTTTCGCCGGTGTGAATGTATAGATGCTGATCCAAATGTCCACTCTGCCTGAATCGCTTCCCACACTCATAGCAGAGGAAAGGCAGGTGTCTTTTCAGACAGTAAGAGCTCTTAAAACCCTTTCCACAGTGGTCACAGCGATGTCCTGATTTCTCAGAGATATTCAGCTGATCCAGGTCTCTGTTTTCCACATGCTGCTGACCTTCACATAATTGTTCATCCACATTACTGATATCCATCTGTAAGAGAACAAAAACGAAAAATCCATCAACTATTTGGCACCACTGAATATAGTGTAAACCAGGGGCGTTGCTAGGCACAAAGCTTTACTGGGGCACTGGCCCCCTAGTGCATATGCCCCTCCTTCCATACATAAATACAGACAAGCACACTGCCCAACCCTGATACATTCCTACCAAAATTACCAGTTGAGATATTAATGAGTATAAGAGCATATTTGTTTTAACAAACATGAACATTTTCAACATTGCAGCTATAAAAAATAAGACATCACCAACTTTGACAAATAAAAAGTTTCCTTATACACATTCTGAAGTAATCATCAATTCCTAGGTTACAGAGTTTTAGTTCAGGGGAAAGTTTAACTCATCCTGAACTAAGTTTTTATTTTATTTATTGAGCATTAAAGTGTACCTCCTATTTATCATTTTTGCAAAGTGGTCAATCACTTGTGACTCAGCTTAGAAAGTTCTTCCTTTTCAACTGATAAAATAGCAAGATGATGGAGCCTATCTTATCCCATTGTGCACCTCAGCCAAGTGTGGATCCTTCTCAACACACTGAATGACCTTTCACACCTCCAGCTGTAGACTGGGATGGTGAGGGAGATCTGGATGACCTGCGTTAGTGTTGGGAATATGATGTTATCAAGCAAGTTGAAAACACACTGCATATCCTTGATAACAAGGCTTTCTTTTTTAACCAGGAAAAGCTCAAACCATTTTGAATTAAATGAACGTTTTTTTACTCCAAATTTGTGCTGGGGATGGTGGGACAACTTCACTTGTGTAGGACCATCATGCTTTCCCCCTAAGTCACTAATGTCCCCTTCTTGTTTGTGGAAGCTGGTTGTTGTTCCCTCATCACCTTCATGGTCCTGTCTCTCCTGTCCTTCACCTGTCTCTCCTGTCTCTTGCCTGTCAGTCTCGCCTCCTCCTCCCTTTCCTACTCCAGCACCTTCATTCTCATTCTCTACAGCAAACATAAAAAAACGCAAATTTATAATTATGTAAATATCTATCATATTACTTATAACGTTCCTAATGTAACTGGTTACATTAAATCACTAATTCATTACGGGACCTTACCTCCCTCTCTCTCATCTTGTTTTACTGCTTCCCTGTCTCTGCTTCGTGTGAGGAATTTCCTGATATCCATCTACAAATCAATGCAGTAATTTTCAGTTAGTAGCTTATAAATCATGTGGTTTCACTGGGAAAATAATAAAATTGACAGGTAAGAAACATTACCAGAACTAAAAATGTGTCGCGGCCGCACAGTGTCCCATCCAACTCCGTTGAGAGCAGCGTGTTAATTTACCTGCAGTTCATGCAGTGACATGCGCTGACGTGGGGGCGCTAATACATCCTCAATTTGGAGTTACCAACACACTTGCTGCGCATTTGAGTAGAAATATACGTCTCCTCCCGTTGGAATTATCTAAATTGATGCATTAAAAAAATGTAATACTGTTGCAAATATTCATGAGATTTATACTGGGGCACAGCTCATTTATACTGGGGCACGTGCCCCAGTAAATGGGGTCTGGCGACGCCGATGGTGTAAACCCCTTTTGATGCCTAATGTAGACCAAAATTATGGTTCTTCATAAGAAAAGCTTCAACTCAGAATGACTTACTGGAGCTTGAGACATTGCTTGGATGTGTATGTCAGTGTTTTCTCTTTCTTGTTTGACTATCCTGCTTAAAGAAGAACAGTTTAGTTATTGATTACCCTTTACATGATAAAGTCAACACATTATCTTCAAATTATAACTGTACCACCACACAAAAAGCAGTAAAATAAGTTATTACACAAATAAACATATCATGAAAACCAAGTTAGTTGCTATTTATAATAAATGTTTGTAATTGGTTTAATTTCCTCTACCTTGTGGTTCCCTAATTAAATCTTTATAGCTTCAGTCTCAAAAGAGAGAGTTTTCTTACCTTTAATGCTGTGAAGTTGACTGCTTGCCTGCTATCCGTCTTTCTACGAGTCAGAGATCTACACTTTTAAAACCTGCTTTTTTTTTTTTTTTACTGTAACCAAGGGTTAAAAACATTCTAAAAAGTCCATATTTATTCAAAAGAAAATAAAAATAGATAGCATTGCATAACCTCATACATTCAAGCACAGGTATTGGTTATACCTGTGGTTGTTTCTTCTGTTAAAATGTGAAAGTGGTGATATTAACCCCTTGACACCCATCATTGCAAATTGATATCCATATCCATATGTGTATATATATATATATATATATATAGACATATGGTTCTGGACCTACAGCTCCAGAACCATATGTCTTAACCCTTAATCAAACAGCCTTGCCAGGTGGAAGTAAACTATATGGTCGTGCAGGTACCTTATAGATTGGACTGATTATTTTTTTTATTCTGATTTTTATATCTCAATGTGTTTGAACATTTTCTCTTTTATTTATTCTTTTACTCTTCTATTTAAAAGGGAGGAGTCTTAATAGAAAATTTTAATCTATGTTAACTTTACCCTGTTTTTCTTAAGATATTACATCAACCATACTTTGTCTTAGGTGTATTCTGTTCTTTTAGCATTCTTTTAAACTTTCTCTACTGGTTGTATTTAGAAAGTTGGAAGTCAGAGAACATTTACGGTGTACCTCTGCACCAAGGTCAGCTGAGGAGGAATGGTACCATAAAGGACTGGGATGGATCTCTGGCTTTCTGGAATGCACCTCCCATTTCTTTTGTGCCTCCTGTGATGTTTAAATGTTTGTGCATACCTTAACGCTGGGATTATTGTTCTAAGAGCAGGAGCCTGCAAATGCCTTGCGCCTCTGAAAAAAATTTGCAATGACAAAAATCGACTTTTCTGTTTTACGGAATGGTGTTATCTCCCTCCTTGATAAAAAATAATATCAAGTACTCACCGCCAACAGTCAGAATGTTTTAGGACTGTCAGAGTAACATGAAGCCATGTCTGTGGATACTTTGTCTAGCGCTCTGCCCACCCTTAGGCATGTCACGACTCGCATTTTGAAAAGCCCTCTTCTATCTAACAATATTATACAATGCGGTTTTCCAGGCCAAAGAGTCCCAAACTGATGGCAAGATGGAGCAGGGACCCCCTAATTATATATATTGTATGAAATAGTGTTATATCAAACTGGTCCTATAGTCACTCTATTACATATGGTGTAATGTAACGTAAGTATTTTTGCCTTGGGATTATTAAAGTGTTATTCCTGGTTGATGGGTCAGGTGTTGTGAATGAAACGGTGCCCAGCTTAAAAGATCTCCTGTGTGTCACTGAATGTGTGCATTGATGACTGAAAGACATCTTCTGCCTCCATTTATCTGTTTACTTCAGTGTTTGAATTCATGTTAATGTGAATTTAAAGACATTTAAAGACAATAGTGAAAAAAATTGCAGGGGGGAATATATATATAAAAAAAGTTTAAGATTCAGTTTTTTTTATGACCGATCCACATTTAGAATTATTTTCAACTTTATTTATGTTTAGTTATGTTATTTAAAACAGTTGAACTGTAGTGTAACTATGCTGGAATAGAAAGTTACAGCAAAACTTATCTTCCGCGTCCAATGCAAACTGTTTTTGACTTTGGTCTGACAAATCATCTCCAAAACCTCCCAATCTGTCATTTTCCTCTTCTGTACCATTGTGATATTTGATGATCATGAGAGAGAAAACATAACACTGCAAAGATCACTGAAATGAAGGATGTGGCTGCACATAAGGGCTGCATACACTACAATATTTGTTAATGGTTGTTACTCGGCCCATTGGGCTTAGCAGGTTTCAAACTGCATTTATTTAACAAAAGATCTCTGTCAGGAAAATAATTTTTAATCGGCAACTTAATTACTCAGCAAAATCTTGTTTTTTTTTTGTGTCTAACAGAGAAATAGCCACAACAACACAATGAGATGGCTTTTTACCGGAGACTGCACCCCCAATTACACATTTCTACATCAGAAGAGACTGTTTAAAAAGGGGGAAGGACTCTTTACTCTGTTTAAGCATTTACTAAAGCTTGGGTGACTTTGAATCTTTCAAATATCTGGCTGTCCTAATACAGGGCCCTGTTCAAGCCATGTTTCTAAATGGCAGTAACCAAGTCGATGGGACAGGTGTTGTGAAACGGTGCCCAGCTTGAAAGAGCTCCTGTGTGTCGCTGAATGTGTGCATCAATGACTGAAAGACATCGTCTACCTCCATTTATCTGTTTTCTTTCAGTGTGTTGAATTCATGTTAATGTGAATTTAAAGACATTTAAAGACAATTAGCAGAAAAAAATAGCATGGGGAATATATAAAAACAAAGTATTCAACCAAAACCTTTGCGACCCCCATGCAGTACCTCTGCGGACCATCTAGGGGTCGCAGACCCCCTGTTGAAGACCTCCATAATAGACTCTAAGATGGGCTTAGACAACTGTGTAAATAGTGGAGAGCAATACTTCCATGACCTTTTCAATAATTTTGCCTTCCAGCATGACTAAATCCATCAATCTCATTGGCGTTTGAAGAAGGTTGAAGTGGAGTAATCTAAACAAATACGTTAACACTGATTTAAAGCAGTTTAGTTTCAGCACTTTTATATTCTTAATGGAGTTTGCTCCAAGTAAATGAAGCACTAAAAGTTTAACTAAAACTGGTTTCTCTGTTTTGGTTCGTGGTATGCAGAGCAGACTTGAGTCAGAAGACCTGAGAGTTCTGTGCGATTTATATAGACAGCAAGTCTGTGATGTATTAAGCAGGAGAGTTGTTGGCATCTTGAACCATTTAGCCCCAGGCCCAGAATAGTTTAACATTCTTAAGACCATTACAGTACTTTAAAATTAAGGTAAGGACATGTAGTACCAGTTCCCTGCTTTGGCTGAGTTTGACTGTATGTAAATAGTTAAACCTAAAAGGTTAACTATAATACAATAATCTTTCTGTAAGTTGTTGGATTTTTTTTTAAAAAAGAGAAACAAAATGGTAGCTGGTAGAGGAAATGCCCCTTAATTATCCCCACATCTGTTTATGTCTGCTTTGGCCTGGTGCTGGAATTCTACTGAGGCTAAAAAAAGGACTATCAATATACTTTCAGGATGGATGCCTGTTGTAAATGCCCTTATTTTATCAATATTAAATGTTTTTGGCCTTTTTTTGTATAGTTATACATCACAAACATGCACCTTTAATGTAACTTTTCTGGTATTTAGTGCATTAGGGATAGCCGGTTACACATTAGAGCAGCAATCAGGGATACGTCTGATAAGGGCAGCGTGTTCGCTTACCCGACTGTGGCTGGTGATCTAGGTCAGTTAGAGGAGGTGTATGGTTTGGAACGTTCCATTTTGGGGAAACCTTTACATGCACAATGAAATAAAGCAGTTGCAGTTCCAAAAACCAGCTACCTCAGAGCAGCAGAAAAGAGGCGCTCATAAACAGATTTCTGAAACTGCTTTTCTTTTGGTGAAAACTCTGACTCAAATCTTTTCTGAACAAGCCGAGAAAGAATGATGGTTTCTCTTATTTACCGTTATAAATGCTGGGTGCTCTTCCACCCGTTCACAACCTCACCTCTGGATCCAATTTGAAGGTATAAGGTCTGTGTTGCCAATGAGTTTCACTCCATCCAGTGATCAAAAGCTTCCAGCTGGGTGACCACAGGCAAAAGCGAAAGAGAGGGCTGTTAAAGTGGTTTTGTTTAAAAACAGGCAGACTCCTTCTTCCAGGGGCTGTGTGCAAGTGGAGAAATAAAAGGTCCAATCTGGGGATCCTGAGTGGAGTCCTTTTATCGAATATGTTTGAAGATGGAAGCAGTATAATGTCCCCATCCATGGCTGAGCCCAACAACTTATGTTTTAAGGTACACATTTGCTGAGGTTGAATAAATAAACAGAGGAAAGACATCACACATGATTTACAGTATATATGGTTAACATATTTCTTTATTTAGAAAATGTTTATGCGTTAATATAAAAAAAGAATAGGAACAAACCACTGCCAATAAGAGAAATTATGTTGAACAGAGCAGGTACAAATCAGTCTAGAGGTACTAACGGAGCTGGTTACATATTAGATGCTATGCTGATTTTGTCTGAGAACAGAGATCTGTTGGGAAAAACAGAAGACTTTGGTTTGATGCAAAAATAAAAATGTCGGAGAAGGGTTACAACTCACTGCCGATTCATTAGTAGCAAAGCATTAATCACAATCACACTGATAATATTTTTTTAACATATTAGGAAAAAAAAGCAACTTTAGGATGGCTTCTTTTTCCAAGGCGATAGCTGGCAATATTGAAAGGCAGGCATGTCCAAAGTCGGTCCTCAATGGTGCTGTCATACAGGTTTTCAATATTTCTCCGCTTCAACACAGTTCACTCTGAATATTGCAGTTCAGCAAATCCCGTTACCTGGCCATCAATATAAATCAGCTAAAGCAGGGACTCATCTAAAACCTGCAGAATATTGGCCCTCGGGACCAACTCAAACATGCCGTTAATAAGGTATGCAAAAGCAGCATGCAAAGAAAAGATAAGAAATTAAGGAATTACTGCTTAGCAACAACGTTCATAAGCACAGCCACATAAATGATGAGGAGGATAAGGCTTCCAATGCCAAGTCCCAGGGCCACATGGTTCAGCGTCCTGGCGGTTCTGCTACTCCTCTCTGCGGACATCCGATCACCACTGTGGTTAGCTTCACGGGTCTAAAGTTAAAAACATGATATATGAAGGTAATTAATAAAGACATACAAACCAAACAGGTAAAGACAGACTTATTATGATAATCTAAGTATAGGAATGACTAAAAATTATTTCTGTTAGTGAATGAATAAAAACTCAAAGAAAATGATCAAATGAAGGTCAGACGTTGCTTATCTTTTCTTTTAGTCATTCATTCTCTGATGAATAAATAGGAACCCATAAACAACACAGTATAATTTCAATCAAATCAAATTTCTGTGAAATCAAACTGTCATCATAGGAAGCAATCACTTTCACCTGCTGTTGTGCAAATGGAATAGACAACAGATTAAAATCATTGGCAATTAGCAAGACACTCTAAATCAAGGAGTGATTCTGCAGACGGGGACCACTTCTCAGTACTTATACTTTCTGGCTGATGTTTTGGACCTGATTCCTATTGAGCACATCTTGGACATCATGTCTCGATCTATCCTCTCTCTGGAGACCACCCACCACCTTATCAGGACCGTGCTAAGGCGTTGTAGGGAGGTTATTCAGGCATGTGGACGCCGCAGACAATAATGAGCCTAATTTTGAACTGTTTTAGGGAAATTTCTTTGGAAAGGAAAGTTGGATAAGCCTGTAGTGGGCCCACCCTGGACTGGAAAGTGTTTATTTTATTAGGCTTTTGTTTTTTTTATTCTGGAGTGACCAATATTTTATCGTTCTTATCTTATTGAGGCAGCTGTGATCACTGTAGCTGCTGTGACATTAATATTTGGTCTGTTGTCAAAGGCGCTGATTGAACAAACTACAGTGAACAGGAAGCAGTGCAATGTAATATTTGTTGGAAGCCAAAATCAACAATGGAGAAAAAACATTTATGCTTGGGGATTAAGCTGCATTAGCAACAACCTAATACAGGGGTTATACAGGAATGAGTACCTTTAATTCAATGCTTTTTAATGCTCTTTTAATGCTCTTAGAAATGATTTTAATGCCATAAACAACTATCCATGGCTCTCATATTATATATACCGGTATACATATAAATAACATGGCAAAATCCTTCGTCATCTTTACCGTTGACAGACTGCAGCTATGTCCCGAATTCCTTGTTTTCCAGCCACTTTTAATGAAAATTGCATTTTCCCATTCACTAGCTTTTTCGCCGCCTCAATTTGTTTTCCGAACATACTGTACAAGCTTTACGATCAACCAGGAGCAGTTACGCAGAAACACGCAGAACTGTCTACACCACTTATATCTGATAGATCTCATGAAACTGTTTTTATAAACGTTTTTATTTTTAGATAAATCATTTTAAATGGCACTATAATCACATTTAATTAATTTAATGCCTGTTAAGGTCTTAATTAAAATAAAAATCATAATTTGGAGGTTTAGAGGATTTTTCAGAGGGACGCTTAGTTACTCCCACCAGGGAGATGATCGCCGTTGCAGCTTTGGGAAATAAACTTTTCTTGAGTCCGTTTGTTTATGATCAGAGGTGGGAAGAGTATTCATAAACCACACTAAATGAGCGGCACTATTTCATCATATTTTTATTCAAGTAAAAAGTAGCATTTAGAGCAAATACTCATGTAACAGTAAAAAAAGTATTTCCTAAAAAAGGCTATTTAAGTACTGAATAGTTGTTCTACTTGCTAACCATTATCATAACAATTGATTTAATATTTTACAAAATGATGCAAATTTCAATAAAATAAAATCTTAAGTGATATAAAAATTGTGATGTCTCAAATAATAACATAAAAATAAAATTAACAGTGATTACACAAAAAATGGGGTGGAATGAACACTCTTCAAGGCACATTTTTTTTATTTATTTATAAGGTTTGCAAAATTGATAGAGTATGTAAGAAAAGATAGAATTACAGTATAGTTTATAGAGGCAGACTCAGCAGGTGGAAAATAACATTCAACCAAAATTCCTCCAGTAGAAAAAGTGTTTCCCTTTGTGGTGCATATTTCCCTTAATGAAAACAAGCCTGTTTTCATTAATTGAAGTTACTCACAATGGATGGAGCAGCCAGAAATTAGTGAAAATATCATATTTTTACTCATATAAACATAATAGGTCGATATTGTAAAATACCTCCTATAAGTGCATTTTTTAATAAGTTTGTTAAAGTAAATGTAACTAGTTATTACCCACCTTTGTTTCTAGTGCAGTAACCCTGAGTTTCTTTTCTGAAAGAATTGGGACAAATCATGCATTGCTCAGGTGATGATGCAGTGTATGTATTTAGACTTATTGTCAACTTTTGAGTGAGTACGGTAGAATGAATTATTACACAATCTGTTTTAAACTGAATTCTTTATTTTGGTAGTTTGATAAGATTTTATTCTTTAAGCACTGAAGGGGTAGTCAAAGAGCCATTGTTAAGCCCAAAATAAAACAAACAGTTTGTTAAGAAAATGTGCCCTCCTGAAAACATGGATTGCCCCTCCAATGATTAGTTTATGCATCCAGGTCTGCCTTAAGCCCGGCGTACGCTGTGTGATTTTCAGGGCGATTTTCCAGTCGTGCGAGAATTTTCCGATCGGTCCGACTTTCAGCCTGATCGTGCGTCATGAGTCGTATAGTGTGTAGGGGGCTACTAGCGGCGATCACAGCCTCTCATGACCACCTCCCAATCAGGAATCGTAAAGTCAAATATTAAATATCAAACATGTTTGATTTTCTCCCGACCGTCCTGGGCAAATTGCTCAGGGCGCATGCGCAAAGAAGGATTCTTATTTTATTCCTCCTCTCAGATGTAAACACAGCAGCATGGCAGGGATGCAATGAGTGAAATGCAGCTCCGTCTGCAAAATGGACGGACCGCAGCAGCCACGCCTGCTCAGCCACGTCTGCTCAGCCACGTTCTCTTTTCCAAATACGTCGTCATCCCTTTCTTTCTAGGACCCTCTACACAAAATTGCACAAATTGCCAAGGCAGTGCGGTTCACTATAGTGAGCTTAATATCCCCCTTCTATTTGTTTGGCTTTCGGATACACAAGTCAGAGCAGCTCCATCTCACTGTGGAGCCGAGTCGCATGAGAGTGTCAGGCAATTGTGAGCTCACACTTTAGTCGTACAGTGCGAGCAGCAGATGCGTGCAACGATCGAAAAAAAAAAATTGCAGTGTATGCAGGGCTTTACGGTACGACAAATCTTTGACACTGTGGAGAAAAAAATAGCGATGCAATCCTACACGATGCAAATGCAATTTATCAGGAACGCCATACAGAGGTGAAAGATTCCTGAAGGATCCTTAAGTGAGGGGGTTCCCAAAAAAAAAGGAAACATATCTTCCGCTATATATCTCAAATATAATAAGAAAATCCAGCAGTAAAATAAATTATCTTCGTGCAGTAAACAGTGAAACAAAGCAGGATCATGTTGAACCCCCTTGTGAAATTACAATTAATGTTTGGTCCTCAGGTCCTGCATGGCGCATCAGTCCCGGGGCTTAAGTGCCATGCAGGCATCATTTGACACAGGGATAAATAAAACACAAAAGCATGAAAATGTGTATATAAGAAGCATTGTGGAAAAACTGTCCGCTGCTGAAAAATGCAGCGTCCCAAAGTCTGGTTTTCAAAAAGGAACAGAGAGAAAAAAAGAAAAAAAAAAAAGAGAGTTTTTTTTAGGAAAGGTTTGTTACCTGAATAGATCAAATTAATGAAAACTGATTAACCTGTTGAGTAAAGCAGGGTATCTGCTGGCTATTACTACTTAGTTGATGCTCCTCAAGGTGAGAGGGAAATCACATCATTAATAATACCAACCAGATGTTTACTGTCTTAAACAGAAAATGATTGCAAGTAGTAGAATTCTCTTAAGATAGAAAGAAGAACACTCGAAAAGATTCACTTTACTTCTTCCTCCAGAGGGGGAAAAACATTTATTGACAAGTTGAATTCCAAGTTGGCTCTGATACTTAAACAGGAAAAACGTGTTTTTGCCAAGATTACTTAGCTTATAAATGGAGTATGTGCAGATTTGCTTAAGTTTAGCAATGTTATTGCAAAGATTCCCTTATTTGGAAAAGAGAAAGAGGCCTTTTTTCCCTGAGCCACAAATAAGACTCAAATATAATTACTTCTGCAGTTTCATTTTTATTTTTCAAAAAGAATTAAACCAGGATTAACCCAACATTTAATGAGTCTATTGTGTCCGTAAATAACACAGAGACCAAACAACTAAACCAGAAAGCTCACAGAGCAGAGAATTTACATACATGATAGACTGGGCAACATGAAAATGGCCTAGTTATCAGAGGGTTAACATCCGCTAAATGCTAGTAGATGTTTAGCAGGACATTTATGTTAAATAAGTCTCCTTGTCCCCCATCATGTCCTGTCCCAGTGAGGAATGTGAGCTACAGTGTGTTCAAGGACGGTCCGGTTTGCATCATTACAGAGTCTGTGGGAATTTCCCACTTTTTAACATTCCAAAAACTTTAAGTGAAAATTTTGTAATATATATATATAAAAATTGCAAAACATTTTTTCTATAATGATCACCATATAATAAAATGGCCTCCCATTGTTTGGCAATATCAAAGCCTTTCTTGGGGCCCAAAATTCCTGGCGGCACAGCGATTTAATCACTTTAGGTGCTGTTTACATTATTCGAAGGAGACGAGATGAAGTTTGGATGTGTTCCAAGCTTGCAGATGTGGTGGGACACATTTGTTCCATATGTGAACGAGAGTATTCTGTGTACGAGGAAAATGAAAAGCAAAAACATTTAAATGTTTAAATTCTATTTAATTCTTAACAAAAAGCTTTTAGAAGCTTCCTCCGCTACATTTCACAAATGCATCTCGACTGAGGTAATGGAATCCACACCAAAAACAGGAAATGAGTCTGTGCACGAATTTCGTGCGTTGTGATATGCATCCCCAGCCTTGCGTGCAATTCCCTGTTACAGTTTAACGTTCAGCTCCCATCAATGACAAAAGGATGATTTTCTGGAAAAGAAAGCAGCCTTTTCACAGCACAACCACAGAGGCGGGGAAAGGGAGTGGACAAGTTTAGATCCTAACAAAACACTGCTTGTTTGGACTTTTGTTGAAGTTGCTCTTGTCTTCGGACCAGACTTGTTCCAGGAAAGACTTTCATTACTTCCAAGCCTCAATAACAACTACTGCTGCTATTTCAACCTTTTCTGTTATAAAGTAAAACTATTGTCAAAGCAGGAAGGCAAGAAAAAAAAAGCAAGTTTACCTAGAAAACTACTCAGACTTTATTCTGAATGCATGCAGGTTTTATCAATCTTCCTTGCATTCTCAATAGTTTTCATAATCACTGCAATGATTGTTTGTTTCCTCTCAAAGGGAAGAGTTTTGTAACACCTATGTGGGGTAATGGGTGCTGAGCTTGTTTTGCTTCACACAAAGTTTTGCATGGATTGCAACAGTTCAGCTTTGGTTTTATCTTATAAGAGGGCACACATCTGCTCTGGCTCTTAGATGGACCATGTGCAGTCAGGACTCCTTTTCTCCTATTTGTGATGTCTTTATCTTTGCTAAATGTCCAAGGCCAAATGTACAGACTTAATTACAATGACATGTCCATCTAACGGTTTCCTCTAGGTGTCACGGTGTCTCTGTATGTGTATTCTGGAGGCTACAGCTACCTGGAGCGTCGTACTGAACCGATTACATAAGCACACCTATGCCTTGTAACCAGAATCACCTGCTGAGACAAAAACACACTGACAGAATAATTGGTACTCCTTGTTTATTGAAAGCAAAACCCACAATGGTCATATGATTAATAAACTAACAAATAAAAATTATATGAAAATGAATGAATCAAAGTCAGTCATACTGCAACAGAATTAAAATAAAAGAATATACTCGAAACTGATCTGGATAGAAATTATGGTACTCTTAACGTAATATTTTGTTGCACAGCCTTATAGGGCAATCAATGCAACCAAGCAAATCCTGTAACTGTCAATGAGACTTCTGCTCCTCTCAGCAGGTATTTTGGTCCACTCCTCATTAGCTCCCATTGTCTAAGGTTTCACAGGTTGACTTTTCAAGACGGCTTATTTCAGCTCGTTCCAAATATGCTCAATAGGATTTAGGTCAAGGCTCATAGAAGGCCACCTCATAATAAGCCAATGTTTTAATCTTAGCCATTCTTGGGTGTTTTTAGCGGTCTGTTTTGGGTCTTCTTCTTGTTGAAGACCCACGACTGGTGGCTGAGCCCAAGCTTTATAACACTGGGCAGTGCATTTCGCTCTAGAATCCATCGATAGTCTTGAGGTTTTATTGTTCCCTGCAGAGATTCAAGACACCATGTGCGAGATGAAGCAAAGTATCCCAAAACACAACAGAGCCTCCTCCATGTTTCACAGTAGGCCCTGTGTTCTTTTCTTGATTTGATTCATTTTTCCATTTGTGAGAAGCTTAGTTAAAAGTTTTATTGCCATAAGAAATTCTCCAAGAACATTTGTGACTTGTCAAGATGTTTGGCAAATTCCAGTCTGGATTTTTTATGATAATAATAATTATAGATCTATTGATCTCACATTGAGGAAATTTACCCCTGCATTTAATCCATCCCAGCAGGGAGCAGTGGGCTGCCATCATGGGGCGCCCGGGGAGCAGTGTTTGGTTAAGAACTTTGCTCAGAGACCCAGAGTGGGAGTCTGTGGGAGCGGGGCTCGAACTCATCCCTCAGGATTCCAAGGTCTACGTCCTAACCACTAGGCCGCCGCTCCCCGAACTGATGTTTAGATTTCATTAAAAGTGTAATCATTGGTGTCCTCCTTAGTTGTCTACCATTAAGTCCACTCTGGCTCAAATAACAATGGATAATGCAATCAGACAATGGTGTTCCCTGAGCTTGAAGGCCTTGTCCAGGCCCGGATTAGGTTTTTTTCTAAAATCATTATGTCAAAGCATGGTTAAAAAAAAAAAAAAAGCTGTTAACTATCATGTAACTATCATCATGTTTCCCTTTTGTCAAATTCAAGCTATGTGTTAAGTTGCTTGTTTTTCTTTCGACAACAATTTCTTCCAGGCGTGTTTAAGGACTTGGAAACAGGAGTATCAAATGGTATGTCTAGCTTTTTTAACATCAGTATTTATCCCACTGATTTCAATTTTTCTATCTTTTCTGTACTTCCTTCTATTGCTCCACTAGAGCCCCTTCCCCTCCCTCAGAGCCATTTCTTCATCATGATTTGTTCCCTAGAGTCAAAGCCAGGATTTCCTCTCATCTCCATCATATGCTTGCCTATCTGCCCTCCAACGCTGCAAGCTGCCATGTTCTGAATCTTGCATCATGGCACAAGCCTTAAGGCTGATTTATATTTACAAAACAGGTCGTCTGCTATGTGTGGCAGTGAATGCAAATGTGCCTCCGCCTCTGCTGCAGACACTCTGGAGCACCTCTCCAAAATTGTAGGTGACCGCAGACAGTGCCGCAGACAGGAGGCCTCTGCTTGGTCAAATCTATATCTGTTCTACACTATGTATATTTCTTGTTTGGTACCTTACTAACTTGTTTTGTTTGTATGACCGTCATTGCGGAAAATGGCTCCTGAAGCTAGAAGAGCGAGGTGCGCAAGAACGCTGAGACCCTTTTACCTCCTGGATTCCCGCTCTTTTTCACTCTCATGTCCCTCCCTTGTCGCACAAACTTGCCCCCACTTCCTCACCGCATCGACTGTGTCTAGAGCCACAGATCGTCCCCGATTGTCCCTCTTGCGTTGTGGTGTGGAACAAGATTGCGCAGACCACGCTTCAATATTAGGCATATATCAAAAATATCTGCGACAAGTAGGCCTGTCACGATAACAAATTTTGCAGAAAGATTGTCTCAAAAATTATTGCGATAAACGATAATATTGTTTGAAAACCTTTTTACACTGATTTAATGGAAATTACGTAATAATGCATGCATTTTCCTGCAAAAAATAAAACGAGAAATAAAAATTAAATGGACTCTCAGTCTCTGTTAACTTAAAATACACTTAAATAAAAACTAAACACAAGATAAAACCACAGTGAAAGTAAAAACGTATATACAAAATATCACGTTGGTGATATGTATGTTTTCTGGGGAGTTCATACTATCTATCAAATGTCTGCAACATTTTTTGAAATGCCGGGTTTTCAACAATATTAAATGGAAGCATCTCTTTAGCAATTAAATGAACTACGCTGTCTGTGAGCGCACGCCGTCCTTTTTGTATGCTGCCTGTCGATTAATTGCTTCAGTGATGGTGGACTGTCGCAAACTTGAAGACACAGACGGGCCACCGCTTGTACTTTGTTTCCACCTGGAGAAACTTTGCTGGGTGGTTGTGCTTAAGGTGCATGTGTAGGTTGGTTATATTGCTGCTCTTAGTTGCTACTGTTTTATGACAAATGCGACATACTGGCTCACATAGGTTCAGCGGTTCACCTTGGTCATTTGGTTTGAATCTGAAATACTCGCACACTGCGGCTGTTGCGCTCGGCTTTCAAATCAGTTCCATTTCGAGCCCCACCCCAAACATAAGATGTGGGTTTTTTATTTTTTTACCTCGCTAACTCCTCACGGGCCTCTAAAGCTGCAGAAGTATAAAATGATGCGCCCTGACTACCTGATGCGATAGTCCACTCCTCCTCCATTCTCAAAAATGAGGAAGGGGAGGGGTCAGTGGATAGCACCGGAGTTAAGCCTTTTCATCCAGTGTCATCAATAGAAGGAGAAAAACACAAGCTGAGACGATATAGCCGATAAATGAAATGACGTGGATCATTTTTATTTATCGTGCGATTAATTGATTTATTGATAATTGCGACAGGCCTAGCGACAAGCTCACTGCAACACACTGCTGCTTCCCGTGACACCTCCTCTCTACACCACCAATTAGGATCACATCTGTTTATAACATCTAAAATCTATGATTATTTTCACTAAACCACTTTTTAACTTACATTCTCTGTCCTCGTCTTGTTAACCTAATGTAGGTACTTTATTTAAGAAACAGTTCCAACTGGTTAGTGTTTACTGAAAATTGCTCTGCATATGGTAATTGTGGCTAGGGTTGGAGATAAGACGGGAAGGAAGACATTTCCAGACCACAGCACTTCTAGTTGGATGATACCACACCAGATTCAATCAGTGGAAGTAAACATCATTATGTCACAATCAATTTCCCCATTATCAGGAGAAAAAAACAGGATGCACTCAGAGTCATAAAAGACAATGACTAAATGAGTGGGTAGCCACAGTACTTTCTACTTTAACAGCAACGAATTCAAAGCCGTCTCTTATTCTCAAGAAAAAGTCTGAGGCTATGACTGCAGGTGTTGCACATCTGAGGTCCTTTCTTTGCACATAAACCATATGTGGTTCAGCACAGAGGTTAACAATTTAGATCTCACACAGTGGTGTTACTTGTGAGACATTTTTAAAGTTCATTAAACAGATCGTTATTTTAATAAGGGTTCAAAATTCAAGGCTAAAATCTACCAGTCAGAATTTTGTGTATGAGCCGCTTTCTGTAAAGCTTTGACCTGCAGATACAAATTCAAACAGATTCCAATTTCTTTTTCAGACCCTCTATAGTAATAAATTATAAAAGGATCAGAACAAATGTTTTATAATGTCTGTGCATGTTATTAAAATTGGCTGTTTTCATCAGACATTTGTAAGAACAAAAATCATGCTTTGTTATTTAGACAATTAGGAATAGAATCTTAGAATTTCTTTTGAATAGATGAGGACTTATATTGCATCTTGTATGGGTGGGAGCCACAGTTTCTTCAGCTACACATGTTAAGTACAGCATACTTTTTACCAAAAGCTTTTACTCTAGTTGAGGTGTGGGGGGGTGAGAGAAAATATAAAAAGGGGGATTTTCTTTTTGTTTCTTTTCTGTTTGCAGGGCATCTAATTGGTTCTCTCTGCTTATTCCTTTTGGAGCAAAGGATGTTTTAATCTTTGCTTGTCATTTGCTTCCAACTTGCATTTAGAGTTTCACGTGTTTCTTTTTGTATAATGCTTTTTCATGGTTTTTATGTCATTGTTTCTTAATGTGTTTCCCATCACCGTTTCTGTACACTCCGCTGTAAAGTGGTTGGAATAGACTATGATCTTTATTTATGCTGAAAACAAAACCAAACTTTTGCAGACTATTTAAATGGCTCACTGTCTTTATTTTTCATTACCAAAATGTCCATCACATATTCTTGTTTTCTCTAAACTGCAATTTGATTATATGTTAATATGTTAAGTATAGATTTTTGAAAGTATACCATAATCATTGCTGGATTTAAACAAAAACGAAGTTTGAAGATTTGATCATCTCACCATAAAACAAATTATAGGAGCCTTTTTACCAGCTTGGCTCGAAAAGATCACTTTAGAAAACCAGGGTAAAAGTCTTCTGAAAGAATATTCCATTAGGGGTACTAATGCTGCTCTTTGTTGCAGAAACTGCTCCGCCTTTATTCTATTCTGTGCACTTTATTTGATCCCTTAGTGAAGTTTTCCAAGTGGAAACAAGGCTATCAAGAATTAATGCGATGACAACTCAAATGTGTGAGCTATGTGCTTTGTTGGGATATATTGCCACAATGGAGCCAGATCAATTTGATGAACCACATCAAACCCTCCCCCTCCCTTTTCACAAATGGAACAAAATACTGGACCAATCAGCTGACAAGCTTCACGTAGAATTCCAAAGAACGCTAGCAGGAAGTAGCCTTTGTTTTCCTGCGTCAAAAGTCACGGATCACAGTGACCCATCGTGCATAGTGCCCGCTGAACAGGGTGATACGGGGATCTCCGAAGCTCAACGCTGTGTGGATTTTCCCCCCTTTGTGAGGACCTCGATACCAATCACGGCCACTCTGCAGGGGGACAACCTTGCTTTCGGTAGCCATAAGTAACCTTCCTCGATTTTTAAAAGCCGATCAAGTTCCTCTGCTGTAGTATCAGACTGATCTAAAAGTCTTCTAAAATCTAAAAAGAACGGACCCCGGTGAGACGGACCCAGGCAGAGCTGAGGCTGAATGTGTTCACATTGTTTTAATTGCACTGTTATTATCATACCTGCTGCTATACCAAACAGACATTATTGAATGTATTAACATCTGGCCCATCTTGGATAATCTCAGAAGCCAGTTAAACGGACTCTTAGGGTTTTATTCTTTTCAAAACTAGTCACTTAGTCTACCTCGAGTTTATTTTCTAATAGCATATAATGTTCTGCATAGATGTAAGATTTCTGTAATCCTGAATTATTAGAATAAAGACATCATTGTTTGTAATTCATATAGCAGTGGTTCATCACTCAGGCTAGGTAATCATTTATTCATTATCTGCCAGATATCATTTTGCACAACAGCCTTTATGAGAGTCTGGTTTTAAACATGCCTTAAATGCATTAAACATTTTCCAATACAAACATGTGAAATGCATTACATTTGTTATAACAAAATAAAAGTTAGTGCATAAAAAACAAAATGCTGATTCCACACGGTTCTAAAACTTTAATGTTAGTGATAAAAAAAATCTGTTGGGAGTGCAGTCCAGTTTTGTTCCCATAATCTAGGACATTTAAATTTGGTGTTTTAAAGATACGTTATCTATACGGGAAAAAAACCCAAAACAAAACAAGATAAACAGGAAAGATTTGAAAATAGGCTGAAACATTAGAGACACTTTGCATAAACTTTGACAAATTGTTTCCTGAAAAGAAAGAATTTAAATTTAAGGGCCGCCTTAGTGACCCGTTTAAACTTCTGACTCCATGAAACTTATTCTAGCTCCATCTCATCCACTGTCTTCAAACATCTTTAACCAGAATGTACAGCTTGTTCGAGTGAAAACAAAGAAAGCCCAGAGGAGATTGTGTCAGGGTTGTGACTGGAAACAGTGACACACCAGATCAAAATGAGGATTTCCAGAAAGCTTTTCTGGAGGTTATTTGAGGATGACATCACTTTAGCTGCACTTAAACAACACAAGAGTAACATGTCTCTTCAAAATTCATCATGGTCTCATTGTGATTCCTTTATTCAACGGTTGCCACTGCGAGTCAATACGAGTCGCTCACAGACATGACAAAGTTTTATATGTTTTGAGCTCACATTGGAGAAATTTACCTCTGCATTTAACCCATCCCATAGGGGAGCAGTGGGCTGCCATTGTGCGGCACCTGGTGAGCAGTGTGGGGTTAAGGGTCTTGCTCAGAGACCCAGAATGGCAGTCTGTGGGAGTGGGTTTCGAACTCACAACTTCAGTATTCAGTATTCTATGCCCTAACCACTAGGCCACCACTCCCCCCACACAAAAGCATCATGGGATTTGTTTTGTGGGCGAGAGAGAACAGAGATGGAGCAGACACTGTGCCGGGAGCCGGAATCACTTGACCAATGGGGAGGGAAAAGTAGTGGTCATCTGTCCAAACAGTGAGATTGAGGGGTTAGGGAGACATTTGGACAAAGCCAATGACCTAAATAAAGGTCCCTTAATATCAATAAAAATTCTTGAACAGAGATAGACTTAATCCAGTGCTAGCAATATTTCTGTATAGAAGCAAAACCTGTTTGCTGCTTTTAGAGTCAAGAGGGACTGGCAAAATTGTTGCAATGGAAATGTAATTTGTTTTATTCCACTTTTTAATAATGCTGAGCAATTAATTGCATTTACAATACAATATTAATTTAACAAAAAAACAATTTTGAAATCTCAGAGGCACTTATTTTTAATTACATATTTAATAGGAGTAGGACATTACATTTCTCCCTCCAGTCCTTTGGATGGTGGTTAAATGCTTGAAGTGGGCCACACAGAAAGGTAGAGAGTTGTAGATAGCTCGCAGATCCATGCATGCAAGTAAAAGTAAACATTTTCCATACAATAGCTACAGTAAAGTCCTGTAACAATGGAATTTGGGCAAGCAAGCCCCCAAAAACCGAAAGCCTTGGGTAAAATATCTACAAGCCTGGTGTTGATGCAAAGGAAAAACTAAATAAAATCGCAATTCAGATTTTTGGAAAAATTGTCAGTCCTATTTTCTGAATTGTGAGTACTTTTTTTATGAGAAAATTGGACTGGATATCAATGTTTATCTTTGTGCATCCAGTTTGCATAAGATAAAGATAACAGATCTCTTATCTGATATATTGCAAATGCAACTAATTGGTAGGGCATAGAAGTTGGAATCCTGAGGTTCTGAGGTCAAGCCCCACTTCCACAGACTGCTACTCTGGGTCCCTTAGCAAAGACCCTTAACCCAACACTGCTCCCAGGGCGCCGCACAATGGCAGCCCACTGCTCCCCAAGGGGATGGGTTAAATGCAGCGTTCATTTCTTTGATCTGACAGTGTAATGACTGAAAAAAAAAATCTGTGACCCCATTTCTGTTTTTAGACAGGCTGTGTTCCCCAAAACATGCTTGTGTACAGTAGGTACTGCTGATGATGATGATGATGATGTCACAATATGGCACCACTCTGCACTGAAACTAAAAATTTACTCATTTCTTAATCAACTATCTCCTAGAATTTCAAAATACTATTACCTATATTTGTTATTTTACGTTTCTTTGGCGACCCAAGATAGTTGTAAGCACGAAACAATCATTCTAAGTCTTGAAGTAAAGTGATTCATTCTAAGACAGACTGAGCTCCACCATTTAACACAAAACATCTTTAATTCTTTTTATTCTTTTTATTAAGATCTGAGGGCAGAAGAGGATAAATGGAATATCTTTAAAAAATCCTTTTGTGAAGATTTTAGACCAAAAAAAAAAAGTTCTTCAAAATGTAGAAAATGCACAATTGTTCACACGAACCTGTTAACTACTGAGCACAGATAGCCACAGTGCTCACTAGGTCTCCTCCTTCATACCATGGTCTTTCAGTTACTTTTCTGTTATCAATCAGGTAAAACTTCCTCCGTCATTAGACACTAACACTACAGGGTGCTCTTTACGGACATAGCATCAGGATATTATCATTGTCCGGGCAATCGCAATGTTTTACATCATCGTGGCACCATTCAGCCAATCAGTGTAACGTCACTGGCGTGCGCTGGGCCTGAGCGGATCTGAGCATCCGAGTAGATCTTGTATTCTACACCGGTCACTGAGTGTGCAAACACCCAAAGAAGTGTTAAACCGGAGTGTGGAACAAGGCTGCAAAAGGAAATTACCTTCTCATTGAGCCATGCTTGAAAAAAGAAAAAAAAAATGGAGCAGATGTGTTCAGACATGTCTGAAAACAGAGGAGGAAGCAGCAAACCACAGTGCCTGCACTAGTTCTGTAGTAGCATGGCAGAATACCACAATAAGTTACTGAGAAAAATGCAGAAAGGGCCACACTATTCAGGAAATGTGAAAAAAAAAAGTAAAAGCCATGATAGTGGTAAATGTCCTCACCTGCTAGGGGTTTTCAATTCTCCTAGCAAGACAGTCTTGGGCTAAACTGGTTTAAATCTTATTCAAGATTAACATTTTTATGTGTTTAGGACTGTTTACCTTTGAGTTAGTGTTTCATTAAGCATCACGGACACAGATTCCACATGAGGTCAATGCCTGCTACCAAGCTGAGTGAGTCCCAGTATTCCTCAGAGCTCCACAGATTTTCACCTCAACCAGCCATTCTAAAGCAGAGCTTGGACATTAGAGCAAAAAGAAAAGTCTGCCAGAAGAGGACAGACCTTTGTTGTATTTAGTATGAGCCTCTGTGTATTACCATAAATGCTTGCTGGCGCTAAATCTGGACAGCCAAAAATAGCTTAAGCATCTGCTGCTGCTGCTCAGGGACTGAGCAAGCTGTCCACAGGCAAAGAGGATAGCGTTCAGCACACCAAGATGGCGACCATGAACAGATTTGAAATCTTCAGATGTCATAACCTCTACTTTCCCAATATCTAATGAGCTGACACTGAGTTGAACTGTTGGGATATCACTACACCAAGTTGTGAAAGTGTTGTCAGTTAATGTAACAAAGGGAAACAGCCTGTGGGTGTTGTTTTTTTCCTCTTTCGACTTTTTTTTCTTCCACCTCTTCCAGTAAATTTGATTCACTTCTCTTAAAGTACTCACGTAGTTGTATTTTCAGCCAGAAACTTCCATAAATGAATCAATAGTTGGTTTTTCAAAAACTTTCTATAAAAGAAAGCGTCACGTCTTTATTCTAAAACCCTTTTTATTCTAATATCTCTAAAAGAAAACCTTTCCATTAAGCTTTCACCTGTATAGTAAATGGAATAATTTTATCAGTTGTCTTTTAAAGGTCTATTAGAAACATGAATACCTTTATAGGACACCAAAGACTATCTTTTCACTTAATGACTTAATTTGGTATTCAAAGTGAACGTTTGCTGAGGTGAAGTTAAAGCCAGAGCCAAGATGGTAGGTTTAACAATGAAAATTAGTTCATTTTTACCATTATATGGTTGCCAAACAGGGCAGTAACTACAATTGAGGACAGAAAGGTTATATCCTCTGTATTTTATTAAATTATTTATTGCTTAAATTGTGATACAAACGAAAATAAATTACAGTAAAACTAAATGTAGCGTTAGCAGTCTATCATGAATGCAGACGAAAACATGGTTTACTATTGCATTCTTATGGCTTCATACAGGAAAAAGTCTCTTGGTCGAGGAACGTCTCACGCACCGTTTATTTTGCGCAAGCTCGGTATTACACATTACGTAACAACCTGTATGCTGTTTAACTTGGCTTTGCAACACAAAACAGACATACTCAACAAGGACGATGATCTTGGTCTCCCACTAAACTGTAATGTGGTTTATGTTTGAAAAGCAAAAACTGGTGCAACAATCTACAAAAAAAAGTAGCTGTTTAATCATCCTGAGTCAACATGTGTGTCACTATGGTAAGCAGATGTTCTGACTCTTGACCTCAGTATTTATTGGGCCCTGCGTACGGCCCTGTTTCCAAATAATTTTATTTTAACACTTTGTTAGAAGATGAACTCACTATTGGGTGACTGAGGTCTCTGTTCATGAAGAAGAGAAAAAAAAGAAAGAAGAAAGAAAAGAAAAAAGAAGTGAAAGTAAAACACCTTTTATGAAAAAAAAAAAAAAATCAACTTAATCCCTCCTTTGTTGCCAAAAAAAACACCTGGTTGCATGTTCAGGCTTGCACCAACAAGCTCCATGGGTTATTAAGGCCATTCATGTCTCCCTGGATGAGAGCAACTGAAAAGTGGTGCAGAAATCAAAGAGAAGAATGAAAATACAAGTACAAGAAACTCACAAAGATGGAGAAGACCAGGGCTGCGATTCCAAGAGGCAGGCAGCAGCAGAGCATGGTGAAGATGGAGTAGCCCAAATAGTCGTTGACCGGGCTGGTCAGAGGAGCCTGGGTTACGTACACGGTGGGCTGCATGGAGATGGGAGCTTGCTGTCCTGGGTGCTGCTGGCTGGGATAAGGCTGCTGGTTGTATACCACACCTTGCTGCTGGGGGTATCCATAACCCTGAAGGCAGCAAGAAGGAAATACAATTAAAATCTGACTCTGGATGTTAAAGACATAAAAATAGGAGGATATGTATTCAATGCTATATTTTACCAGTGGAGTTTTTGATATGGGTATGCCTTACCATCCAGGGCAGTTTAGCACAGTGTATGGGAAATAAGAAAATAAGAGAAAAGGTTTGTACTTTAAGTCAGACTTTAAGTTATATCTATAAAGTATCTCTTCATACAGCTTATTGTGAACCTTGAGTCTTGCTGTAAGAACCTCCTAACATAACACTGAGTGCTTAATAGGTCTAGGCAATTCATTGTATTTGCAATATGATAGTTTGACAAAATGTAACTTTTTAAAACGGAGAACACTTAGCAGGTTCAGAAAGTTACAGCGAGCACCCAGATCCATCCATGCAAGTAGACAATAAAGTCCTGCAACGATGGAGACTGGAGAGGAAAGCTATGAAGGTCATGAAAACAATAAAACCCTGGAGTGAAACATTTATGATTGTTGCTAGTGTAAAAGAAAATCTTAATAAAAATCACAAAAAAAAATCAGTCTCAGCCCTAATGCATACTTACCTTTACTAAGTTTGCAAATTAGAAACATAAATTCACTCTGGAAAACAGGAAGTATGATGACCAGCAAAGAAAAGCAGCTCTAAAAGAAAAAACCTGTAAGGAAAGCAATTAGTTAAGAGCACATTATTTTAGTTCCCATGTTCCAAAGATGGCTTCCTGTTTTTAGAAGATATAATTCAAGTATTTCTGTTAGTTTGTAAACCACTGCATGGCTTCCTACCTAAATATGTTAAAGATCGCCAGAGAATCAACATTAAGGCTGCTTAGGTTCATATCTACTCTGCCTTTCCAGAATCAGAACCAGGAGAACCATCCAATTAATATGCTCCATTAATCGTTATAGAAACTTCCAGAAATCCATTAAACTTTTAAATACAGCAAAATCCATTTGTCTATAACATGGTGATAGAAGCCTTTAAGTCTTTTGTGCAAGTCTTTAAGTCTTTAGTCACCAATGTGTGAGCCTGCAAGAATCTAGAAATAGAAAAAGCTCTCTTCCCCAGTAAGAGAAGGGAGTTGCCAGTGACCAACACTTCAGAGGTAACAGGCATACTTCATCAAAAAGTCCCAAAAGGTTCACAACCTCATAACCCCATAATGACTGTGCTACTGGTAGAATATTTGTCATTGCACTGAAGGTGGAAGGTTTGCAACTAAACTCACATCATATTTGTAGTCATCTTTTTTATCACCCACCAAAAACTGTCTTGTAAAAACTAACTAATAATTTACCTTTTTTTCTACTCCTCCATTAACAATGAAAGGTTTTACTGACAAAAATGAAGAAGTATGAAGGTATAAAGTATGAAGGTCTAGGATGGGTTATATTAAGATTTTCAGAAGGTACAAAATTCAACATTTTACAGTGTGAAAAATAATGACGAATTTAAAACCTTCTGTATGACTGAAAACCTCAGAACAAACCTGAGAGTATTTGTTTCAATCTTGAACTGATTTGGGTGGAAACTAAAGGGGAAATTTTGGGCCAAAATGCAGAGCGGAATTCAAATTAGCACAAACTCTTCATTCCAACTCTAAGGCGGTGGAGAGATATTTGGAGCGGGCTTTGAAAACAGTGAATTAAATCCTTTGTACCTCAGCCTTTTTTCATCTTAAGTCTTTCAGTTAATTCAAATATACTGAAAACAAAGCTAGCTGCCATGGGGCAATGCACTCCTACATTGCTAAGGGATGAGCCATAGTTGTTTCTCATTGTACACTCTACAATGAATGTAAACTTATTTATACCCAACAGTTTTGGTATAGATTATCTGAAAATTTGGCTCATTATCACAGACATCTCTGTTGAAGGAAATTAACTCAGAGTGCGCAGAGTGTCAGGGAAGAGGAAAACAGCCATTTATATTTATCTACTTGGTTAACTAATTTGCCTATGAGCAACAAAATCCTGTGTCTCTGATTCTGCAGTTTCTCCCTGTGCATACATGGGTTCTTCTCACTCTGAGCTCCCACAGTCGTTTTTCACTGTTTGGTTAATTTGTCTTTTCCTTCTCAATTGCTCTGAACCACAACTACGTGCATGATTGTTTTTTTGGTGTATCTTTGTGGTACAGTCTGGGCACCAACCCCCCGCATGCAATGATATAGTATTATGATGGATGTATCAACTAAGGAAAATCAAAATATTTGAGATTCCTCACATCAATTTTGATCCCCCTAAAAAGAAAAGCATTTTGTCCAGCTTTCATTTTGAATCTAAATTGGCTAAGCATGTTATTGTATTGTCATTACAAGATAATGATGAGAACATATCCTCAGAACCAAACCATAACTTCTTTGTTTCATTATCTAATGTTCTATTTTGTAATGCAAAATAGCATAACAGCCATTCACAATGGCCCTTCCAAGTCAAACGCCAGCTGGATGGCAGTAACCTGACTCCGCCAGATGGATTAGATGGATTTGCTCTGCATATCCATCTGGAAACCTTCAGTTGAAGTAATTTTGGGAAGGGGCGAAAATACTGGTTAGCTGATTGGCCTATGTTGGTAATAGACGGGCCAAATAAACCAATCAGATCAACGAAGAATATGACATACTAACAGTGTGACAACAAAAACACAACCACAAGCCAGGCACATGCCAATTGATAGATCAAGCTCTTGTCGAAACCAGGGGGGAGAAGAGCAAAAACATCTTTTCCTCTGAGAAAAGCCTCCAGAGCAGTGTTTTGCTGTTCTTTCAGTGAAGAAATACTCTGTAATTCCGATAAAACTTGCTCGACAGCCACCCTAATGCTAGTTTCATCGGCTGAAGCCGCCATGTTCTTTAGACTAAACTGTTGCGCTTCTCGTTGCGTCACACCTCAACCCGCCTCAAAGCCAACGCTGATTGGACGTTCGTTTGGTGAACTGCTCCAAATGTTGTTTAACGGAAAGTAGCCAGACTGATCTGCGAGTGAAACCTTGAAAGCTTGCGAGATCAGGATGGTCTCACGAGGCTAGGATGGCAGCCCACTTCCCTGCAACTGCCAGCAAAATCCCTTCCATTAACCCAATTTATTTTTTTACTCTGACTCTCCCCTTTAACTGAATTACAGGGTCTGAACAGGAGATGACGCTTCTCTTTAGATCCTAATGTCCACAAACCATGACAGAAAGACTATTTTAGTACAAAAATGTATGTTTACAAAGGAATTGTAGGGGACCAGCCAAGGGCCCATCAAGGAAAGTGGGGAAATTTTTAATGGCTACTACTGTACTGTCCAACAATATCTGACTGACTGTGTGGTAACATGCACCTAGAAATAGAAATGTTTTAAAACTGACATTTTTTCTGTTCCCATCTTCATTTCAGGAGGTCTGATCACCCACGCTAGACTTTAAAGCATCATGACTCTCTTTCACTCTAAACTTCAAAGTTAAGAATTATTAAACTGAGGACCTAAAAGTCATTTAGTAAAACTCTGCTAACTCAAATGTGTAGAGGTAGTGTAACATCTTGTTTTTCTGTACATTTAACTAAGGCTACGTTCACACTGCAGGCCTTTATGATTAATTTCGATTTTTTTGTAAAATCCGATTTTTTCCAAATATATGCGATTTGTATGTGATCTCCTGTGTGAACTACAGTCATACAACGCAAGTGTCCCGCATGCGCAGTAGAGGACGCAATGACATCACAGGCCAGCATGCTCTGTGTTTACGTAAGTAAATATGGATGGTAGTGCCGGAGCGCCTCTAGCGATCTTTCCCAACCATAAAAACACAATCATTTCAAGATGGTTAAACATAAATACTGCTCTCTGCATCACCGTCTACCATGGTTGTTGTTTTTCTTGCCGCTTCTTCATAGCCATTGGATTTGGGTCACTTCAGGCTGCAGTGTGAATGTAGCCTTTGTCCCAATTGATTAGTCTGATTATTGGTGTGGTAATTAATCATAAGTTAATAAGGAACAACTTTACTTGAACAAGGAGGCACTTGTGCAGATTTTGACAATAAGGGCCAGAACACACTAAATTTGATTTTGTATCCGATCCAACAGAAAATCGTTTTTGACGAGTTTGTGGCGTTTAGCGCTCATTAAAAGTCAATGAGGATGATAACACCCAACATGATTTTACGCAAAGGGGTCTTGCGTAGCTCCAACTGAGATAGACCCGGTTCTATTTTAGTCAGACTATGCAGCAATTCAGAGGCAATTTCATGGGTCTGATAAGAAGAGAGACACTGTTACAAAGTAAAACACATCCACTTTAGGGTGAAAAACAGGATAAAAGCTGTTAATGGCATGGGGAAAGAGTAAGTTTTGTAGCCATACATTGCGTATATAAACAGCAGGACAGATTTTCGCAAAAACAATGAATGAAACATAAAAAAACTATACTTTACTTATGATATGAATTCAGGAGGATAGAAAACGGATAACACAGAGTTCCTCTTTGAGCCTCGCAAAAGCAACGAAGGGCAGAAAGTCCAGTTTATCAATTTCTTCGAAAAAGGACTTCAGGGGGACAAAAAGATATAGTAAAATAGTGATCCTCTTTGAGCCTCACAAAAAACGAAATTATGAGGTCAGACAGAGCAGGTAAGCGTGGCACATCGCTCTCACCTCTTTATGAAAAAAAGAAAGTAAAACTTCAACAAACTTCACTGATCTCTCTCTGAGAATGACCTCTCACTGCCTCAATCAGCATATAAACATCTCATGGCGTTTGTTGCAGTTTTTCTTTAGACGTAGATCTCATTATGTTTTTTATATAAACATATAAACACTCTCCTTGTGTTCTGGTTTGAGATGCTGCCCAGACTCGTTAAATGGTGCTTTGCTTTATAGAATTCGCCAGTGTTTTTTCAAATGATTTTTTTATGACTTTTCCTAATCTTTCGAAGGCAAATGTGGGAAATTGTTTTAATTTGCATATAGCATGGAGACAGAAGTGGAAAAAAAATCTGCGCAGATCTGCTCACCGTGCCTAGTTGGAGTCTCTCTATACGCAGTCATTGTGACATGGAAAAATTTTTTTTATTTGTTCGGAGATTAGAAAGTCGTATGCAACCGGTGTGTTCTGGCCTTTAGACCTCAAAGCTTTACGAGTTGACACAGTGTGGCTAGCATGGCAAGATCCCGTATAAGGCAACTGTTAAATTTAAAGATGCTGTGAATTATTTCATTAAAGTGTTCTCCAGTCTTTAATTGCTGTCAATGTGAGACTCTTGAGATATTCATATGATTAAGTATAAACCATTGCTCTTTTTTGAGAGCAATGCATTGCTACACATTTCAATGTCAGTACAGATAACAAAAAATTGGAAATTCAGATAATAAAATGAATTTGAATGCCATTTTTTAATCAATCTGCAGTCAACAGTTCTCTTATCAATTAAGTCTTCACCCCATCTTGAACCAAAACCTGTCAATGTTTCGACATTATGCATGTTATATATAAAAACTCAACACTTCTACTATTATTGAAGGTCAACAGATATATACTATATTTATAGACTTATTCAGAAAATGGAGAAGTTGGAATTCCCCTATAGTCAAAGAAGCTCAATAGCAAAAGCTACCTTTAGTTAATAATATTAAAAAAATAAAAACCATACCTGAATGTAGGAAACTGCCTGCTCATAAGTTTAATTAAAAGAATACACCAGTACATTAAAATATTAATACTTCTGTTACCTAATTGAAAATATTAAGTGAAATAAATTTTATTGGATTTTCTAAGAATCCTTGTTTGAAATGCGAGTTCTCAAATAATTTTGAGTTCAACCTGTTTATCAGGATTTGTGTGGGCGAGGCTCATCCCATCCTCCATGTTGCTGTTGCCAGACTTGGATAGGTAATGAAAACCGTTAAACGGTATAAGAATCTTACAGGAAAATTGAAACTGAATTTTCTTTTTTTTTTTTTATTAGGACAAAAATCTTATTTTTGTATGAATAAATCTGACTACACTGGACAACTGAATGGGTTGTGGAACTAAAGACAACAACTGTTTTCCTCAGTTTTACTTCTCCATTTAGATTTCAGCTTAAACAAATTAGATCATATCGTCAGAAAATTACTAATTAGGGGGGCCACATGCCGAAGGCATGGCCCACCTATTACTATTGCACATATTTATTCCGCGTATTATTATTATAGCTTATAGTTCTCCTCGTCCCCTAAAACTTCGGCGCGTAACTAGTCCCGCACGGTTTGTCGGATCGGGCCCAGAGTTGGCACACGTGTCGGGACCAATGGTGCGATGCGTGCTTGTATAAAACTTTCTCATTAGTCCGAAGGTTCGCGAATTATTAGCGAAAACGTCGCAAAAAAATCCCATAGGAAATGAATGGGGAGAGGTAAAAAAAAGCATAAAAAACAGCGCTTCACTGTGTCGGCATACATTCACTTAGAAAAACAGTTTAAAGCTCAGTTTGTAGATAAATCCTTCCTCTGCATAAAACTGAAGACGGCATGTTGATAACTGCTACGGTTTTTGTATAATCAGACCTCAAGCGCCACAAAGTTTTAGCAAAATCCACCCTTCTAGAGTGGAGAGACTGAAAAGCTAGAGTGTGAGGCAGCCGTTTTTTTAAGACCCAAAAACATTTTAAACTCGCCCTCACGGCCACATATTTATAGCTAGGGTCACCATTTTTGGTCAGTTTGTAGACTGAAACCTCTGGACCCGCACAATGTCTTCGGAATTACGGTAGGATTAATACTTTTCCTTAAAAACCCTCCAGACCGACCTAAAGTTGATCAAAATCAGAGCCGTTTTTCATTGGTTTTGGAGCAGAAGAGGGGAGAAAAACGATTGACAGTATGTGTTTTAAACTCGTCATAAATATTGTTCTGAAAGACACACATACACCAAAGTTGGCATAGTTGGAGTTGAATGATTGCTGACGCTCACGGTGAAGAAATTTTCTGAATAACTCATACGGTTTTTGCTCAGCAGTCGTTTGTTCGGAGGACATTTTAAGCACCAGAAAGCTGGGTGACTGACCTGCTGCAGCTAGCTCAATTAGAAGCTCAGCTGTGATGAAACGTTTTTTCTTTTTCTTTCTCTTCCCATTCAGGTTGTAGATGACCTACAGCCATGAAAGTTACTCCAATTGAAGACAAGATATAGCTGTCGCTTAGATAAAAAGAATTTTTCAGATATCATTTATGGTTTTTACTCAGCAGTCGTTTGTTCGGAGGGGTGCTTTAGCAGCTTAAAGGTGAGTGAGAGTGAGGTCCTGCAGTTAAAACAAAGGGAGGAGCAGGTGGGATCAGCCATTTTGTTTGTGCTTCGTTTTGGGTTGTGAAAGACCTACAGACATGAAAGTTACCCCAGTCTGAGACAAAGGATAGATGTTGCTTTCACTGAAAGAATTTTTCAGATACCTTTTATGGTTTTTGCTCAGCAGTCGTTTGTTTGGAGGGTAAGCACCTGGAAGCTAGCTGACAGTTAGCTTCTGCAGCAGCCTGCTACAGTGCAGCTGCTGAACTCTTAGAGTGAGGCAGCCATTTTTTTTAAGATAAAACATTTTGTTCTTGCCTCACGGCCACATATTTGGAGCTACAGTCACCATTTTTGGTCAGTTTGTAGGCTGAAACCTCTGGACTCACACAATGTCTTCGGAATTACGGTAGGATTAATACTTTTCCTTAAAAACCCTCCAGACCGACCTAAAGTCGATCAAAATCAGAGCCGTTTTTCATTGGTTTTGGAGCAGCAGTGGGGAGAAAAACGAATGACATTATGTGTTTTCAACTCGTCATAAATATTTTTCTGAATGACACACATACACCAAAGTTGGCATAGTTGGAGTCGAAGGATTGCTGATGCTCACGGTGAAGAAATCTTTTGAATAACTCATACGGTTTTTGCTCAGCAGTCGTTTGTTCGGAGCTGTTCCTCCCATTCAAAAAAGCCTGAGAGCTAAGGAACGATAGTGCTGCGCTTTTCTCTCTGTCACTGACAGGCTCGTTAAGCATTGTCAAGGTAACCGTGCTTCAAACAGATTTTACCTCTGCTGTTTTAAACAGCACATATTAATCTAATGGAGGGTGAAAGCACTGATTTAACATTGGGAAATGGATACTATATGACTGCTGTCCATGACACTTCCCTTGCCACTCAACACTGATAGACTTTCAAAATAAGACTCCAGGGACCCTACAAAATAAAAGCCTCTATATTTTTTACATATATTTATTGCCCTATATGGCTCAACATTATGACCCAAACTCAACCCCATTTTAGAGAATAGACTCTAGGAGACTGTTTAAAACACACCCTATGGCAAATTTCAAAATAAAAGCCTCCCATTTCATCTTCATCTACTGCCCTAATAACATGGAAAAAAGAGTGATTTAACGATTGGAAAGTCATCAACTATCATTGCTGGGTCTGAACATTTTCTCTAAACACAACTCTGTTGGACTTTCAAAATAAGACTCCAGGGACCCTACAAAATAAAAGCCTCTAGATTATACTAATGCAATAATTGATGCAAATGGCTCAACATTATGACCCAAACTCTTTCAGGTTGTTTTTATTAGACTCTAGTGACCTTTTCAAAAACACACCCCAGAGCAAATTTCACAATAAAAGTCTCCCATTTACTCTGTAATACAGCAGCTATTCACCTAATAACATGGAAAACCAGTGATTTAACATTTGGAAATGGATTCTATATCACTGCTGGGCATGACCCATCTTTTGATGCACATCCATGATAGACTTTCAAAATAAGACTACAGGGACTCTACAGAATAAAAGCCTCTTCCTTATACACACTCATACATTCTGGCATATTGCTCATAGCCATTTTTAATTTCATCACTGCAATGGCTCTGAGCATGCGGGCGGAGCCCGCCATTGGTGATTTCATCACTGCAATGGCTCTTAGAAGGCGGGCGAAGCCCGCCAATGGTGATTTCATCACTGCAATGGCTCTTAGCAGGCGGGCGGAGCCCGCCATTGGTGATTTTTTTCATCGCTGCAAGGGCACCTAGCATGCGGGCAGCGCCCGCCAACTGCACTTTACCCACTGCGGTTCAATATGGACAACCCATATTACCCTTGTGCATCATATGCTGTGCACGTCTATTTCCCAGATTTCAGCACAAGTGGCACACAGCTCTCTTTGCCCATGAACTAGCCCTCTTTCCTTCCCTCAGCAGCCCTCAAAGGCGTAAGCAGTTGGTCTGGGGAGCCCCAATGTCACTTGCCAGGGCCGTATTGGCACAGTTACCCAGACGGGCAGTAGGTGGCCCCCCTCAAAATTTCTTTAGAAATTTTCTAGTGCTCTATTAGTGTTGTAGTACTATAAACTTTTTATTTTTATGAACTCAAACAGCTTCATTTGTTACTACAACTACCAGTTCATCCTAATCATACTCAGATTAATCATCATTATCCAGAGGAATTTTATATATTACTAACAGAAACATGGATGATATGAGACCACTCCCGCACCTATTTGAAACATCTTGCAACAATGGAGATCCCATGAAATCCAACAGCAATCTCCCTTACTGGATTGCAGCATCACAAGCAGCCATTGTCATAAAAACTAACAGAATCTTATCCTTAAAAAGGGCTTCCTTTGAACAGTAAGTTCCTCTTTCATTAAAACAAATAAATCAGACCCAAAGGTTTGACTAAAATGTACTTAAAAATAATGGTTGATACTACTTTTAAAAAAGTAATGTGTTTCATCTACTACGTCTTACGTAATTACTTTCGACATTACAGAGAGTAAAAGTTTAATATGTGCTGTTACATCAGCAAAGATTTGATAAAAAAACAGAAATTTATCAGATTCACTGTTGATGATCACCTATTTTTTTTGTTCATAGATTTCAATGATTATTCTTTTTTAATCATAATAAATAGAAAAAAAAAAGGATTAGAAAAAAAAGAAACAAGAGAGAATAAAGGTTATAAAATTGTTGCTAAAATTTAAATAACATTTCCTTTTTATTTTTAAACACTATTACTGACATACAAGTAAATTACAAAAAGTTAAACTATTTAAATGCTTTTTTCCCCTTACCTGCTGTAAAGGCTGAGCGGCTCCCGGGTAATCATGATAGGCAGGAGGGGGGTTCAGAGCAGCTGCGGATTTCTCATCTTCAAAGCCTGGAGGGGCCCCTGACTTGTTAGAATCCATGGATGTTGCAGAGTGTATCTGTCACTAATCTCACTCTAGGAATAAAATAATGCTCCTTTCTGAACCAAACTGTGTGATGAACAACTTGTTCTCAGGGGCGCCCAAAATGTCCGACCCACTCTATGCACCTGGTCTAACTTAAAAGTCCAGAAAAACCCCAAGTCGAGTAAAGTTAATTAAATCAAATAATTGATTTCCGGTAGTGACTTTCAAAATAAAATATCACCCTAGCGTCCTTAGATTTATCTCAGGGCCGCTTGAAAAAAATAACCGCTTATTATGATGTTAGTGGGGTAACCTTCTAAATCTGAAGTTAGATATATTTTAAAGAATATGAAACAAGCTGGTTAATCTCGGATTTTCCTGTTATTGCGACAGAAGCCCATTGTTTTTGTATGAAACTGGCTTTTATTTTGAATATAGCACCGTTTCCAGATTGGATACGATGTTGGATATTGTAGATTTCCCCATTTTTTTATTCTCTCTCTCCTTTACATAACATAAACATCTAAGAATTGATTTTGTTAAAATCAAAGACTTCTATTGGAAACACGCATCATTTATCTACAGTTGTTTAGGGTTGAAGCTTCAACCGTTATTATTTACTTTGAACATAGGAGATGCTTATTGGAGCCCCCACATTCTTTTTCTTTTATTCAATGTTTGATTATACTGTTATATTGTATTATATTTTCAAAAATAAATGAGATAGTTAAAGTTTTTGAATATTTACAAGCCTGTTGGCTACAGATGTTTGTACAAACAGCACATGGCAGCAGTGGGTGGGCGGGTTGAGTAGAAAGTGGGGGATTTCTGCAAATGCCCCATATTTCCTGGAAATGAAAATTAAGCAATCCAGTGGAAACAGGCGGCGTTTGCCCTGGGGTAATATTGTTCCCAGACTGAGATGACATTTAGAGATATCCGTGGAAAGAACTCCGGAGGTCTCAATCTGCTTTTGATAGTGTAAACCAAAACATAAATAAAAAGGAGTCTGTTGATTTACTAAGTAATGCCTCTACATCAGTTGTTTGAAAGGCACGTTCAAAGGGTCCACTAGAGAGAGCCATTATCACTTTGTAAAATTAAATCCACTGATCCCATTGGGGAACATTTTAGATGTGAACATTCTAGTGAACATTGAGATTTACAGACAAGTCAATTTTACCCATATATATATATATATAAAGAAAAATATATAACAGGTGTTTTCTGTTGTGATTAGATTGTAGCTACATATTGAGTCTACAGCCTGGTGGAGGATGAATGGATAAAGATATAAATGATAATCTTGTGAAATGCACTTGTTTCTTCTTAAATTTTCTATCCTGATCTAGATCTTTAACCAACGGAGTGAAATTCAGTCAAAGACACATGGAATAAACTGGGTATTATTATTATTTTTATTATGTTTTTTTTTTTATTATTTGATTTCTTTTCTCGTAAAAATTTCAATAATCAAAGCTGTTTTCAAAGACAGATGCATGAATACTCCTGGGGAAAAAATAACATCTTCATTGACTTTACATAGTTTCAACAACATAACAGTACATTAATATTGATATCTTTTGGTAAGAACTTACAAAGAATTAAGCTGCTCTTATTTTTACAAGTTATTGTTGTGTGGAACAACATAGTCAAATTTCGAAGCTTTCAAATGGTCGGTTAAAATAAAAAGGATATTATACATGCCACTTTAGCTGAAATAAAAACAGTGATGAAACTATTTTTTTCATAATTCTGATTAAAATAAAAAAAAATAAACAACTGATTGATTGATTGATTGATTGATTGAATTAGGGGCACTAGGATTAGAAACACATTCAGGAAACTGATTAAAGCATTAGGAGGAGTAAATAGTTAAGTCAGCTTATTTAAAGTGTCTAAATTTGATGACAAATGCCTATAAGTGCTGTTATCGTCTCAGAGTTGTATGCTGAATGTGAAAAATGTGATGCAAATATTTTGGAGAAATTATAAATAAAGTGCAATAACAAGAACTATAAACACTGAGGCCCATATTAAAGTCCCGAACCCCAGAGCCACAAGGTTCAATTTCCAGGCTTGGTTGCTGATCCGATGTGCTGTAAACCTCTCACCGAGAGCGTTGGCGTTACGAGTCTGTAGGTCAGAGAAAGAAAAGAAAACATCATAAGGCATGGCCATGTCTTTGAGCCTTTTGGTGCGGAGGACCTGAGCTTCGGAGTCTCAGGTAGCAGATGATCATGAAATTGTATGGCTCTGACTGTCTGCAAGAGGGAATAAAATTCCTTTTCAACAAATCTTCATTTGTTTGCACTTTCCATTTTATCGTGTGTCTATCAGGATAGAAGATTTGTATCTTAGCGATATCCATAGTTTAAAAATATTGTATAAAATCCATACTACCTATAAATTAGAGGTATGTATTTTCAAAGAATCCACACCCCTTGAATATTTTCACACCGACTAAAATTAAAACCCTGAACTAAAATGTATTTTATTGGGACTGTATATGCAAGACAAACACAAGGTGGTGCAAGACATTTTGAGTTGAAAGAAAAGATAAACACAGTTTTGTCAAAGATTCCAAAGTTATTAAATTCGTATTTTATTCTCACCCCCTTTACACGCATTACGCAAAATGATTTATATTCCTGGCAACTAGAATACCATTACCCTAAATTTGTTTGTAGTTTTCAGTCTTCATCATGTCCACCCCTTCAAAGTTCTCTGAGTGTGAGCTTTAGCTGCTTGCAACGTTTAGAAATATCAAACAGTGTGTGCCCGGCATAAAAGTATGGAGGACAATCTTTTATTTCTGGGTGGATCATCTAAATAAGTGGTTCTCCTAATTGTATATCATTCTGGTGATTACATAAGGCCATCCTACGTGCTCGCCCGTTAGCTATCTTTTACTGCACATGCGCACTTTGAGGCATATATCTGTGGTGAGCTACGGCTTTAGACAGTCATTGAAGCTGAACTTTTTTCCCTTTGCTACCTTGAATATAGCCCAGGGTCTTAAGGTACAACGTTTATGAGAAGAAAAGAAAGGCCTCAGAAGAGGCGGATATATCCCAGAATGCTTTGCACGGAGAGCTCTCCTCGTAAAGCATTATGTAATTTGCAGTTGACATCGTCTGTTGCAACCCGACAGCGGCAACTACAGTAATAACAAATGGCACAGGCAACGCTCAGTGGAGGAGGAGTTACTGGACCAACGGAGCAAAAAGCAGTGATCATCTGTCCGAATGGTAAGTCAGCTGAGTTTGCTACTAAATAGTCCCCGCTCGATATAGTGATTGAGGGATTTAGGGGTTAGAGCCGGCGTTCAGGCACAGTAAGCTTGTATGAGCTATGAAAACAGCAACTTTTAAACAGAGCGTGCACGAGGACAAATGGGCTCGTGCACGTTCTTGCATACATATTTTTTTTAAGTGGAGAGGGCTGGTCTTTTAAAAACTCGTGAAACTCACAAACACAATACCTTTCATGTCAATCTGTAAGACCTCCTCTTGGAAAAGTGATTGCGAACTTGTTTTTTTTTTTTGTATGAGCCCCTTTATCAGAGGAAAGCTGCTTATAGCTAACTGTAAGTAGATGGTCACAGGAAGCTGAAGAAGCCCTGTGAATTTGTTTGGAGATTATAGGCTGAGATGCACTGTCTCAGCCTCCGGGAAGGACTTCAATAGAATGACTGTGTACATGAATTATTAATAAACTTCTGAGTAGGTAACACCATCCCCAACAGCACACTTTGATGCTTTGTTTTGCTTTTTATGTGAGCTTGTTTTGAAATTTCTGCGATTACCTCAAAACTATGAAGGACCAACTCTGCCATATTTAAAAATAAATACATAAATAAATAAATGCTCAATAAATGTATAAGCATACAATTAATTGCCAACAAAAAAGTGAGACATAAATGTATATAACTCTTAATTAGCTTCTTTATTTATTTGCCTTTGTAATATTTACCTTATTTATTTTTCTGTCCTTTATAATCTTCAACTTTATTTTTTAATTACTTATATTTTTAAGTATTTATTTATGTGCATGTTATAATATTTTTGTCTGTTTTATTCTTCCTTTGTATTTTTTTACCTTAGTTATTTCTTCGCCGCTGTTTATTTCTCTCTGCCCTTTTGACTTTTCTGCCTGTCATATTAACATTTCTGTATGCATTTCTGTCTCATTATGCAAATGAGGAGGGGGTGTTTCCTAGAGAGTCAACTTCTGCTCATTGGTTGGCTTGGCGGTCCATCTTCTTAACTCACAGAGCTCAGAGTACTAAGTTAAATGTTCTCTTTTCTGTTGCTGTTGTTCAATTAAAGTATGTTTTAAGATCATTTGAGGCGAGAACCTTATACTTTTAAGCATCACCATATGGCCAATTCACAGATTTAATGCGTAATTTAAAAGAAAATGTGACGAACTTGAGAGGACCGCGGCAACCAGCAAAGCTCCGAAGCTGACGGCAGCCAGGTCTAACCACAGCCCATCTGCAGCGTCCCTCTCTCGGAATAGCCGTGTGTGAAGCGTGTTGGTTAACATTTTACTACATCGGTCGAATCTACAGGAGGAGAGTCTGATGTCGAGTCTGAAGTCATTAGAACTTGAGTAGGGACTTTGCCAAACTTTGCCAAATACAACAAAAAATCGCCATCATAGCCTGGCTATAGACCTGGCTGCCGTCAGCTTCGGGGCTCAGCTGGTTGCCACGGTCCTCTCAAGTTCGTCACATTTTCTTTTAAATTACGCAGCTCTGTGAGTTAAGAAGATGGGCCGCCAAGCCAACCAATGAGCAGAAGTTGACTCTCTAGGACACACCCCCTCCTCATTTGCATAATGAGGCAGAAATGCATAGAGAAATGTAAAAAGGGCAGAGAGAAATGTAAAAAGGGCAGAGAGAAATGTAAAAAGGGCAGACAGAAATGTAAAAAGGGCAGAGAGAAATGTAAAAAGGGCAGACAGAAATGTAAAAAGGGCAGAGAGAAATGTAAAAAGGGCAGACAGAAATGTAAAAAGGGCAGAGAGAAATGTAAAAAGGGCAGACAGAAATGTAAAAAGGGCAGAGAGAAATGTAAAAAGGGCAGACAGAAATGTAAAAAGGGCAGACAGAAATGTAAAAAGGGCAGAGAGAAATGTAAAAAGGGCAGACAGAAATGTAAAAAGGGCAGACAGAAATGTAAAAAGGGCAGAGAGAAATGTAAAAAGGGCAGACAGAAATGTAAAAAGGGCAGAGAGAAATGTAAAAAGGGCAGAGAGAAATGTAAAAAGGGCAGAGAGAAATGTAAAAAGGGCAGACAGAAATGTAAAAAGGGCAGACAGAAATAAACAAATGCGAAGAAATAACTAAGGTAAAAAAATACAAAGGAAGAATAAAACAGACAAAAATATTATAACATGCACATAAATAAATACTTAAAAATATAAGTAATTAAAAAATAAAGTTGAAGATTATAAAGGACAGAAAAATAAATAAGGTAAATATTACAAAGGCAAATAAATAAAGAAGCTAATTAAGAGTTATATACATTTATGTCTCACTTTTTTGTTGGCAATTAATTGTATGCTTATACATTTATTGAGCATTTATTTATTTCTGTATTTATTTTTAAATATGGCAGAGTTGGTCCTTCATACAAAACTGGAAGTGTGTTAACAATAGACCTCCTTGATATCCCTAGTGCGGTCTGTGTTCCACCAAAAGGCAACAGTGCAGCAATCAGAAACTTTCCTGCAGGCACACTGCAAAAAATTGAAATCTAAGTAAGTTTATTTTTCTTTAAAAAAAGAGCATGTCTGTCTTAAATTAAGCAGTTAAGTGATACAATTTCCCAATGGAATAAGGCAATTTACATCTAACATAAGAAAAAACAATTGCATTGTCTTATTTCAAGTAGATATTATCTAATTATCTTATTTTAAGAGTAAAAATACTCATTCCATTGGCAAATCTTATTATTTACTTGCTTGAATTATGCTAAATACACTAATTTTAAGATATTTTTACTCGTTTCCAGATCGTTCTTGCAGTGCAGGTGGCGAGTGCTGCTGCAGTTTGTGTAACTTATAACGAGACTGAGACCAGGAAACGGTGGTAAAAGTGCCATGGCAAACTGCTAACATTCACTAACACTTTGTCTGTATGAAACAACATATACTCAAGTTAATTCTTGTGCGAACCCTCACGAGGCAATAAAAGTTTATGAAAAGAGGCTGTTTTTTTCTCCTAAAAATATTACATTTAATGACAACATCAGAGGGATTGTATAACTAAAACATTAGCTATGACACAGTCATTGTAGATGAAGCAGACTTCTTGCAAGCCCAATTTACTGTTTTTCTTTCACATGCATTTGAGAACTCATTATTTAGAAACTTCAGGCCACAGTGTGGGATAACATTTTTACATATAACCTACCAGTTCTGTGTTGCATTATGTTATATTTCTCAAAGTTGAAATGTGTCCTTAAAACAAAAATCATATATCTTCATGCCTGTGATGAATGCATGCAAACTTCTGAATTTTTCTGAACTTTTCTAAATTGTTAACCCTTTTGTTTATATCTAACTTAAAATTAAGCCCTTTAAATGGCCTGAATAAAGAAAGCATGGCCTTTTGGAACGTCGATTCAATAATTCAAAAATGACTTTTTAAAATGTTTCCTATCCACCTTTAACTCCTCTCCTGGAGTAATGACACCTTCAAACTATAAGGCGGCAATGTTCTTAACAAAACAAGCAAACAATAAAACTAAAAATGAAAAACACTGAAATAAGGGTACCTCCACTGCACTGAAAGAAGTCATTGTATGACGTAAACAGACATTTAGCAACTCCCTGGGCTGTAAGACAAAGTCTCCAGTTCAAAGGAGGAATGTAGTCCAAATATAAGTTAAATATACTTACAGCAATGGAGCTGGCAAAGGCGGCTAATCCCAGTGGCAGGCAGCAGCAGAGCGTGGTGAAGATTGAAAAGCCTAAGTAGTCCTTTACAGGGCCTGCTTGATGAATGTACGCTGGAGGCTGCACAGTGAAGACGGTTGGCTCTCCTGATTGCTCATGGCCATTGAAGTACGGCTGCTGACTGGGTTGCTGAAAAGGCAGCCTGTAAAGCTCCTGGTCAAATCCATAGCCCTGCAGAAAACCAAAATGACACACCTTAAAGCAATAATCTTTGATTTATGGATTATGGAGGTACTGGAAGGTTGTGAGATTTATTCATTTGTGGATGTCTGTAAATTTGTTTTGGCCAAAAAGACTTTTTCTCAAGGTAATAAAACAGTCACTACGCTAATGCTAATGCTCCTCTGGGTGAGCTGTCCGGAGTATGCTGGTTATGCAAAAACTGGGATGTTTATAATTTTAAGGATTTGTAGTCATAGCAAAATGGGGTCATGCATGATCATGGTACCACATTAGGTGATGGTGGCGGATGATTGAAACCTCCGAATATTACAATATATCTCTGCTCAGTCAAAATACTGTCAATAATACACAAATGTTTGTTGTCAGTAATAAGCGCATGGCCATACTATAAACCCCCACCATGGGTCACTTGATCCACAGCGCTCACATTAGCAAGTCCCTTACCCACACAATGCCCCATATGCTGCTGTCATCTACTCTGCAATGAAAACCTAATAAGAAACCCTCTTCAAAGTGCCAGACTCTAAGGAATGTGAGCATTTACTCAGAAACTCGGTGGTCACTTCAAAACGGCTGTCATGTTGTGACACAAGGAGGGAAGCAAGATCACATGAGCTTCCCTGAGATTGTTTTCTGTCAGTTTGTGCAGAAATCCTCTGGTTATGCAAACGTATTGTTGCAGCAGATGTCAATCATGGAGGTGAAGACGTTGGATGTTGAGGTCCTGGGCTGGTGAGGTTTTTGAGGCTGGTTGGATGTACTCACAAATTCCTTTAAAAAACTTGAGACATCTTTGGTGTTGTCTTTTAGAGTGGCTGTTTATGGTGAGCAGTAAGAAGGCACACCTATGCAGTAACCTGCTATCTAATCAGCATTGTAATATCAGTGAGGTGGATGGTGGCAAAGAATGTTTTACAGTTATATTTTGTTGTGGTTCCAGCTGTCACTGTTTCTGCCCTCTCTGAGTCTCAACAAGTGCTTTTGAAAAAGACTACTGTAATGAAATGAATCCTTGAATAGAGTGGAGAACAACAACACCGTTAACACTGTTGTACTGCTCCTGAAGAAGAGCTGTGGCCTTCGTCTTTTTAGGGAAGTAAGTTTTTAGCTAAGAATTTAGGAAAAGAAATGGCCTTACCTATTTAATAATACAGGTGGTAAGATCATCCAATACCACTTCTTATATTTAAAAATCCCCCTGACCATATTGAAGCAGGTACTGTAACCCTTGGGTCTTTTTGGCCGAGCTAAAAACATTTCTAAGAACATTCTAATAACTAAGTCAATTTTTTGCATGCAAACACATTTTCCTATAAAGCCTGCCTTTATTCCTGTGCATTTCTTGCTTGATACGTAAGAGTTGGATCACAGTAGATGGTAATTAAACAGAAAGGCTCGAGTTTCACTCATTTTCCAAAGTCCACTCTCGGCTCTGGTTACATACTTACTGAGCTACTGAGATTACGTCATGCAGAACACAAACAAGAAATTTAATCCTTCATATTTATCTAAATGAACTGCCTTATATTCATCTAAATGAACTGCCTTATGCAGACAAAAAACACAACATATTTTATCCCAGAATTACCGATTTATACTGTGGTTAAATATTATTTAAGTGGAGGTCAATTATTATTTTTATCCATTAAACCTTGTTTATATAAGGAAGTTACAGAAAACCAAAGAAATTACTGCAGAGTTTAGAAAAAGGCTGAAAAAAAGGTACTCACTAAGACAACTTAATTTTTTTAAATTTCTTATTTTATTCAATTTAGCTCAGATGCAAGTGTTTACCTGTGGCTGTGCTGAGTATAAGGGGACCGGGTAGGATGGCTCCTGGTAAGGTGGAGGAGGAGAAGATGGCAGCATGAAGGGGTGCCCTCTCTCCGGTTTCCATGACGGATCTCCCACTTCACTGTTGTCATCCATGATGTAGCTGTGAAGAATTCAATCTCCTTCCTCCTAGGTTTATATAACTACCCTTCTAGACTCAGTGCCTTAGAGAGCTATCATAAATGATCTTTATCTTCATGTTTATGATGGAGTTTGGTAAAAAAATGCAAGGGTTGCTGGAAGGATTTTCAGAGCTGAATAACTGCAGGAGTCTGTACATTTTCCTGATTGATCTGAATGGTCTAGAAGAATGTCTTTATTATCAATATGGAATAGTTTTGTGATTTAATTTGCCCCTGGTCAAAAGTCACAGAACAGTTTTAGTTTCAATTTTTCTATAAACTAGGGCTTGGCATGTTTGGATTTCCAGTCACTTCACTCTTTAAACCTACTAAAGGAAAATGTTTCGGTCTTTCGCTTAATTTATCAGTATTCAGAAAGTAGCTAAATCTTTTGATTTACTGGAATGCTCACATTGGAATTTTTGAAAAAGAAGCAGGTGTTGCACTATTACAGAAAATGTCTAATTAAATGTCCATGTCATAAGATTTATATAGAGAAAATAACACATAGGCTGAAACAAAGAATGAATTAGTGAAACAGTTAGTGTTGTCTTTGAAAGCCATCTTAGATTTAGCTTTAGCCTTAGATTTCTGAAATATAAAGCCTTTCAAAAATCAATTAAGAACCTTTAAGCAAAACAGGGGGTTGGAAGCAGAGACCGTTTGTGGGTCTGTAATTCTGTCTGTGTCTGTTTCTGTCAGAGTCTGTCTGTGCCTGAGTTGTTTGTACACATCACAGTGGCATTTTTCTTTTTTGCAGTTATAACAGCAACTTTCTGTATCCCATCCTCTTAAGAACGTCAATGACTTGTGACTTCTTGTGCTCTTTGCATCCAGACATTCAAAACACATCTCTGCGTCCGCCAGATTTAGGGCCTGAGGTATTGATTGAGGCCAGACCTAACCTGCAGGCAAAAATGATTTTGGCCGCCGGCGGGTCGGGCTAGTTTACTAGGCTAGTGCATACCCAATTTTTGCGTCCCGCTGACGAGCGGCTATAACTTGTGAGAGGTCGGTGTGTGCAAATTTGGACAGCACAGAGGATGCTCATTGCTCACTTTACTTGGTCAGTCTACTCATCTTGCAACAATACATCGTGCACAAACTATCACCACTGCAGAAATTCTTACCGGACCAGTTGTTTACTTTTTCTGGAATTGGGAGTCGTAGCGGTTGTCTGAAGCAGTGCTTAGCTATTAGCAGAAGGGCACGTCAGTGCAGTGAGGGCAGAGTGAGGGAAGGCATGTTATGTTGATCATTTGACCAGCCATGGTTACCATGGCACGGTAGATCTTCATTATTATTATTTTGGGCATGCACACAGACACATACACACCCATACACATAGACACAAGCACACAATAAAAAACAAAACAAAAAACACACTGACAAAAGGGAACTTTGGGCATCAAGGGGCAAAGGGTCAGGTGTGTTAAAAGTGCCATTCACATCTAGCGCCATCCACATCTAGTGAAAACTAATGTAATGGGTGAGTCATATAACGCAAACACTCATTGGTTAGCTATTTGTCAGAAATTGTGCTGATGCCAAAGGAAATAATCAGAAACAAGCAGGTGTTCTTCAAACTGTAAAAATTTATTGTCTATGTCATGCTACAATGTCGGCTCAGAAAAAGATTTTGAAATGTCTGAAAGGTCGGACACATGCGAGACCAACAAGACCTCCCTCATCCTTTGCCCTATCTCAAAGAATTTGTCGAACTAGTCGAAAAATTTAGCTTTCAATTCATATAGTGGCATCTGGCTTTTTTTTTTAAAGGTTACTTTATACTTTAAGTAGTTTTTGGAGCACATACCTCTTCACTTGTACTTGAGTAAAGAGGTCAAGTTAATACTTCAACCTTTACCAGAGTGTTTTTAAACTGTAATATCTATACTTCTACTTAAGTAACAAATGTTTGTCCTTTGACACCGCTGCTTTTGAACAGTGGTGGGTGGCCAATAGAGGGCAGAAGGGTGCCGCTCCACTCGCCCAAAGACCTTGATTAAGACATAAAAAAAGTAATAATTATGTTTAAAGACGAGTGAAGCTGTTTTGTTCTTCCTCAAAGAACAAATTGGTGACATATTTCCGCCTGTATGTTTGCCCATAGACTCTCGTTAAAAGCTGTCCATGCACCATAGCTCCTCTTCAATGCAAATGATAGGACCATCCTGGGACTCAGCTCTCCTGTGCCCAGAGCTGAAAGCAACTTTATTTGCACACCACCTCCTGCAACAGTGCTGACGTCCCAGTCGTCTGTTGTAAATAACGGCTGATTGACAGGTTTATATAATTACTTAGCAACAAGGCATGGCTAACTGCACTTTTTCAAACGTCAGGATCTGACCTAGCATGAATTAAGACAGGTATGACTGATTTAAAGCACTTTTCAGAAAATGTTGTCTTTTGTTGTTGGCATTAATTTAAATATATTGGTGTGATACCTTAGTATACATTTGACATACTTAGTATACATAACCCCATCTGGAGAAAACTCAACCAGCCGACACAGCCTTTGAATGTCATGGAATGTCACAGGACAGAATCCAGATGTGATCAGATAAACCATGGGAAACCAAAGAAGTAGTTGAGCTCAGTGTCTGTAGAAAAGGACATGGAAGTTATGAGGAGGCGCTCAGGGGGACTTAAAGTTTACTGAATATGGCCAACACTCAGGCATTGAAGGACAGGTCTGATAAGATGCAGGTGTTACACAGCCCAGTCAACAGTGCTCTACAATGATCTCTTCAGGATGATCTCAGAATCTCTAAGAAAAAAAAGACCCAATCCAAATCAGATGCTTCATTGCTCAAAATGCTTCAATGTGAAATCACCATGATAGTTATTTAACTGAGGTATCCTGTCCTGCCCCCTGCTAGTGTTTTCAGAGCATTAGACATACTGATTTGATTATACCAAATGGAGCTTTTTTAAAACAAACTTAAAAAGCTCTTCAACCTACATAAAATACACAAATACCTAACATACGTGCACTGTGTTATTTATATAGGTTAGAACAGGGTAAGTTACACAGGCACAGTAAAACTGTTTATTGTATTTTCACTTGACTTAAATAACATTTAGCCATTGAATCTTGAGTACAAAACATGTCCTACCATAAATTGAAGGTGTGTGTCTCTCTGGTGCATTGTGTTTTCAATATACCTGTCATGATTTATCGAAAGATCTGACCCACATGCAGAAGACCAAATAGAGAGACCAGGGAAAAGTTTAGCAGGTTTTATTTTGAATAGGTTAAGAGTCCAGTGCTGCTCTGAATACTGCCGAACCAGGACTGAAAAGTGAAGGGGAAGATTCTGTGGTTAGTTCAGGCTCAGTGGAAAATTGGGTCTTTGACTTGAAGAAGAGAATTAAGGCAATAGGACTCACATTTCCAGAAAAAGGTGTCTCTTATTGAATCCAGTCGGTGTGGGTTGTTCCAGTGAATGTCTTGTTCGTTGGAGGGCGGACAGGGTTTACCCAGATTGCGGTTGTTCTTGGTGAACGGAGAAGCTGATTGCCACTTAGTTTTCCTGCGGTACTTGAACGGGTTATAGTGGAGATGAATCCCCTGCTCAGCGGTTTGTTAGTGGAAGCCTTTCTCAGGAAAAATGATGCGTGTAAATGAGCCACCCACTTTCTAGTTTTTATGCTGTTTTAAAAACAATCACTGCAGTTTTTATTACACTTTTCACTCTGGATGTATTGGTTCTTAAAAAAACTTTGTGAGTTTTTATGCATTAATTTTATTCTCTGCAATTTCACCAAGACATACCTGATTTAAGGAATCAAATTTTTAACCAAACACCCAAATCAAACAACAACCTTTATGTTTATTTATCCTTTTTTTTCATGTTTAAACACTTTCTGTGTTTGAAGAATATCTTAATTTTCCTTCATATTTTTTATTATCTTAGGGTACAGCTGATCAATTTTTGTGGAGTTGGACGCAGTTTATCTATTTCATTTTTCCAGTAATGAATATGAATAGTTAACTAATAATAACTAATATAAACAATAATTAAAGATAACAATAATTAAATCGGAGCGGAAAGAAATAGAAGCTTACATCTCTTCCGTATTCACACAAAAAACAAAATTACCTATTCAGATCTTAAAATTTACTTACAGATATAATACAAAAATTACCCGCAGAAATTAAACAAAAATGGATCCTTTATTAAGAAGATTTTCAGAATGCATAAAAAGATTTAAAAAATTTTTTCTATGTAAATAATTTTCCATACACCTTTGACTGAAATGCATCTTTTCATCATTGCCATTCTTGAGCAATTAGTTTCTGGAAACATCAGCTTTTAGCTATTGGATCAGTCCAAAGAAGAAAAAACAAGTCAACAATAACAATCAATATGAAGCATAATGTGAACAGATAAAGATGCCCCTTCACATTTCTGCCTCATTAATTTAGCCAATATCCGACCCCGTTCCATAGATCTTTATTGACATCAATTGATTGAAAGGTTGAGGAATCTTTGTGTCCACAAGAGAGAGCCCTTGTTTCACTAATGACTTCTTTGACTTAGCAGTAAACATCTTAAAATGAGAAACTTTCATTCTGTATTTGAAACAATTTTCTGTTATTCTTTTTCTTCAGCTGTTTCTACAGTGATTGGATTATAAATATGGAACCTGCTAACGCTGGAGTCTAAAAAAGATCGATCGATGGAAATTTCGATGACATCTTTGATGTCTTTGATTTCCTAAATAAATTGAAGTGAAGAAAACACAGTAGGCTACTACCTGGAGAATTTTATTTATTTTATTTTTTTTCCCACATTCATCATAAATATTTAGCAATTTAAGGCTGCAAATAGTATACGTCAAGTTTCTAAAAAAAACAGACAAAGTAATCTTCATCAGTTTATTAACAGAAAAACAAGCAGTCACATTATTAGGATAATTATCATAGATGATGTGTGAGTTTATGACACCCTAATATTACCTGCCTGTTGCGTGTCAGAATGAATGTTTTCCCCATTAGTTTATATAATCACGACAGTACCCCTGCTTGGATGTACAGTTATCATCTTCATTTTGTATGTGGCAAAAATTTGGGAATGCAATGACAGTGGTGTCATTCAGATAAGAACAAAGTGCAACATTTTGATATGGCTGGAGCCATGGATGTCTCCTCGTCTGCCAACGTGTATGATGTAATGATGTGATGATGTTGTAAACTGGAGAAATATACAATGCTTCGCTAACTGTGAATCGTGGTCGCTTCATGAGAAGTGAACCCAGCTGGTAAGCATCTGCCTTCTATAACTCTAAGCAACTTCTCTGATGTGAGTAAGAAAATCTGTTGTCATGTCTCATGGTTATTTAATACATACACATTATAAAGTGGTATTTAAAGAGTTTTTCTCAAGTGATGTCTTTTCAGGAAAAAGAACCGGAGAGAGAAAGCTTTAAGGTGTAAACAACACAAATCAATATTTTAACATTTTAACATTTTTTGTAAGAATTCAGAGAGAACTAAGCGAGAAACCCCTTTTATTGTAAAGAGTAACTCTTTTTATTGAAGAAAAAATACTTTTTAAATAAAATACGCTGCTTAATAGATGCATTTGGCTCAAATGATAACAGTGATCAAAATAATAACTTTATATTTTTGATAAGAATATAAAATAAGACCGATTTAGTGAGTGTGCACACAAATATTACAAACACAATCACACTTATTAAAGTTATAAAATGAATTAATGTGTGAACATTTGACAGATTTCAAGAAACTGCATGTCATGCAGTCTGAGAAAATATGAGAGATATGTTTTATTTATAAACTACTGTGTATAAAACAACAACAAATATTATCACTGAAACATAAAATAAAACACCCCACAGCCACGTGGTTCAGTAGCTTGGCCTGCTTGCTGTCTGAAGGTGTCTGAAGGTGAAAAAAAGCAAAGGAAGCAAAACAAAAATAGGTTATTTTTGACTTCTGTTGCCTTTTTGATCTTGAGGACTTAAGCCTTGTTAAAGCACTGTACAACAGACAATCAGGGTATTTTGTAGGTCTAACTCTTTTGATTACGGATAATAAGTCCAACCTGGTGCCCCTTAGTTTACAATTCATTCATGTTTGTCAGAAATGTTGGTATCTGTTCTGAAATAAAGAAGTATTACATCTACGGTAGATCTTTATTGTTTTTCTGTCAGGATAGAAGCTTGCTTTTATTGCTATCCACTCTGTTAGCATATCCTATAAATATGTATAACACTATATCTGGCAAAATCGTCTTAAATTCCACCCCACCCCTAAAATAAAAAAAAAAAAATTCAATATCCAATAATATGAAAACCATGAACTAGAATGTTTTTACTCAGACCAACACAAAGGGGTTTAAGACTGTTAAGGTAAACTTACTTATTCAGATTTCAAATATATTTAAAAATGTAGGCATTCTGTTTTATTTCACCCCTTTTACTCTAACACCAGCTCAGAGGAGAGCATGCTTTTTCTGTTGCAGAGCCTAAGCTGCAGAATGATCTTCCTTTGGCCATTAAACAGACCTCTTCACTTTGTGATTTTAAATCTCTGCTTAAGACCCATTTATTTTCTGTGTAACACAGTCTGAGAATGGGCTAAGTTTGAAATTTTATTTTAATCTCTTGCTCTTCTTTTTTTAATCGTTTATAATAATAAAAAATGATCCTATTAATCACATAGGACATTTAAGCATTTATATCATTTTTAAAATGGAAACATCTAAAAGCAAAATAGAAATTAATAAAAATTACAAAAATATGCTTATTATGTATGAAGTTAAGGTGAATGCCGAGTCCTCCATTCATAGCTCAGTATTGGTGGTAAACAAACAAACAAACAAACTCCACAGACGGCAAGAGACAGCACCCCACACACATGGACGACATCTTTTCCATGATATTTAAGGAAGTATTCCCTACCAATCCAACTTGCACATTGCATTGGTGGCATTAAAGCATGGCTCTCTATTAACTTCCTCAGTCTAAATAAAAACAAGAAAGAAGTTCTGGTATTTGGATTGAGTTGGTGTCCTTTGCCAAATGTAGATCTTGGTTCACTGTCAGTTGATCTCAGGGACTGTGGTACAGATCTATTGGTAAAGTTTGAAACAGTCTTAAATTTGTGAATTGATCAATTTGTTATTAACTTAATCTATTAGCCAAAGCTAATCCTTGGGAGATTAGTCCACGCTTTTATCGCTGTTCGTCTGGACTATTGTGATGCACCCTACGTAAACATTAGTAAGGCGTGTCTTGCTTGTCTGCAGCCGTGAGCATATTCCCCCCCATTCTACCGCCCTTTCACTGGATCCCTATTTATTATTAAATACATTTTAAGCTGCTGTTATTTGCTTCTAAATGTATGAACAAGCTCACTCCACCATATCTATCTGGGCTGCTTCAGCCTTACTGCTCTCTTTGATCACTTAGATCCACTGATCGGCTGCTTCTGATCTTCCCCAAAACTAGGCTGAAGCTCAGAGGGGACAGAGCGTTTGTTGTAGCAGCTCTTACATCGTGGATTAGTTTACCCTTAAGTGTCCGACAGGCCTCCTCTTTTGCTCTTTTCAATATATTATGAAAATATTATTTTATTACTTGGTGTTTGACACTAAGATCTAGTTTTGTTTGCCACTGCTCCTATTTTGAACCTGGTTACAATGTCTATTTTAATCTAATTGATTTATTCTTAACTTCTTTTATGTACAGCACCTTGGTTACACCTTTAAATTTGCTACAGGAATAAAGTTGATTGATTGAAATGACTCAGTACCAAGGAACAAGCTCTAAGCCTTAAAAGGTTGGTGATTTATGATATATATATATGTATTGAGTTTAGGATTACCTTCATTTGAGCAAATGTTTTCACACATTTATCCTATCTTGTAAACCACTAAATCAACAACGAGCTTATTGGCATACTGTTGAGACTTATTTAGCTTTTCCTGTTGTATGCGTGTTCCAGAGGCAGCGGCTGCAGTTTGTGTTGGGGAAGACCGAGGATAACACACAAATAAAGCTGTCCATTTGTGCAGGTAACAGAAACACACTGTCAGAGCGTCCGCACAGTGTTCTCAGTTTTATTTTTGCTGTGTGTGTGTCAAAAAGGTTATAAAAGTACTGGTCACTTGATAATACTAAATACCTCAAACTCCAATAACTGCAGTTCTTGTTTGATGATAGTTAAGTTTTTAAAGCTCAAAATTGCCTATACAGTAAAGAAGTTTAAGCATTTACTTGGGTAGAATAGCAGAATTTTATTTTTGGGGGTAAACAGAGAGTGGTGGAGTCAATCTTTCTTTACACAGTTCATTATTCAGATTTATTTTAAAAGAATGCCATTGTTAAACGTCTTTACATGCTGGATAATTCATAGTTTGGTTTATCATTTATCAAACTGTGTAACCTTAGTTCATCATTAGATATGGACATAAGTAAAACAAACAGGACTAAAATTTGTCATGTAAACGTGATCAGAGTATTTTGATTGAACTGGATAGGTAGGAACAGTGTTGTTTCCAGAAAATTTGCAAAGGGTTGGCCAGGCATGGTCCAATGCACACTGAGGAGGCGAAACCAGTTGCGATTCGGTCTACACTGATCACAATAAACTAATAGGAAAATGAATGCCACACAATACCAAAGACAGAACAGATATTCATGAGGCCCTTGATCAGAAGCTATGTTTATATTTATGTTCACTCATTACTCATTCATTTATGCTTCTCCATAATATATGCATTGAATGGGTGGAGCTGTAGTTCTTTATCTTTATTTAAATGTCACTTAAATAACTGCAGAGGAAAACTTTCCCCAATAAATCTTAAAAATCTTTAAGAGAGCACGAATTCTGTATTGGTCCTTTTAATGACAGTATGTTGTTGTAAATAAGTAATTGCTGTACTTTTGCTGTCAGTTTTTGGTTAATATATTAACTTTTTAATATGTAAAAACAGGAAATTCAAAATGTTATAATTTCTGCCATCCTCTGGTTTAGAGGAGAACTGCTTCCTCCAGAAATGGTGACTTACATCCCAACAGGAATAAAAAATCACCCTAACCCACTTTTTTTTTAAAACTGTAATGTACAAAACAAATATATTTTAAATAATTTGAATGTTTACATGTTCATATTCTTGAATATGCTCAGTAATTCTGTTAAGTTCGAGCATCAGGAATTTCCAAAATGTCCAGAATTCATTTTTGCTCTCTTTGCAGTGAACAGCAGCCTACGTCGGCAGGCCAGTGTTAACTTTGAGAAGCTGGCAGTTCTGATGATCATACCATCATTTGTTCAAGATATCTGCTACCACCTTATCTAACTAGTATAAATAACTGATTATTTTTGCAAGTACCGGATAACACTTATATAATCAACATTCATTATTAAATTATTGACCATTCTGACATAGACATAGTCTCAATTATAAACTATATACTGTCCACCTATTGACTCCTATATCCATTAGTTAAATGTGTGATTCTCAGCAGAATGATGTGGTCATCCATATTTTACAGTTGCACTTCAGCTAACACCAGAGATAAACAAAGATGTAGGAGATGCCTGCTGCAATTTCTTTACAACTTCCAGTAACTCTTCAATCCAAACCTCAATAAATTAGTGTCGGCCTGCTTTTTATTTCACTACCATAAAACAGCTGCTCAATGACTCAGTGGGTAGCACTGCAGCTTTGCAGCAAGGAGCTTCGGCATGGAGTTTGCATGTTCTCCATGAGCATGCATGGGTTCTCTCCGGGCACTCTGTCTTCCTCCCACAGTCTAAATTCTCCTTAGGTGTGACAGTGTGAGTTGTTTTTCCTAAACCCAATCTTTTGCACATAGACAGATGGAGATAGGCACCAGCACCCCTAGCGACCCCAGCAGGGATGAAGCGTGACAGAAAATGGATGGATACCATAAAACAGTAGCTAAGATAAAGAAAGTTACCTGGCAGCTCAGGTTCAAGTAGAAGTTGTTAATCTAAGGTAGAAGTGTAATGCCACCATTTCTCTTTTTAGAAAATTCAAAATAATGATTGACCAAACAAAAGTTATGAAATCCTTACTAAATGTAGAAACATTTAGTAGTTTTGTATGGCACAAACTACTAAATTTGCCATACAAAAACTGGATGACTATAATAAATCTACAGTTATCCATAACATTTTTGTAACAACCCTGTTTGTTTTTTGAGCAACAAATTGAAAAAGAAGGTTAAAATTACACACATAAGTCTCTGTTAATTTCTCAATTAAACATCAATTTCCTGGGGTGGGGGGCAAGATGGCGGAAGAGGAGTAAGACCTGCGTCGTGTGTGCTCCCGTTCCGACTTATTCTTTTATGGTTCTCAACTAAATGTCCTTGCTGTTTTGAGCATTTGGTCTGTCCAGACTTGACCCCTAAGTGATTCTTGCCTGGAAGAGTAGAAGAATGGCAACAAACTTGAGGAAAGGCAAACAGACAAGCTTTGTGACTGATAGGCCTGATACCGCCTCGGAGCAGACTACAGCTAAAGCTGGATGCTCGGCACCTCCTTCTCCCTCCCGCTGGGAGGTGGACGTACTCTCCTTGAAGTCTGACATTCTTGCTGCTATAAAGACCGATATCTCGGCTGTGATTACATCTGAAATAAAAGAGGCTCTGGCTGAAGAGTTCACTTTTATTAAAGGAGAGACATAGTCCGATGAGGTTGTTACTCTACGCACCACAGTGTTGGAACTGAAAGAAGATGATGGGCTCAAAAAGAAGTGTGAAGATATGTAAGGGCGCATGAGAAGGTACAACCTGCGGATCATTGGGGTTCCCGAGAAGCCAGAATTCTTACAAAGATGTTGGCAAAATGAGTCGAACAGATTATCCCCACAATTGTTTCACCTGACCAGACTGGTTTTATTGAAAATCGTCAATCCTTCTTTAATATCAGGTGGCTGTTTAATGTGTTTTATACCTCTGCTCCACCCGGTCACAATTGTAACGAAATTTTAATCTCGCTGGACGTTTAGAAAGCGTTTGACCGGGTGGAGTGGCACTATCTCTTTAAGACCTTGGAGATGTTTAATTTCTGTCCTAAATTTGTTTCATGGGTGAAGCTGATATATACTTTGCCAATGGCAGCAGTATGTACTAACAGCAATCTATCCAGTTATTTTGAACTGAAACGTGGTACGAGGCAGGGGTGCCCACTCTCGTAACTCCTATTCGCAATTGCAATTTAACCACCCAAAGTGGCTTTGGGGAACAGCCCCGAAATTAAAGGTATCAATCGGTTTGGCACTGAACATAAAGTTTCCTTATACGCTAATGATACTCTTATTTATATTTCAGATCCCTTGCCTAGTATTCCTGAGTTACTTCTTTTACTTCAAAAGTTTGGAAACATATCTGGCTATAAGGTTACCCTTCAAAAAAGTGAATTGAAGCCTGTGCTTTGTATCGACTGAAGATTATTCATGTTGGGGTAGTAGATCTGGTATAGGAGGGAAGAGGTGCTAGGGATTTCTGTTGTGTGTGTCTTTGTTAGTTCGTTTTTTCGTGGTTTATGTAAGAAATAATAAAAAAGACCTTGATCAAAAAAAAAAAAAAAAAAATTTACATCCCTTTTCCAAATCTTCCAAATCTTGACATAGGCAGTGCGTCAAATGAGGCTTAGAGGCAGCTCAACAAACTGCTGTCATTCTGTGCAGAATAACTTATTTTAGAACAAAAGGTTAACATATAACATACCAGTGAACAATAATAATGTAAAGACTCAACAAAGTACAAGGCCTGCTAAGCGTCCATGGCCAGATTGTTCAATATTGCCTCTCTTTAGGATTACATGATTCCAATGTGGGAATTCAACACCCATGTCAGAAATTACAGTGACACATGGAGGGGCATGTGTATCTGTGGATCTTGCCTTGTGCTTGTATGGATTTTGTCTTGTGCAGGTGTGGCTCTTGTCTCGTGCATGTGTGGATTGTATTTTGCATGTGTGGACCTTATCCTGTGCATGTTTGGGTTTTGTCCTGTGCATGCGTGGATCTTCCCCTGTGCATGTGTGGATTGTGCTGTGTATGTTTGGATCTAATCTGTGCATGGGTTGATCTTGTCCAATGCATGTGTGGATTGTGTTGTATATGTGTGGACCTTATCCTGTGCTTGTGTGGATTTTGTCCTGTGCATTTGTGGATCTTACCCTGTCCATGTGTGGATCTTATCTTGTGAATATTAGGATCACATATGTGAGTTTGTTAATATTAAGGCTCTTCTAGCTCCATGCTATCAAGGCTGGTTAGCTTGTGGGGCTGCTGATGCTGTGTTCACACTGAACTCGTTTGGGGCATCAAAAACAGTGCTATGCATAAATCTGGACGGTGGGTCAGACTGTGATCAAGTTGCTTTGACGCTTCGACTTACTTGCTGCTCTGCTCTCAGGTTGATTATCTGCTCTGTTTCAAGCCAGAGAGCAGCTTGGCTCTCTATTTAGCACGGGGAGACAGTGCTGGAAATCGCTGCTGGGAGTGCTCTGCTGCGGGAATTATGTGGGGGAGTTTTAAGGATGTTGGTAAAAACTGCAAGTACCAGAATAAACGATCAAATGTTTTTCTTCGGCAAGTTTGAGCATTTCCACATAATATGGATATTTCTGAACTGTTTCGTCATAGTTAATAAAAATGTTTTAATGCAGTAATAATGGCCAGAGATTGCTCCCTTTTCCTTCTACTTAATCAATTCTTCTGGCTTTTTTTTTAACCTTTGGAGTATAAGACTCTTGATAATTTTTTATTTTTCATATGTAGAAGCTTTGCAGAAGCGATGGCAGCTTGCGGGTAGTGTCTGTCTCCCCCCCAAAAAACTCCTGGATCTGCTTTTCTGATTGGTTGATGCCCAAGCATCCAGCAGCAAAAGTTAAATTTACTGAACTCCAGCGTAGAACGCTTGGATGCCAGAATGCTCAAAGTGAACTGCTCCCGATGCTTGAACACGCAGCTGGACCCCTTAACGTGGTCCCCCATAGACTTGCCGTGTAAACCAGACACTTTGACACCCAAAACGCACCCAACGTGAACGCAGCATGAGGTAGCAAACAGGAATCATGAGCCCAAGCGTACCACTGCCTGTGTGGTTGTAGAGGCAAACACTTGAAGAAAGACTATTGGTTGCTTTCATAGTGTTTTTGGGAAACTCTCCAGGACTCCAGAGGGGGGAGCAGTGCTACACTAACACTGTTCGCAGTGGGAATGGGGAGCTGCTGACTGTTAATGAAGACATTTTCAGGTGGGAAATTAACACTTTAAGGACTTTGTTCAGTTGTCATGTCTTCATTGGTGAAGCTAAGACTAAGCTAAATGATTAGGGTCAGGCTTGGTCATCTACCTGAACCCCACCCGAGGTGGTGAAAAAACTACACTTTGGTTAGGCTTTAGGGTTGATTAGATCTGCCCCAAGTACATTAGTTCCCTGAATTGTTGTTGTTTTGTGTGTTTATGGCACTTTGGCCAAAGGCATTTGTTCTTAGATGTGCAATACAAACAAATTTGATTTGGATTTAATTTTGAATGCTTTCGGGGTCTTTTGATTGACACACCACTTCAGCATTGCATGCAGGTGGGGACAGTGTCGTCAGACTGTTACAACTATAAGGTGGTCACACTTCTCAGCCTTCCTGGGAATGCCTATACCATGGTGCTGGTGTTGAGAGTGTAGCTAATTGTCAAACCTGGGCTTGAGGAAAAGCAGGTTGGCTTACCTTGCGGACATAGAACAGTGTACCTTTGTGGTGCCCTGTGGAAGGCACTCTATGAGGATGGAGTAGGTGACCATTTACTAGGGGCAATTTGACCTTTGTACAAGCATTGCAGAAGTCTTGTCTGCATTGCCGTTTTTTAAGATCTGTTCCCAGAGCATACTGGACTTTGACAGGACTTCCCTATATCAGTGGTTCTTTTCCTAACCTTTATGAACAGGATATCTAGGGGCAGCCAAGGGCCAGAGGGGGTCTGGTTTGTGGTCATGTCTCTGCTTTTTGCAGATGGTGTGGTTCTACCTGTTCCCTCCTGTAAAGATCTACAGCATACACTGGGGCATTTCACAGTCAAATGTGAGAAAGCTGGGATGGACACCTCCTAGTCCAAGACCATGCTTCTCACCCAGAACAAGATGTCTTTCCCTTTTTAGGTTGAAGGGGGAATTTTAATTATCTTGGGGTCCAGTTAATAAGTAAAGTGACAATAGAATTGAGATTCACACAGATCAATGTGGCTGCCGCTGTTATACGTATCCTGCGCCATTTGTTGGGGTGAAGAGGGAGCTGAAAGGCAAAGCTCTTGATTCTACTCATCTGTAGTTCTGAAATTTGTGTCATGACAGCAAGAACAAGATCCTGGGTACAAGCAGTCGATATGACCATCCTTTGCAGGTTGGGGTGGTCAGGCCTTTTCTTGGAAACCTACCTCCGGAGGTAGGTGTCCCACTGGTAGGAAGCCCAGAGCACGGTCCAGACTATGCCTGTTGACTGGCCCTGGATGCCTCAGGCCTTCCCAAGAGTTGCTAGAGGAGGCATCTGGGGAAAGGCAAGGTTGGGTGATGACCAAATGCTAATATCTAGGATGGCTAATTTTTATCTTTACTTGGGTAAATTAAAGAAATGCTACTCTTCATGACAATTCCACTATCCCTCATATCTAATATGTGAAATAGCAGACTGAGCAAGCTGAGTGTCTTATCCTCTTTTAAGCTTTAGCCAATATTATAAATTTTAAACATGTTCATAGTCTGGTCATTAGCGATATACAGATTTGTAATTATCTTATGCTTTGGAGTTAAAGCTATCGTGTGGCCTTGAGCAACTTAGCTACAAACAAAATTTGACAATTTTATGGTTGTAATTCCCAGCATTAAGTCAGGTGATCCATATTTTATAGTTCTACTCTAAATTTGACCAGTGATAAAGAAAGACAAAGGAAATGCCCACTGCAATTAGTTTACAACTACCAGTAACTCTACAATTCAAACCTCAATAAAACAGCGTGAGTCTGACTTTTTATTTCACAATGATAAAACACTCGCTGAGCTAAAGATACAGACCTGGCAGCTCAGGTTCAAGGAGTTATAAATCTTTAAGCCAAAAGTTCAATGCATCCATTGATTTAAGAAACTTTTAAATAACTAAACAAAAGTTGTTGAATACAAATCTCGATAAATGTGACACCTTTGTAGAAACAAATTATAACAGATTATTGGATGATTAGATAAAATCTATAGTTATCCAGTAATTTTCCAGAACAACCCTGTTTGTTGAGGAGCATCATATACATATGTCTGAAAAGCTAAAAGGTTCATACCTAAAAAGGTCTACATTAATTTACACACCTATGTCCCCAACCTACTGTAGCATTTAGGCCATGTGTTACATGTAAAAAGAGGCTGGTCAAAAACCAGCTGTCTTTCAGTGCAGTATAACTAGTGGTTAGAGCAGTGCACTTCTGCACTTGTGTTGCAAGTACCTGGTTCGATCCCCAAGGCCTGCACTTTGGGTCTCTCAGCAAGACCCTTAACCCCACACTGCCCACTGGGTACTTAACAGTGGCAACTAACCCATCCCCAAAGGGGATGGGTTAGTTGCCACTGTTAGATAAAAAAACAATGGTTAGATAAAAAAAGTTCAATTTCTATTTTTTTAAAATTTTTTTTTATATTACAACCTGCAGATAATTCACAACATACTGATTACAATAGAAATATAAAGCTCCAACAAAGAAGTGTACTTATAGAAGCTAAAGAAAAAAACAATATTTATAACTTTACTTTCACTATATAAAATGTGATCTTTTCACTGTGTTAAGATATGGTTTTGCTCTGAAATTGACATGTGTTTATGATATGCATAAAGTGTTCAATTCATTTGGGCAGTTATTGATTGATTTGCAAATGTTATTATTATTTTTGTAAGATGAAGTAATCTATAGATCATCTTATGTCCACCCAGCTTCTGTCTTTTATTGTATAATATGTTTAATATTACTTCATCTGACAAAAATAATAATATTTTTATTATTATTTTTGTCAGATGAAGTAATATTAAACATATTATACAATAAAAAAAAAGCTGGGTGGACTTAAGTTGATCCATAGATTTTGTTTCATCTTCAAAGTGAAAATGATGCATCTAGGCTTACTGTATGCAATTCACCATTTCCATTTTATTAAATACTTCAGCTTTTGTCTTTTTGTATCATACTTATTTCTCCATAACTTTTAATCTATCCATTCTAAATTATGCTACTGTAACTACTTGGCCTGTTGGTTATATTAGTAAGTAAATGATGGGCCAACAATTTCATAATTTCTGTTAATACTGATTAAAAATATAAAATCCCACAATATTTCTCTGTTGCACAAGAATAATTACATAGACCAAATGTAAATGAAATTCACTTACAGCAATAGAGCTTAAAAGAGCAGATATTCCCATTGGCATGAAGCAACAAAGCAGGGTGACGATAGCCTGGGTGCTAGGGGTGTAAATAATAATTGTTTTGTATCGATGCATCGATCCAAAAGCCGACGATCCGATGCATCACACGTCCGCAACATAATCGATTCATGTTTTTTTTTCCCCTCCGGTCTATTTTAATCCATTTGCTCCTGGGCGTAATTCTCCCTATTTTGCCCTCCTGCCGCGCTTCCTGGTTATACTCTTACAGCAGTGTGTTGCAGTAAGCTTGACACAGACATTTTTAAATTATGCTCAGTATTGAAGCGTGGTCTGAGCTACACACTGTGGGTCTAGATACGGCCGAGGCGGTGAGGAAGTGGGGGCGAGTTTAGTCCGACGACGGAGGGACATGAGGGCCAAAAAGAACGGAGATCCAGCTGGAAAAAGGGTCCCTGCGTTATCACGCACCTCGCTCTTCTAGCGGGTCAAACTTCACGAGTTGTTTTCCGCAATTTCGGTCATAAAAACAAAACAAGCCGGCCTCCTGTCTGCTGCACTGTTTGCGGTCAGCTACAATCTGGGAGAGGTGCAGCGGAGCGTCTCTCAAGGGGGCGGTGACGTCGACAGTCTGGAGCCTTCTTCTTCTTCTTTTTTTTAATGGTGGTTGGCAAACAACTTATAGGTGCATTACCGCCACCTTCCAGAATGGAGTATGGACCAGACAAACTATTATATTCTCCCTAAAATACCCTTTCTTCTTAGAAAATTAAAAATACTCCCAAAAACTACATCCCCAGATGACCTTTGAAACAATTCCCTTATATCTAGTTTATTTTTATTCCTGTCTAACTCTCTATGCAACATCTCTCTTTCCTGAGTATATTTATTACATTCTAAAAAAATATGTTGGACAGTTTCTCTGGAGCCGAGGTATTGCATTGAACTCATTACACTGATATTGTGCAGTATTTTTGCAGTATTTTTTTGATGCAACTTTTCTGCTTCTGTTATTTGCTGTTGTTTCTAAAGAAAATGATTAATGATATTACAGCTTTCATTGATTTATTTCAAACTTGAAACTTTGTTTAGCCTGTAAGGTGTAAAAAAAATTATAATAATAATAAAAAAATGTAACCGATTAATCGAATCGAATCGAATCGTGGTGTATTCTTGAGTATCGAAAATAATTGAATCGTTGGGTCAGGAAATCGATACTGAATCGAATCGCCATGATGGATGTGATTTACACCCCTACTGGGTGCCATTCCGAACTTAGTCCCGCCCACAAGGTTTGAGGTCGGGAAGTTCCGTCTGGCATTGCTCCATAGTAGCGCGAGTATGATCGCCCACTCTCTGGCGATCCAATCAAATTGTCAGGGTGGGCTTTATACGATGATGGACAGATGATCAACAGTAACGTAATGAACCATGTGACCAAAGCGCGCTTGGGTGACAACAACAATGGCTGCCGCCGGAGAGTTGAGGTGAGTAGATTCTGCTATTAGGTCTGTTCTAGAAGATATCGACAGCAAATACATTTTAAAAGAGGAACAGAGAAACGCGATCAAGGCTCATCTTCTTATTCTAGGCGTGCAACTGCAAGCTTTGATTATTGTTGACAACAACTGTGCCTGGCTTAACATGCGTCACACACTCCATTGCTCTTATTGGTTGTAGGTCTATCCAATTGAGTGCAGAGGCATTTTTTTTCCTGGTTCATTCAAAACACGCCCCATAATCACAGCTCTATGGAACAGTATCAGACTCATATTCTGACTAGAATTGAGTAGCACTACGTCAGGCTAGGGTGAAGATGGAGTAGCCATAGTAGTGGTTAATGGGGCGCTCTTGAGGATTATATGCTGGAGTCTCCGCAGTCAAACTGTCTGGCTGCTGGTTCTGTTCCTCAGAAGGGCCACTGGAAGGCCACTGACTAAGCTCCTCAAAAAGGCCACTGGAAGGCCACTGATTGAGCTCCTCAAAAAGGCCCCCTGGAAGGCTGTTGATCGTACTCCTGAATAGGATATCTTGAAGGCTGTTGATTGGACTGAGGAAAAGGCACCCTGGAGGCTGCTGATTGTACTGCTGAAAAGGATAGCTTGAAGGCTGCTGATTGGCTGCTGAAAAGGCCTGCTTGAAGGCTGCCTGAAAGGCCTCCTGGAAGGCTGCTGAAAAGGATAGCTCAATGGCTTATGAATAGGCTGAGGAAAAGCCCCCCTGGAAGGTTGCTGATAAGGCTCATTGGAATGCTGCTGGTTGGGCTGAGGAAAAGGCCCACTGGAAGGCTGCTGATTGGGCTGAGGAAAAGGCCCACTGGAAGGCTGATGATTGGGCTGAGGAAAAGGCCCACTGGAAGGCTGCTGATTGGGCTGAGGAAAAGGCCCACTGGAAGGCTGCTGATTGGGCTGAGGAAAAGGCCCACTAGAAGGCTGCTGATTGGGCTGAGGAAAAGGCCCACTGGAAGGCTGCTGATTGGGCTGAGGAAAAGGCCCACTGGAAGGCTGCTGATTGGGCTGAGGAAAAGGCCCACTGGAAGGCTGCTGATTGGGCTGAGGAAAAGGCCTCCTAGAAGGCTGCTGATAAGGCTCATTGGAGGGCTGCTGGTTGGACTGAGGAAAAGGCCCACTAGAAGGCTGATGATTGGGCTGAGGAAAAGGCCCACTGGAAGGCTGCTGATTGGGCTGAGGAAAAGGCCCACTAGAAGGCTGCTGATTGGGCTGAGGAAAAGGCCCACTAGAAGGCTGCTGATTGGGCTGAGGAAAAGGCCTACTGGAAGACTGCTGACTGGGCTGAGGAAAAGGCCCACTTGAAGGCTGCTGATTTGGCTGTGGGAAAGGCCTACTCGAAGACTGCTGACTGGGCTGAGGAAAAGGCCCACTAGAAGGCTGCTGACTGGGCTGAGGAAAAGGCCCACTAGAAGGCTGCTGATTGGGCTGACGAAAAGAATCGATAGAAGACTGCTGATTGGGCTGAGGAAGAGGATAGTTGGAAGGCTCCTGATTGGGATACTGAACAGTCTCTCTTGAAGGCAGCAGAAAAGGCCCATTGGAAGGCTGTTGGTTTGGCTGATGGTCTATGGAGTTAGACTCCTGGTTTGGTGGCTGAAAAAGCCCACCAGAAGGTTGCCAGCCATATCTTGAACCATACTCGTGTGAAAATCCGTAACCCTAGAAAAAACAAACCCAAATTGAAGCACTCCTACTCAAACTCTTTCTGAGATACAGTAAATCTTAACCAAGAAGCATTGATAGAATAACAAAATAAAAACTTCAAGGCAGTGGTTAAATTTTGTTTTTTTCATCTTTCACAGCCACAGTGCCTTACTGATGTAAGGTATGATTAATTTACCTCAACAATAACAAAATAGGGGTTATGGTATTGTCTGATCAAATGTTGTTGATATCCTGTTTTAGTACCCTGTCTTGCACCTCAGTCAGAGAATCTTTACTCTTCATTAAAAGATTCTTCAAATTCAATTACCAAATCTATTAAGATGTCAAGATTCTTTTTAGGTAATCCTGCTTTCTGGGGTAAAACCTTATTCTGTTACTAATTATTTTAAATAACTGATACATGTTTTTAAGTTTTGTTTCCTAGAATTAATTTTTCTTTAGGTCATTAATTTTTTTGCCACGTGTGCAAACTGCGTGTGCTTGACTGTCAACAGAAACTTGAAATCCAAGTGTATCAAAGTCATTCTGTCTTTACCGTATTTGCAATTTGTCTGTTTTATGAGTCATTACAAAAGAAATAATAATAAAAAAAAAAACACTAAATCTATATAACAGAAAATCTGAAAAATGTATAATATTTGCAAACTAAAATTAAAACAAATACAATGAAATCATGTCCTGAAGGGAGCTGATCCAAAATGCTTTAGATGTAAACAGGCTCCAGCCAACACGTCTCATATGTCCTGGTCTTACCTCAGGTTCAAAGAATTCTGGGTCAAAGTCATCAAAACCTTTTCATCCATTTATAAAAAAACATTGAACCCATTCCTCTGATAGCCATTTTTGACGTGACACCAGAAGACACACAATTAATGACTACTCAAAGGAAAACAACGGCATTTTCTTCATTGTTGGACAGGAGACTGATCATATTTAATTGTATAAAGGCAGCACCACCAACTCACAAACGATGGGTAGAGGAGGTGATGAGACATCTTGAATTGGAATATCTTAGATTTACTTAACAAAGCAATACTAAGAGATATTTCAAGGTCTGGCAGCCTTCTTTTTCCTATTTTGAATCAGAATTTCCATCTGCTTCAGCATAACTGGCAGCTTTATTTCCCTCCATTTATAGTTTCTCATTATTATTATCAGTTAGGTTGTTATTATTATTGTCAGAGTCTTAAACTGGGGTGGTGTGTCTGTTGCTAGTTTGCCTGTGTTTTTGACATGTTTTTGTGATGTAAATTATGACCCTACTATTTTGTTCTGTATGTTTTGAATGGGATGTCTGTTGTTTGAATATGAAAAATCAATAAGAAACACTTTGATTATTAAATCATGTCCTGAAAATGACGTTGTCTACTTTGATAACTGGCAATCATTTTGAGGAAAACCTGGTCTTATTTGGAAAGACAGCATCAATCCCACTTTGAATGGTGCAGCTCTTCTTTCTGGGAATGTGGCCAAATTTATTAGTACTCCAAAACCCTGACAGCCCAGGGTGCACACAACCAAAATCAAATTAATTAGAAAAGAATCCTAAAGGAGTGAAATGACTCCAATGGGAGGATAAAGGGAAAAATAATCAAATGTGTTTTTCTAACATAAGATCTTTTTCTTAAAGAAATCTGTTAGTTAATGACTTTATTTTAGATATTCAAATTTTGTCTTACAGAAACTTGGCTGCGTCAAGAGGATTATGTGAGCATAAATGCAGCAACTCCCTCTAGTTGCTGAAATCTTCACATACCCAGAAATTCTGGGTGAGGAGCAGGAGTAGCCACAATTATTTAGTCTGACTTACTGATTCAAAGCCAATTAATTATTACAACTCTTTTGAACATTTAACCCTAGTTTTCCACACCCACATCATAAAACAACAACACCTCTTCAGTTTGTAACTTTGCATAGCCTAACAGGTCCTTAAACTGAAATTTTAAATCTTTTTGCAGAGTTCCTATCTGATTTAGTGTTAAATACTTACAAGATCATTATGGTAGGGGGTTTTAACATCCATGCTGAAATTTAAGGTGATAGCTTAAATGCAGCCTTTTATGCTATCTTGGACTTGATAGGTTTTGTTCAAAATATAAATACCGGTAGTTTCACACATTCTCATCTTCATACTTTGGACCTTGTACTGACAAATGGTATTGAGTGCAAAGGAATAATAGAACAGAGCCTCCCCACAAACCAGTTCTCTTTGACCACTTCTTAATAACTTCAAAAATTTGTTTAACATTACTTCTCTAAAAGAAGGTTTCAATTTAGCAGATCATTACCAGATAATGCAGTCATAATTTTTAAAGATTAAACTCCACTTTTTATCTCATTTGTATCACTGAACAACACTGCAGAGGGCAACCATTTATTTCATTCCTCTTTACAAACTTCAGATTTTGTTCATGGCATTACTAGTTCCTGGTGTAATACTTTAGACAACACAGATTAATGGGCTAGTTTGATATAGAGCTGCAAACTTTGAATGCTAGGAAAGTGGCACTGAGAAAATTGTGCTCGAAATCCCTTCAGGAATCCTACCTATTCAAGAAAAATGGTTTACTGTTGTATAGAAGGACTCTTCGTAAAGCAAGAGCAGCATATTTCTCTTCCCAAGTAGAGGAAAATAAGAATAATCCTAGATTTCTAAATATGATTGGTTTATCTCTGAAAGGTGAGGCAGCACCTGAGGTAACCATAGAATCTGAGCTGGGTTTAGGCTTTTTTGCAGTTGATTTTTAATCCATGTCCAACCAAGTTACTAAGGAAGTATTCCCTCTTATTTCTGTCTCCATTTTACATGTGATTAATATATCCCTGTTACAGAGATATGTACCTCATTAAACCTTTACTTAAGAAACCATCTCTTGATCCTGATGACTTGGTCAATTATAGCCCTATATCTAATCTTCATTTCTTATCTTACATTCTTGAGAAAATTATTTGCTAAAAAATTGTGTGACAACATACTATATAATAAACTTTTTGAAGAGTTTCGATCTGGTTTTATGGTCTTATCATAGAAATAAAAGAGTTGTGGTGAAAGTAACTATTGATATTCTCATGGCCCCAGATAATAGACTTGTATTTGTACTTGTCCTGTTAGATCTCACTGCTGCATTTGATACATTTGATCATAACATTCTTCGAGAAGGACTTGAGCATTTTGTAGGAATTAGGGAACTGCAATAGGCTGTTAATCAATCTGACAGATTTCAGTTTGTTCCTGTTTGGCTTTGACACCAAATATCAGCTCAGCTGTCATAAACATCTTTGTTCATAGATGTTGGAGCTTGGCCTGTTTTTCAGTGTAGTCCTGTTTGGTTGACTGTGACTTACTGTATGTTCTCCATTTCATCCTCTGACATGGGAACTGGCTCGGCGCTCATCTGCCTGGCTGTGTGTTTCCTGGACGGGGCCGCCTGAGGAGCTGGTTGACTGTTGCCTTTTGTATCTCTGCTTCTTTCTGTATGTCTGCTTCTATCCCCTTGAACCCCAGTCAACCTTGGCAGATGGCCGCACACACTGAGCCTGGTTCTCTTGGAGGGTGTTTTCCTCTCCACTAAATGCATGCTTGGTGTGCTGGATTGTTGAAAAGTAAATTAGTTGATGCAATAAGATGGTTTTCCTTAGATAGATAACTTTGAACCAATCTGATTGTATGGCCTAGTTTAACTGTCTCCGTAAAGTGCCTTGAGATGAGATATGTTGTGAATTGGCACAATATGAAAAAATGAATTGAAATGAAATCAAAATAACAAGCAATAGCTTTGTTTAGAATGAATGTTACATTGGATGATAAATTACCGAAATTTTGGGACCCTGGAAAATGTCAAACTGGGTGGCTCTCATACATCTATTTCAGATTTGATGGGGTCCTTGGAAATTATTCCAGGTACATACAACTGGTAGGAGGCCCAGGGGATGTAGCACACGCTGGTGGGACTTTGTCTGTCTTTTGGCCTGCAAATGCTTAGGGCTTACTCCAGTGGAGCTAGAGGGGGTGGGGTCAGGAGAGGGGGGTCAGGGAGTCTCTGTTAAGACTGCTGTGTCTATGACCCATTTTTGACCAAAATACCTCAGTTAGGAAGGAGCTCGGACCACAAAGCAGTGTACCTCCTAGCACAAATGTAATTAGTATTATGAGGACGTCCGGATACCCCTTGCTGCCACAAGGAACTATATGGCAGCTCACTATTCAGACTACTCCAGTGTAAGCACAAACCATTTCACAGAGCTAAAAAAACAACAACTAAAACATTACATATTAGGCTGACGAAAATAATCGCGAAAAGGCATATGCATATACACATATACATATACACTAAAACATGTAAATGTAATGAGATCTGTATAAAACAAAATTTCATTTGGCATACACTCTGTGTATATAAAATGACAATAAAAAGTTGTCAAAGCCTATTTATGATGTGCTTTGTGTGTTACCTGCAAATATACACATCTGCATATGTTTTGGAGAGCTTCAAATGTTCAATAAAATTGTGCAACATTCGTTATTTGTAGTTCGTTTCCAGCAGGCTGCAGTTCCAATTGACCAGTGCCAGTCATGTTGTGTCTGTGGCATATTTTTTGTGCCATGTGTCGGCTGTGTAATGATGCCTCTGAGGCTGAAAGCTGTG